>NC_041384.1:61602895-61917573 GCF_002162155.2 Triticum dicoccoides | reverse complement strand
TTCTCCCCGCGCTGCCTGGTGCGGGATCGACAACCGGCGTTGTTGCTGGCGAGAGCCTCATGTTCTTGGCGCTGGGGCCAGCTGATTCCATTTTCCTTGTGGGCGTCGCGCCAAGCTCATGGGTTTGTGTAGAGTAGCCAAAGACGAGCCTAGTGGCAGTGCGAGTGGGGAAGGAGGGCTGGAGTTTTCTGTAGGAGTGGAAGAAGAGGAGCATGCATTTTCTGTACGAGTAAGGAAGAAGGTGAGCGGGGGTTTTCTGGATGAGTGAGGAAGATAGGGAGTGGGCGGAATTGGGGGGCGACAGAAGCGGGAGAGTCAAGCGAGCTGTAGTATAAGTGAAAGCGAGGAGGAAGGAGGGTTTTTCTGGGATCGCCCCTTCTTCAAGAAATATGGGCTTCTCCTCTGAAAAACAAAAACAAATGGGCTTTAAGATGGATAGGCTTTTTATCGGCCCAGTTGGCTGCCCGTGTTTCGTACTGGAGGGCCTTAACACTAGAGGCAGCCCGAGACACTCTCCAGCTTATTGCCCATTCGAAAGAAAGAAAAAAGAGACGCCTCCAGCTTATGGCTACTCATCGGTAACCTTTTTCAACTTGGCATCCAACAAATTATAGGATGAGGGTACTGGATGCAGACACTCACACTGGTCGCGTAGCGCGGCAAAGTGAGGTGTCAAATAACGGGCCTACAATATACTTACTAGATTGTAAAGGTTCACAGGCTAGTCAACATTCACATTAAACTAAGCTTCAGAAGATACGGTATGTATACTAACATTTAGAAGAACAAAAGTTCAACATGTTTATGCATCTCAATGGAAATAAAGAAAATCGGTCGATGCTTCTCTGAGCAAAGGGCCTCTCTGCGCATGCATTAATATCCTGGGCATGCTTGTTTCTTCTCAATGTTGCGAGCACTTTTAGCATGTTGGCAACTCCACAGCTAGCTAGTTGACTCATCTCGCAATTGATGCTGACACATTTGCAGCAAACACATGAGGCAATAGAGATGACTCAACATGAGTCCATATTGTGCAGTTCCCCAGAAATCATCTTCATTGTCTTGAATCTAAAAAGATAGGAAAATAATAGCTATACTTAAATGGTGTTGCAAAATAGTAGCACATATCAATAGCTCGGCATGACAAAACACGATCATCTGGACGAAGGGGATACTGATCTTCTTGAGGAAGATTATATATAATTTCATAAGTCCTTGGTTGATTTCGACCTTCGGCTGCACTGCTTGTTTGTGAAGGAAATATGACCTAGAGGCAATAATAAAGTTATTATTTATTTCCTTATATCATGATAAATGTTTATTATTCATGCTAGAATTGTATTAACCGGAAACATAATACATGTTGAATACATAGACAAACAGAGTGTCACTAGTATGCCTCTACTTGACTAGCTCGTTGATCGAAGATGTTTATGTTTCCTAACCATAGACATGTGTTGTCATTTGATTAACGGGATCACATCATTAGGAGAATGATGTGATTGACATGACCCATTCCATTAGCTTAGCACCCGATCGTTTAGTATGTTGCTATTGCTTTCTTCATGACTTATACATGTTCCTATGACTATGAGATTATGCAACTCCCGTTTGCCGGAGGAACACTTTGTGTGCTACCAAACGTCACAACGTAACTGGTTGATTATAAAGGAGCTCTATAGGTGTCTCCAAAGGTAAATGTTGGGTTGGCGTATTTCGAGATTAGGATTTGTCACTCCGATTGTCGGAGAGGTATCTCTGGGCCCTCTCGGTAATGCACATCACATAAGCCTTGCAAGCATTGCAACTAATGAGTTAGTTGCGAGATGATGTATTACGAAATGAGTAAAGAGACTTGCTAGTAACGAGATTGAACTAGGTATTGAGATACCGATGATCGAATCTCGGGCAAGTAACATACCGATGACAAAGGGAACAACGTATGTTGTTATGCGGTCTGAGCGATAAAGATCTTCGTAGAATATGTGGGAGCCAATATGAGCATCCAGGTTCTGCTATTGGTTATTGACCGGAGACATGTCTCGGTCATGTCTACATTGTTCTCGAACCCGTAGGGTCCGCACACTTAAGGTTTCGATGACAGTAATATTATGAGTTTATGAGTTTTGATGTACCGAAGGAGTTTGGAGTCCCGGATGAGACCGGTGACATGACGAGGAGTCTCGAAATGGTCGAGACGTAAAGATCGATATATTGGACGACTATATTCGGACATCGGAAAGGTTCCGAGTGGTTTGGGTATTTTCGGAGGTACCGGGGAGTTACAGGAATACGAGGAAGAAGCAATGGGCCTTAATGGGCCTTAGTGGGAAGGACCGGGAGGTGACGCGCGCCCCTCCCAAGCCCAGTCCGAATTGGACAACGGGTTTCGGGCGCGGCCCCTCTCTCCCTTCCTTCCCCTCTTCCCCCCTTTCCCCCCTTCTCCTAGTTGGACTAGGAAAGGAGGAAACCTACTCCAACTAGGAGTAGGAATCCTACTCCCTGGCGCGCCCCTCCTAGGGCCAGCCTCCTCCCCCTTGCTCCTTTATATACGGGGGCAGGGGTACCCTATGGACACACAAGTTGATCCACATGATCGTTTTCTTAGCCGTGTGCGGTACCCCCTTCCACCATAATCCTCGATAATATTGTAGCGGTGCTTAGGCGAAGCCCTGCGACGATAGAACATCAAGATCGTCACCACGCCGTCGTGCTGACGGAACTGTTCCCCGACACTTTGCTGGATCGGAGTCCGGGGATCATCATCGAGCTGAACGTGTGCTAGAACTCGGAGGTGCCGTACGTTCGGTGCTTGGATCGGTTGGATCAGGAAGACGTACGACTACTTCCTCTACGTTGTGTCAACACTTCCGTTGCAGGTCTACAAGGGTACGTAGACAACACTCTCCCCTCTCGTTGCTATGCATCACCATGATCTTGTGTGTGCGTAGGAATTTTTTTGAAATTACTACGTTCCCCAACAGTGGCATCCGAGCCAGGTTTTATGTGTTGATGTAATATGCACGAGTAGAGCACAAGTGAGTTGTGGGCGATATAAGTCATACTGCTTACCAGCATGTCACACTTTGGTTCGGCGGTATTGTTGGATGAAGCGGCCCGGACCGACATTACGCGTACGCTTACGCGAGACTGGTTCTACCGACGTGCTTTGCACACAGGTGGCTGGCGGGTGTCAGTTTCTCCAACTTCAGTTGAACCGAGTGTGGCTACGCCCGGTCCTTGCGAAGGTTAAAACAACACCAACTTGACAAACTATCGTTGTGGTTTTTATGCGTAGGTAAGAACGGTTCTTGTTAAGCCCGTAGCAGCCACGTAAAATTTGCAACAACAAAGTAGAGGACGTCTAACTTGTTTTTGCAGGGCATGTTGTGATGTGATATGGTCAAGACGTGATGAGTTATAAGTTTTTGTATAAGATGATCATGTTTTGTTGAAGTTATCAGCAACTGGCAAAAGCCTTATGGTCGTCTCTTTATTGCATAAGATGCAAGCGCCAAATAATTTCTTTACTTTATCGCTATGCGATAGCAATAGTTGCAAGAGCAATAGTTGACGAGATGTCCACGTGACGACACATTGATATAGATCAAGATGATGAAGATCATGGTGTCATGCCGGTGACGATAGAGATCATGACAGTACTTTGGAGATGGAAATCAAAGGCGCAAGATGATGATGGCCATATCATGTCACATATTTTGATTGCATATGATGTTTATCTTTTATACATCTTATTTTGCTTAGTTTGACGGTAGCATTTTAAGATGATCTCTCACTAATTATTAAGAAGTGTTCTCCCTGAGTATGCACCGTTGCGAAAGTTCTTCGTACTGAGACACCACGTGATGATTGGGTGTGATAGTCTCTACGTTCAAATACAACGGGTGCAAAACAGTTGCACACGCGGAATACTCAGGTTATACTTGACGAGCCAAGAATATACAGACATGGCCTCGGAACACGGAGACCGAAAGGTCGAGCGTGAATCATATAGTAGATATGATCAACATAGTGATGTTCACCATTGAAAACTACTCCATCTCACGTGATGATCGGACATGGTTTAGTTGATTTGGATCACATGATCACTTAGAAGATTAGAGGGATGTCTTTCTAAGTGGGAGTTCTTAAGTAATATGATTAATTGAACTTTAAATTTATCATGAACTTAGTCCTGGTAGTATTTTGCAAATTATGTTGTAGATCAATAGCTCACGTTGTTGCTTCCCTGTGTTTATTTTTGATATGTTCCTAGAGAAAATTGTGTTGAAAAATGTTAGTAGCAATGATGCGGATTGGATCCGTGATCTGAGGTTTATCCTCATTGCTGCACAGAAGAATTATGTCCTTGATGCACCGCTAGGTGACAGACCTATTGCAGGAGCAGATGCAGACGTTATGAACGTTTGGCTAGCTCAATATGATGACTATTTGATAGTTTAGCGCACCATGCTTAACGGCTTAGAATCGGGACTTCAAAGACGTTTTGAACGTCATGGAACATATGAGATGTTCCAGGAGTTGAAGTTAATATTTCAAGCAAATACCCGAGTTGAGAGATATGAAGTTTCCAACAAGTTCTATAGCTAAAAGATGGAGGAGAATCGCTCAACTAGTGAGCATGTGCTCAGATTGTTTGGGTACTACAATTGCTTGAATCAAGTGGGAGTTAATCTTCCAGATAAAATAGTGATTAACAGAATTCTCTAGTCACCATCACCAAGTTAGTAGAACTTCGTGATGAACTATGATATGCAAGGGATAACGGAAATGATTCCCAAGCTCTTCGTAATGCTGAAATTGATGAAGGTAGAAATCAAGAAAAACATCAAGTGTTGATGGTAGACAAGACCACTAGTTTCAAGAAAAAGGGCAGAGGGAAGAAGGGGAACTTCAAGAAGAACAGCAAGCAAGTTGCTGCTCAAGTGAAGAAGCCCAAGTCTGGTCCTAAGCTTGAGACTAAGTGCTTCTACTGCAAAGGGACTGGTCACTGGAAGCGGAACTACCCCAAGTGATTGGCGGATAAGAAGGATGGCAAAGTGAACATAAGTATATTTGATATACATGTTATTGATGTGTACTTTACTAGTGTTTATAGAAACCACTCAGTATTTGATACTAGTTCAGTTACTAAGATTAGTAACTGGAAACGGGAGTTGCAGAATAAACAGAGACTAGTTAAGGGTGAAGTGACGATGTGTGTTGGAAGTGGTGCCAAGATTGATATGATCATCATCGCACACTCCCTATAATTTCGGGATTAGTGTTGAACATAAATAAGTGTTATTTAGTGTTTGCGTTGAGCATGAATATGATTTGATCATGTTTATTGTAATACAATTATTCATTTAAGTAAGAGAATAAATTGTTGTTCTGTTTACATGAATAAAACCTTATATGGTTACACACCCAATGAAAATAGTTCGTTGGATATCGATCGTAGTGATACACATAATCATAATATTGAAACCAAAAGATGCAAAGTTAGTAATGATAGTGCAACTTATTTGTGGCACTGCCGTTTAGGTCATATTGGTGTAAAGCGCATGAAGAAACTCCATGCCGATGGGATTTTGGAATCACTTGATTATGAATCACTTGATGCTTGCGAACCATGCCTTATGGGAAAGATGACTAAGACTCCGTTCTCTGGAACAATGGAGCGAGCAACTGACTTACTGGAAATAATACATACTGATGTATGTGATCCGATGAGTGTTGAGGCTCGCGGCGGGTATCGTTATTTTCTGACCTTCACAGATGATTTGAGCAGATATGGGTATATCTACTTGATGAAACACAAGTCTGAAACATTTGAAAAGTTCAAAGAATTTCAGAGAGAAGTAGAGAATCATCGTAACAAGAAAATAAAAGTTTCTACGATATGATCGCAGAGGTAAATATTTGAGTTACAAGTTTGGCCTTCAGTTAAAACAATGTGAAATAGTTTCACTACTTACGCCACCTGGAACACCACAGTGTAATGGTGTGTCCGAACGTCATAACCGTACTTTATTGAATATAGTGCAATCTATGACGTTTCTTACCGATTAACCACTATCGTTTTGGGGTTATGCATTAGAGACAGCTGCATTCACGTTAAATAGGGCACCATCTAAATCCGTTGAGACGACACCGTATGAACTATGGTTTGGAAAGAAACCTAAGCTGTCATTTCTTAAAGTTTAGGGATTGTGATGCTTATATGAAAGTTTTTCATCCTGATAAGCTCGAACCCAAATCGGAGAAGTAAATCTTCATAGGATACCCAAAAGAAACTGTTGGGTACACCTTCTATCACAGATCCGAAGGCAAGATATTCGTTGCTGAGAATGGATCCTTTCTAGAGAAGGAGTTTCTCTCGAAAGAAGTGAGTGGGAGGAAAGTAGAACTTGATGAGGTAACTGTACCTACTCCCTTATTGGAAAGTAGTTCATCACAGAAATCTGTTCCTGTGACTACTACACCGATTAGTGAGGAAGCTAATGATGATGATCATGTAACTTCAGATCAAGTTACTACCGAACCTCGTAGGTAAACCAGAGTGAGATCCGCACCAGAGTGGTACGGTAATCCTGTTCTGGAGGTCATGTTACTTGACCATGACGAGCCTACGAACTATGAGGAAGCGATGATGAGCCCAGATTCCGCGAAATGGCTTGAGGCCATGAAATCTGAGATGAGATCCATGTATGAGAACAAAGTATGGACTTTGATTGACTTGCCCAATGATCAGCGAGCCATTGAGATTAAATGGATTTTCAAGAGAAAGACGGACGCTGATAGTAGTGTTATTATCTACAAAGCTGGACTTGTCGAAAAAGGTTTTTGACAAAGTTCAAGGTGTTGACTACGATGAATTTTTCTCACTTGTAGCGATGCTTAAGTATGTCCAAATCATGTTAGCAATTGCCGCATTTTTATGAAATCTGGCAAATGGATAAACAAAACTACATTCCTTAATGGATTTAAAGAAGAGTTGTATATGATGCAACCAGAAGGTTTTTTCAATCCTAAAGGTGCTAACAAAATATGCAAGCTCCAGCGATCCATCTATGGACTGGTGCAAGCATCTCGGAGTTGGAATATACGCTTTGATCAGTTGATCAAAGCATATAATTTTATACAGACTTGCGGTGAAGCCTGTATTTACAAGAAAGTGAGTGGGAGCACTACAACATTTCTG
Organism: Triticum dicoccoides; assembly: GCF_002162155.2. NCBI lineage: Eukaryota > Viridiplantae > Streptophyta > Magnoliopsida > Poales > Poaceae > Triticum > Triticum dicoccoides. The sequence goes on along the minus strand of NC_041384.1, from coordinate 61,910,366 downwards.
ATAAGTATATGTGAACGACATATTGTTGATCGGAAATAATGTATAATTTTCTGGAAAGCATAAAGGAATATTTGAAAGGAGTTTTTCAAAGAAAGACCTCGGTGAAGCAGCTTACATATTGAGCATCAAGATCTATAGAGATAAATCAAGACGCTTGATAAGTTTTTTCAATGAGTACATACCTTGACAAGATTTTGAAGTAGTTCAAAATGGAACGGTCAAAGAAAGAGTTCTTTGCTGTGTTACAAGGTGTGAAATTGAGTAAGACTCAAAGCCCGACCACGGCAGAAGATAGAAAAAGACTGAAAGTCATTCCCTATGCCTCAACCACAGGTTCTATAAAGTATGCCATGCTATGTACCAGATCTATTGTATACCCTACACTGATTTTGGCAAGGGAGTACAATAGTGATCTAGGAGTAGATCACTGGACAGCGGTCAAAATTATCCTTAGTGGAATAAGGATATGTTTCTCGATTATGGAGGTGACAAAAAGGTTCATCGTAAAGGGTTATGTCGATGCAAGTTTTGACACTGATCCAGATGGCTCTAAGTCTCAATCTGGATACATATTGAAAGTGGGAGCAAATAGCTAGAGTAGCTCCGTGCAGAGCATTTTTGACATAGGAATTCGCAAAATACTTACGGATCTGTATGTGACAGACCCGTTAACTAAACTTCTCTCACAAGCAAAACATGATCACACCTTAGTACTCTTTGGGTGTTAATCACATAGCGATGTGAACTAGATTACTGACTCTAGTAAACCCTTTGGGTGTTGGTCACATATCAATGTGAACTATGGGTGTTAACCACATAAAGATGTGAACTATTGATGTTAGATCACATGGCGATGTGAACTAGATTATTGACTCTAATGCAAGTGGGAGACTGAAGGAAATATGCCCTAGAGGCAATAATAAAGTTATTATTTATTTCCTTATATCATGATAAATGTTTATTATTCATGCTAGAATTGTATTAACCGGAAACATAATACATGTGTGAATACATAGACAAACAGAGTGTCACTAGTATGCCTCTACTTGACTAGCTCGTTGATCAAAGATGGTTATGTTTCCTAACCATAGACATGTGTTGTCATTTGATTAACGGGATCACATCATTAGGAGAATGATGTGATTGACATGACCCATTCCATTAGCTTAGCACCCGATCGTTTAGTATGTTGCTATTGCTTTCTTCATGACTTATACATGTTCCTATGACTATGAGATTATGCAACTCCCGTTTGCCGGAGGAACACTTTGTGTGCTACCAAACGTCACAACGTAACTGGGTGATTATAAAGGAGCTCTACAGGTGTCTCCAAAGGTAAATGTTGGGTTGGCATATTTCGAGATTAGGATTTGTCACTCCGATTGTCGGAGAGGTATCTCTGGGCCCTCTCGGTAATGCACATCACATAAGCCTTGCAAGCATTGCAACTAATGAGTTAGTTGCGAGATGATGTATTACGAAACGAGTAAAGAGACTTGCCAGTAACGAGATTGAACTAGGTATTGAGATACCGACGATCGAATCTCAGGCAAGTAACATACCGATGACAAAGAAAACAACGTATGTTGTTATGCGGTCTGACCGATAAAGATCTTCGTAGAATATGTGGGAGCCAATATGAGCATCCAAGTTCCGCTATTGGTTATTGACCGGAGACATGTCTCGGTCATGTCTACAATGTTCTCGAACCCGTAGGGTCCGCACGCTTAAGGTTTCGATGACAGTAATATTATGAGTTTATGAGTTTTGATGTACCGAAGGAGTTCGGAGTCCCGGATGAGATCGGGGACATGACGAGGAGTCTCGAAATGGCCGAGACGTAAAGATCGATATATTGGACGACTATATTCGGACATCGGAAAGGTTCTGAGTGGTTCGGGTATTTTCGGAGGTACCGGGGAGTTACGGGAATACGAGGAAGAAGAAATGGGCCTTAATGGGCCTTAGTGGGAAGGACCAGGAGGTGACGCGCGCCCCTCCCAAGCCCAGTCCGAATTGGACAAGGGGTTTGGGGCGCGGCCCCTCTCTCCCTTCCTTCCCCTCTTCCCCCTTTCCCCCTTCTCCTAGTTGGACTAGGAAAGGAGGAAACCTACTCCAACTAGGAGTAGGAATCCTACTCCCTGGCGCGCCCCTCCTAGGGCCGGCCTCCTCCCCCTTGCTCCTTTATATACGGGGGCAGGGGGCCCCCTATAGACACACAAGTTGATCCACGTGATCATTTTCTTAGCCGTGTGCGGTGCCCCCTTCCACCATAATCCTCGATAATATTGTAGCGGTGCTTAGGCGAAGCCCTGCGATGGTAGAACATCAACATCGTCACCACGCCGTCGTGCTGACAGAACTCTTCCCCGAAACTTTGCTGGATCGGAGTCCGGGGATCGTCATCGAGCTGAACGTGTGCTAGAGCTCAGAGGTGCCGTACGTTTGGTGCTTGGATCGGTTGGATCGGGAAGACGTACGACTACTTCCTCTACGTTGTGTCAACACTTCCGTTGCCGGTCTACGAGGGTACGTAGACAACACTCTCCCCTCTCGTTGCTATGCATCACCATGATCTTGTGTGTGCGTAGGAATTTTTTTGAAATTACTACGTTCCCCAACAGTTTGCTACTCCACACATGACAGGATCGTTCCGCACTGCAATTAGCAAGTCAACATACGAATAAGCTTATTTCATCTTGCAGTGGTCATTGTACCTAGTTATGAATGTAGGAATACCTGGAGCACCATGAGGTTAGCTGACAGCAGGTAGATGCAGCCATATAAATTTTGTGCGGTGCTACCAAAATTGAGGTTTGTATCCCTTCCCGTTATGAGAATTCTTCTTGAAGTTGGTAGAATGTGACGGCTTGTTCTTTGCATCAAACTTGCCTTTCCCCTGAGATTTGTTCTTGTTGTTTTGGGGCTGGTTGGGCTAGAAGTTCTTCTCGTGTACCATGTGGGCACTAGAAGCACCCTCAGCGACCCGAGCACGTGTTTCTTTTGCTCTCGCCTTCTCTTCAAATTCAAGAGTGCTAATGAGATCTGTTGGGGATATTACTACTGGACGTAAACCGGCTAGGAGTAGCCGGATTAACTTTATGAAGATTAGAAGCCCATGAAGATGTAAGAATGATGGCGCTTTACGAAGGCCCAAGGCCCAAAGGCGAGTTAAGGCCTATAGATGTAAACCGACCTTATTATGTAACTTGCATTGTAAGATAGGAGGGATAGAGACCGAGCCGGACACGTTTATGATCCGGCCTCGGGACTCTATAAACCGGCGGGCGTCAACCTATGTATATAAAAGGACGACCCGGCAGAGGTTTAGGGACAACAGACAACAATTCGAGAGCCGGGCAAAGCGGATTCACTCCCTGGTCATCGAGACCCTAGCAATATCAACACAAACTAGACGTAGGATTTTACCTTCATCGAAGGGGCCGAACTAGTATAAAAATCCTCGTGTCCCTTGTCCGGTTTAACCCCTTTAAGCTAACCCGTAGCGATGGCTCCATGACTAAGTCCTTTCACGAGGACATCTGCCTTGACAAACCCACGACAGTTGGCGCCCACCATGGGGCTATCGCATGATGGTTTCGAGTTCTTGAAGGGCAGCTTCGAAGGACTCAAGGGATACGCTGTGGGCCGGATGACGAAGAGTCGTCGCGGCAAGCTCTACATCGATGACGCATGATGGAGTCCCGAGGCCGGTTCAATTGAATACGGGTACCGGGTTCCCTTTGGCGGGATTCACGTCTTCATTGGCAAGATTGGCGAACTGGGCCCTGAGCCGGACACCTGCACTGACATCATCGAGACGGCTCAGCGTGCGAGCCCTGCCCAGGTTCAGCCCGCAGCAAGGCATGTCTTCATAGGTGTCATCCATGGAGCGGAATATGAGGATGGACTATCATCTGATGGGGAAACCGTTGTCTGTTCTGATGACGAGTCTTCAACCGGAAAGACCGAGTCGCTGTATCAGCTGCAGGACGGCCGGATTAGCGGAGGTTCCGATGGGAACAGTATTCTGGACCCCCTCGATCTGCCAAACTGGGTCGCTGTCTTCATGGCCGGTACACAACCAGCATGACACTCTTCTACCGCTGCGGCAATGCTCTCTGGTTCAGCAACAACAACGCCAGTGGGGGCAGGGAGCTCTGCGCCACCTCCGGCTCAGGTTTTTTCTGATTTGTTTAACGCTTTGGCGACATTGATGGTGCCACGACTAAGTCCTTTCACGAGGACATCTGCCGTGACAAACCCACGACAGTTTTCCACATAGCATTATCACTGACAATGGTACTAATCTGTCCAAAGGAGATATGGAAGAATTTTGTGAACGCGAGCACATCCAGCTTGATGTAGCATCAGTGGCTCACCCCCAGTCTAATGGTCAAGCAGAGAGGGCAAATCAAGAAATTTTGAGAGGTATCAAACCCCGGCTTATGGTTCCTTTAAAGTAGTTGCCGAGTTGTTGGGTGGAGGAGTTACCTTCCATTTTATGGAGTATCAACACCACACCAAACAGGTCTACGGGTTACACGCCTTTCTTCATGGTCAACGGAGCAGAGGCGGTTCTCCCTAGTGACATCCGTCATGACACACCCTGTGTGGCGGCTTACGTTGAAGCTGAGAATGAGAAAGCACGTCAGGACTCACTGGACCTGTTAGATGAGGAGCGTGATTTAGCAGCAACACGTTCGTCGATTTATCAGCAAGATCTCTGATGTTATCACAGCCACCGGGTTAAGACCAGAACTTTTCAAGAAGGTGATCTGGTCCTCCGGCTCATCTAGGATCAGACTGATATGCACAAGTTATCCCCACCTTGGGAAGGACCTTTTGTGGTCAGCAAAAATCTGCACAATGGGTCATATTACCTCATCGATGTTCGAGAGCACAAAGTCTCACGCAAATCAGAGGAGGAGACCCAGCGGCCATGGAATATAGCTCTTCTTCGGCCTTACTATACTTGAGCCACAGGCTCTTCTTATGTACATACTTATGACAATGTATATATTATATAATAAACCGGAGCCTCAGCTAAAGCGGGGTCTCTGTTCTTTTTTACATCATGTGTGGTTCCATGGGGGGCTTCTACTTACAAAGCGGAGTTCTATTAACCCGGCTTATAAAGCCACACAGATATAAAGGAAATCACTTGGGGGCTTGGTCGTATCCGAACCATAGCTACACCTCTTGATCGGCTTAAGACCGAAAAGGGAAATCACTAGGGGGCTTGGTTGTATTTACACCATAGCTACACCTTTTGATAGGCTTAAAGCCAAAAGGAAATTATGTGGAACCAAAGAGAGTCTATTGCATAAAGCGCAGCTCAAACATAGGTAACCACCGAACATAGCTCAAATATTACTTGGGGGCTCCTTGCTTCTCAAAGAACAACGAGCTTGCACCTTTGTAATAGGCTATCAAGCCAGGCTTGGAAGCCAGGTGTATTCACCTAAAACCCCGGGTTATCCTGCCTCTTTAAGTAAGCCACTCCGTCCAAGTAAACCTGGTATGAACCATCGAACGTTTGACAAGTCAATCTCATAGACCCTGAACTTGTCAAAGTTAAAACGGTGATTGGTTAAAGATTGAGATCCATCTTAAAAGGCTTTGCAAAATGGTTTAACTCAACGGCCTGGCAGCCCATGAAAAGCCTCGATTTAGGGCCTGGCAGCCCATGAAAAGCCTTGCATATTTCTTTTGTATTTGCTGATTTAGAATCTTTTGATAAGGGATTTATGAATATTTTCTGATAAACCGGTGTTTATTACAACCCGGCGTGGCTTTCAATGCTCAGTTGTCAGTACATGATCAGTTTTGAACCGGCAGTACGTTGCTCCGGTCTGGTTTTGGCTAAATGTCACCAGCATTATATGAACAAATCGGTGGCTATTATAGCCTGGTATGGTCTTTCTATGAACCGGCAAGAGGGCAAGGAGTCCTCAACACTCCAAATTGGTGTTTTTCACCCTTACTATACAAACAGTTGGTCAGCCAACAGAGTATATCCCAGGTATCATCTATTTTGATATCTAGTTATTACAATCTTGGTTATCAATCCAAGTTACGTATATATTTTTGGGCATTATGACCCGTCCAGTGGTAAACCACAAGGACATCTTCAAGTTTTTATATGCAGGAACAAAAGCCATAATGGACTATGCATATCATAACTCCCAAAGGCATGACCAAATTTTAATTCACAAGTAAAACAAACATGCTCGATGGCATGGCAGATAAAGGTGTTCACGCTATCCTATTACAAGGCGCTTTAAACAGCCCAAATTGAATAATTATTTTAAAGAGTGGAAGACTGCAACTGGTAAATCAACCTTCGGTTTATGATTCCTCATCTGGACGGCTTGAAGATTGAGGTTCATCTTGAGTGGTCACATTCTCCTCATCTCTACCTAGTCGCTGGAAGTCAACTGTTGACCAATCGATTCGAGTTAAGGCTTGAAAAACAGTTTCTTCATGTATAAGGGTGGAAGGGTCGATGTCAGGAGCGTAAGTGTGCTTACGGATTGGCGGCACAAGATCTTCCACATTGTGGATCAGCGGGGGTTGTCTTTTTTCCTTCAGCGTCATAAACCGGTTGAAAATGTGACCGATCTTAGTCCTCCGCCAGTTTGCTTGCTATAGGCCGCATCTCCTTTGTCAGCCTTCGGAGATCGTCATTATTGAAGTCCGAGCCGTCTTCTTTCACACCAGGCTAGCCTTTGATGATATCTGCTGGTTCAAGATCTGGAATCCACGCCTTGGCCCGGATTAGCGCGGTTAGCGCACCTGACCTTGCGGCTAATCTCTTCAGTTCATCCAACTGGGCAGGTAGCATGGCCAGCTTTTCGATGGTTTCTTTGATCAGCATTGGCGGAGGCTTGTTATAAGCGGCAATGCAAATGGCTCGCTAGGATCCTGAATACAACTGTTCTATCAAAGTATAGGCCGCTTTAAGCTTCATCCGCATATCGGAGCCCAGATGAGTAATGCGGGTCCCTGTTATGGTAAAGCATCGGTAAACCGGTTTTTTGATGACATGTTATGGATTGGAAAAACTTCATATGCAGATACTTACCAAAGACAGCAAAGGTCATGGCGTTAATCTGCCATTTTAACCCGGTCAGTTCTTCAACCACCGGTTTCAGGGCTGCTTCTGCGTCTTCGGCCTTCTTTGTTAAACCGGCTTTTTCCGTCTCCCAGTCTGTACGCTCTTTATTAAAGGTCTCTTTCAGCCTTTCCATGGCTGATATGGCATTTTCAACTCCTCCTTGGCTTTAGAAGCCTCTTCTTGCTGAGATTTGACGTTCTCCTGAAGGTTAGTGGTTTGAGCATCCCTTTTACTTAGCTCGGCCTGCAAAGGCAAGATATATCAACAATGAGATATGTATATTTGAAGTACCAAGCGTATAACAAGTTATGCACTTTATACTTGGGGGCTAATGCCTATTTGCTCTATCATCAAAATTTATTTGCAAGTCTCAAGTACAATGCAAGCATTATCCTTGACACTTGGGGGCTAATGTACATCTATTCAAATGGATGCATGGATTAAAGACCCGGTTCACCTTGGAAAGATAAACCGGCCCTTGGGGGCTACATAGGCGAAAACTACCGGAATACAATGATCATGTCTGGTTTACTTTAAAAGATCAGTTGGTTTATGGAGGACAAGCTTGCAAGAGTTAAGGTATTATAAAGTCCTGGTTGATGATTGTCATCATAAACCGGCACCTTGGGGGCTACTAGGGTTGGTACTTGTATTTTGGATTTAAGAAAGGAAAAGTGATGAAAATACCTCATAGCGCTCCTTCATCAGGTTCACCAAACCGGCTTCATAATCATGGTTTGAGTGCAGACGGTTTAGAAAACCGGAGTGGAGTTCTTGAGCGCTGAGATGGGCGTAGCTTGACAACTTCAAAATATCGGATATCGGGTTTGTATCGGTTTGGCTTCGACATATCGGATGTCGGATATCGGGTGATATATTGGAGAAAATATGTCTAGTTTTATTTCATTATTCTTGTTCAAAACATGTATTTTTAGTAAAACAAAATGTATGATGTCAATGCTTCAACATAACACGTTAAGATTCCTAGTTTATTAACTCGTTGATTAAGAAATAATTAAGGAAAGATTCATAAAATTCTTACTCTACGATTAAAAAATACGATACGTATGCATTTGTACGAAACATTGTGCATGACTTTGATAATATATGCTGAAGTTGTAAATCATAATCTTATTTCACTATTATTTAATAAAGAACTATTGTTATCTACGTATCGTGCTATATCGGTGGACATATCGGGCTAGATATCGTCCATATCGGTTGATATTTCAGTCCATATCGGGTGATATGTTAGAAAATGATATTTACAAAATGATATGTTATGTATATATCGGTAGAGCCCCAAAAGTGATATATCGGCCTTTACATCGGTCATATCGGCCTTGATTTAAAAGATGGGTTTTTATCATTTATGCCACTAGTTGTGTCCCACTACTCAGTTTTGCCATTAGAAGTTACAACTGCTCAAAAATGCCATCAATCCGTGAGATGCTTGCTCAAAAATGCCATTAGATATCTCAAAAATGCCATCGTTCTGTTAGAGGTTTGCTCAAAAATGCCATTAGACATTATTATTTTTACGTCAAACACGTTGACCATGTTTTATGACAAAAATAAGCCTAGACCCACTTGTCAGTTCTCTCTATCTCACAATGATATGTGTGGCCCCACTTGTCAGGAGTAACCAAGCGAATAATTTTATAGGAAAATAAGAACACTGTTGGGATCAAGTGGGCCCCATACTTTATTGTAGTGAGATAGAGGGAGAGCTGGCATGTTGGTTCATAGGTATTTATGTCATTATAACATGGCAAAAGGGATTTGAGATCACAATAATGGTGTTTAGTGGCATTTTTGAGCATGTGTCTAATGAAGCGATGGCATTTTTGAGCAGTTGAAATTTCTAGTGGCAAAACTGAGTAGTGGGACACAACCAGTGGCATAAATATAAAAACCCTTAAAAGATTGGTTGGTGCTCCATTTGCCTTTTTCCATGGTAGCACGCTCTTCCTTGGCACTATGTTTTGCCAATATCACAGGATGGCTAGGAGAGGTGTGGCTCATACCAGTAATGATAACCTCGCCTTCTTTGTCTCCAGCAGCCTTTTCTGGAGTTGATGGAATGTCAGTAGCCTTTTCTGGACTTGAAGGTCTGTCAGCAGCCCGGATTGGACTTGCCGGTTCACCATCCGGTACGGCAGTTTCAACTTCTGCTGGTTCATCAACATTATGATCTGGAGGGGCGGTTCGTCAAATGTGGCTTCAGTATTTGGACCCTCCGGTTCTACAGTCTGCTCCGGTTCAACAACCACATGATCTTCGGGCGGGTTGTTCACCTGAGCCTTCTTACTGGGTCTAGCTTTGGCTCTAAACAGAACAAGGTACAAAGGTTAGCACAACAAATAAAGTATGAAACATCAAAAGAAAGGGGTGAAGTATTTACCCGACTACGGTTTTGAGAGGAGGGAGTTGGGTCGCTGTTGACTCACCAGAGGATGAAGGAGGTGTCACCTGATAATTCGAATCAGACGGATTAAGAGGTTGTCGGAAATAGCCTGCCTAGGGATAAGAAGTGTCAGAAGTGGGTAAGACCTTAGATCAGCGCTTTCGAACCGGGGTGTCTGGTAAACTGGTCGAAGTGACCTTTTGGCCGCTATGTTGGGTTGTGCGGCGAGCCTCGTGCTGCTGCTTCTTCAAAATAAATTTTGGATCCAAGTGAGCAAGAGGATGTGAGAAGCTTACTTTCCGGACCGCTTGATGGATTTTTTGTGTTGGTAGAGAGTCTGAACCGGAGGAAAGGATAATTACCTCTACATCGTCAGCTTGGCTGCCCTCCACGTCCTCCTGATAAGTATCATTGTCAATGAGATGCATGAAAAGGGAACCAGGTGAATCAAGTTCTACCTCAACTTCCGGTTCATCCGGGTCATCATCCAGTTCCATACTGATGCGTTCAGGTGCCTTCCGCTTTGTGGTTTTCTTGACGGCTTTGGTTTTAGGGCGGGAAGGTTTTGCCGCTTTCTCTTGAGGTTTCTTCTTCCAGAACGGATCATCACGCTGTTTAAAAGTAAGGAGAAGGGTATTCAAGGATTGTACAGTCTAAAGATATCAAGTGTAAAGCGGAAGAACAATACTTATGGAAGGCAGTTTGTTTTGCGTGTAAAAAGGGTCTAGTCCGGTTTAGCGACATACGGCTTCCAATTCGTTCAATATCTTCTTAACAGCCTCAGTGACTTCTTCATCTATTAGCTGAATATTGATATGACGTTGGGAGTCTTCTACTTCACCAGTATAGTCGCACATTAAGCGAGAGCGGCAACTTAGCGGTAAGATACTCCAGGATATCCAGCAATGGACAAAGTCTACACATGTTAAACCATTGGCCAAGAAGGCTCTCAGCTTGGCGAGTTGAGGTGCATATGGGGCCCGTTCCTGGGCACTTAGTCGTTGTGGAAGCGGATGAGTATTGGCAAGCCGGTGGGCACGGTAACCCGGCAAAGGATTCTCATCTTCAGGTTTGATTCCACTCTTTGGGGTGACTGTGCAGCTTGGCATGAGGAAATTCAACCTCTTTTCTTTTCTGAATGGAGACGCCACCAACTTCAGTATTGGGTCCGTCTACAAATTCAGTGCGCCGGTTCAGATGGAAGAAATCCCGGAACAACTCAACAGTTGGCTCTTCTTGTAAATACGCTTCACAGAAAACTTGAAAGTTGCATATATTGGATACCGAGTTGGGTCCAATATCTTGAGGGTGGAGTTGAAAGCTGGCAAGCACATCCCGGAAAAACTTTGATCCGGGCGGTTTGAAACCACGGCCTATGTGATCAACAAACACCACTACCTCACCCTGTTTAGGGGTGGGAGGATTTTCCGGCCCAGGAACTCGCCACGGATCTCATTCTTCTTTGGTAAGGTTCTGATCTTGACCATTCCATTCAGTTGCTCCTCGGTAACCCGGGAGGAAGCCCAGTTGCAGGAATAAAACTGCTTGGCCATTGCAAGTGAAAAGCTGGAAAGAGATGTCGGTTTACAATTCATTCATAGTGATGCATAAGGTACAACATGACAAATGAATTCAAGTATGTGAAATTGGTAAAGCGGAGGCTGATACAATTATGAATGACAAAGCGATAAGCAGAAACAGAGGTATACACATACTATTAAACCGGAGTATAACAACGGATATAAAGGGATTGCCGGTTTACAAGGGATTGCCGCGGGAATCGAGGAGCCAGAATATTGGATACCTAACAGGAGTGGTCGCCTCGATTGTCGGAGGCTCATTAACTGAAGGTGGGATATATCATTTCTTAAATAACAAAGTGACGTCATGGAGGTTTATCATGATCCTGGAGTATGACGTCACGGCGGTTTACAAGATCAAGGTGAAGATGCAAAGGAGGAATTTTTCTAAGTATTGAAGACTAACATGAACAAGTTCAAACCAATCTGGGGCCTAATGTTGGGGATATTACTACTGGACGTAAACCGGCTAGGAGTAGCCCGATTAACTTTATGAAGATTATAAGCCCATGAAGATGTAAGAATGATGGCGCTTTACAAAGGCACAAGGCCAAAAGGCGAGTTAAGGCCTGTAGATGTAAACCGACCTTATTATGTAACTTGCATTGTAAGATAGGAGGGATAGAGACCGAGCCGGACACGTTTATGATCCGGCCTCGGGACTCTATAAACCGGTGGGCGTCAACCTATGTATATAAAGGGACGACCCGGCAGCGGTTTAGGGACAACATACAACAATTCGAGAGCCAGGCAAAGCGGATTCGCTCCTTGGTCATCGAAAACCTAGCAATACCAACACAAACTAGATGTAGGCTTTTACCTTCATCGAAGGGGCCGAACTAGTACAAAAATCCTCGTGTCCCTTGTCCGGTTTAACCCCTTTAAGCTAACCCGTAGCGATGGCTGCACGACTAAGTCCTTTCACGAGGACATCTGCCGTGACAAACCCAGGACAAGATCTGAAACGGAAAATTCATGTCTCTTGTTTTTCACAGAAGTAGCAAAATCGTTCAACGAAGGTGGAAGCTTGGCAATGATGGTCCCAGCAACAAATTTGCCCAACAACACACACTTAAAGTACTCAAGTTCCTTAGCGAGTGACTATATCTCATGAGTCTGCTGAAAAAAGAGCGCTCATTAGTCATCTTGTAGTCACAGAATTGCTCCATGACGTACAACTCGTTGCCAGCGCCCGAGGCCCCAAACGTGGCCTCGAGCGCAGCCTACATGTCTTTGCCGCTGTCAAATGACATATATGAATCCACAATGGAATCGTTAAGAACAATCAGCAGGGCGGCTTTGAAGAGGGTATCCATGTTCTCAAAAGCTTCCTGCTGTGTAGGATTAAGATCACCCTCAGGCTTACCCTTAGTGGCGTCATAGCAGTACATGATCTGAAACCAATATACTGCTCTTGTGCGCCACCTTTTATATTGCACCCCCTTAAAACTAGCTGGCTTCAAAAGCACAACAAAACCACTCGGAGTAAATTGCCTATAACCAGGTTTTTGGATTGGACTGTTGAATATATGAGCAATTTACTATGAGATTTAATCCGAATCAACAGTAAATGGATCATGACGACAATTGCAAAGATCAAAGTAATGATGCGGACTAAACCAGGAGGAATGATCACATACTGTACAGCAGGAGCAGAACTACTGTGGTTGATATTGTCACTCATGTCGTTGATGAAGAGGTTACCGAGGTCGGGGAAGAAGGCTGTCGTCGCTGGCAGCAGTCACGGGAGTGTGTTCCCCAAAAACCTGATCGCCCCTCTCCCGTACAGGATCACGAAAGGTGGGGTTTGGAGGACTGTTGTCCGTGGAAGGAGGGCTGGAGAAGAATTGCATGGCGGCGCTAAGATCTGGAACGGTGTGAAACCATATGATACAACATCGGCTAGGGTAGAGCATGTCAGGTCGGTCGTGCGAGTTAAGACCAAGTATAATAGTAGGCCTTTGGCCCAAACCCCACGTCCAAGTCAATAATAGCCCCACTATCCAAAAGAATCACAAGCGGCTGAGTAATTAAGGCGTCCGTTAGTTATTAATTAATGACTTAATAAATTTTCCGACCAACAAAAATATAGACCACGTGGATAGCTTTTGTCCTTGGACAGGCTCATTCCCGAAGAGCGCGCGTGTAGGTTTCCTATTATCATGCTCATGCAAATGCTAGAATAGATCACATTATAAAGTGGTGCAACTCACACTCACCTAGCAGTATGGGACTAAACTTTAGTCCCACTCACACAACACTTAGAGCATGGTTAATAATATAGCCAACATCCGGCTACATGAAGTTGACACATCATCTAGAACCAACCTAATGCCTGATAATACAATAGTTAGTCCCTTTAGTATAATACTATATCATTAATAATGGCCCCACCTTTTGTCTCACAGAGTATGTTGGAGCTCCTGCTACAACCGGCTACAAGTTTACAACTCGCTTCTCTTCTCTCTCCTCTTGTCTCTCCTTCAACTAAGCACAAATACTATATTTAAATCCTTATGTCATCTAATTGTAGTACTTGCTCTAAAGTTACTCTCCACTGTGTAGTATGAAATGCCGGGCGTGCAGCGAGCGGTGCCCTCGATTGGCACGTCACTTCAATGGCGGAAGCAGTGAGAGGTCGCGTCGCCCTGACTTGCCATCAATGTGGAGCGACGGGCTCAGCTGGCGCTGGGCGGGAAGTTCGCACGGGAGGGGGTTGTTGGGCCAAGAAGGTGAGAAGCCAACTTGGGATCGGTCCGGACGGGGAAATATCATGTGCTCCCATACTCACTACTCCCTATGTTCCTAAATATAAGTCTTTTTAGATATTGCAATAAGAGACTACATACGGAGCAAAATGAGTGAACCTACACTCTATACTATGTCTATATACATCCGTATGTAGTCCATAGTGAAATCTCTAGAAAGACTTATATTTAGGAACGGAGTGAGTAGTAGTTTCATGCATATGACACTAGTCTATGTTACTACTCCCTCCTTTCCGGTTTATAGGGCTTATCTCAAAATCTTAGTTTTTCCATTTTATAAGGATCAATTTGGTTGTTTCCCATCACAAGTTTAGATTTCAAGGTGCATTAAATAATTGCATGCAAGTATTAAGAGAAAATTGACCAATGCATGTACTTTATGCATGCATTCATTGCAATTAATACAATGGTAAACATAAATTTTTGAGAAAAACAAGAGCATTAATTGGGTGCTTTTGCAAATTACAAAAAGTATTCCACCACTCATCATATACCTTGGTTGGTGAGATTTTCGAATTGAGCCTCATAAACCGGAAAGGAGGGAGCCCTATAAACCAGAAAGAAGGGAGTAGTACAGTACTACCCACAATGGGAGTAACATAGGTGGTAACATCACACTTATCTAGGCAAAATAGATGATGTGGCATATAAGTAATGAAGAAAAAGAGGCATGTGATAACATAGCTAGTTACTGTAACATCACACATATCAAGAAAAGATGAGTCTACAACGTAATAAATGAAGTGATGCATGACACAACACATATGTCACTACCCACTGCGTGGGTAGTAACATAAAGTAGTAACATATGCATGTTACTACTCTAAGTTACTCTCCATTGTGACTAGTCTAATGTTATGATGGCTTCATTTATTAGCTTGTAGACTCATCTTGTCTTGGGAAATGCTATGTTACAGTAACATATTATGTTACCACTTCTCATTAACTACTTGCCACATAAGCAAAATTTTGTTGGAGTGCGCTAAGTGACTCCCACTATAACTAGTCGTACAAAGTGTGGGCTATGTAGAGGGCATAGTAAGAAAGCTTCTCATTGTTCTACGAGTTGATAGGACACATCAAAGTAGTAGTTTTTTTTCAAAATTTACATCAAAGTACCATTGTATTAGTCTCCAAAAAGGGCCGACCATGTCCATGGCTACCATCCCATCCCGTGCTCCGACATTGAGTATGGACAGAATTCCTTATTTGACACTCTTAAAATTGTGTTCCTTATTTGACACTGGAGAAAATTTTCTTCCCTATATGATCTCTAGTCTTAATATTTTCCCTATATGACACTCTAGTGCATTTTGTTCACGTGAAAAGACCATTTTACCCATATGTATAATGTGACCACAAATATGTACAAGATAATAGTTGTTCCAAAAAAAGCAGTCGAGTTATCCATATGTGACATCATATATGCTGGTATTGTCATGCCAGTCGATTTGCTACTATTCCAGTTAGATTGTATACCTGCAGTAGCATATCTGTGGAAATGATCCATGCTACATTTTGTTAAATATGGGAGCACGCCAGCATGCATCACGATGCAACTGTGCAACACGAGGAGCACCGTACGTATGTAGGTGCGTACGTGCACTGTACGTATGTAGTTGCGTACGAGGAGCACCGAGGCCTTTGATGGTTCATGTGCTAATTGACCTCACGGTCTGGCTAGTTGTCTATACGTATTTGTGTACATATACGCGGCCAGCTTGCCGGCCGGAGCGTAGATATTTAAATACGTACGCGCACCCTGACGATCAAGCGAATACATGTATTCTAGCTTCGTATGACCCGGTTCATATACATACGCATGTTGGCTGCACCGAACCGGGCGTACGTTCGTGCTAGCACGCAACTTCCTTCCATACAACTATAGGTCCTGCATGGGCCATGCAAATACGTGCAGATGCACTAATGGCATGCACGTAGGTGATCACCGAAGCACACACAAAAGTGCTTAAAAAATTCATTCATTTTTAAGAATGCATTTTAGTGTTAAAGCACACATACAAAACTATGTCAAACAGTCGCACTCACAAACCATACCGCATGAAACTAGACCCACAGCTGAATACGTTTTAAATACATTGGATGCATGCGCTCAGGTATACAGAATACACACGCATCCCAAAAAAGACCAACGGAGGAGATAACATGTTCAGCTGTGCTCACTATGAATTTTCCCTAATTAGGCTCAATGCTACATATTTCTGGTCACATTATGTACAGGGGCAAAAAGGTCTTTTCACGTGTATAAAATGAACTAGAGTGTCATATAGGGAAAGAAATTAAGACTATAGGTCATATAGGGAAGAAAATTTTTCCAGTGTCAAATAAGGAACATGATTTTAAGGAAGTGTCAAATAAGGAATTCTCTCTTGAGTATGTGCACGATTCACGTGCCATTCAAGAAAAAATTGTGTACGTTCCATTGAAGAAAAAAATAAAAACAAACACACCACCGCATTATGGTTGAACTTTGATTCGTCCACGCGTGGTTCCCGACCCTCCACTAAGTGAACAACTACCAAGCGCGTCAAATTATCACGTGAGCTGCCTCTTCATCCAGAAATGAGCTCCACCGTATACCTACGCATGTGTGTTAGGGTATGAGGCACATAGTACGTGTGTCCGTGCGTGCAATTTTTTCTATTCGTGCATGTACTCCTTTTTTTATGGGTGATTCGTGCACGTACTCGTCCTACGTTGGTGACCGTAGCCAAAGATACTAGTAACATAGCACACTCCAAGAAATTTTTGCTTATGTGGCATGTAGTTAATGAGGAGAGAGATATTTTGAGTAAAATAGTAATATGTTGCCTAGGCCTCTCCCAGTGCTCCACCATGTATAGCTGCTAAGCCTGCCACGTAGGCATAAAATATGATGTGGTAAATTAATTAAGAAGAGAGAGACTAGTTTGGTGACCCCAGGAAGAAACGATGGAAAGACAGTTTTGAGTCTATAGCTAATTAAAGTAAGACCTACTATGCATTGGAGACTTGAGTTGCTAAGCCATTTAATGCACTTAGCACCTCATCTAAGCACATTTGCATTAGAAGAGGTCTTAATTCCATACGGTGTCATAATATGATACTCAACTCTCTCTTTCTTCATTTAATTCTACGCCACCTCATCAAATTTGCCTACTACTAGTTGGCATGCATGATACTGCTTATAATACTCCCATTACAACTAGCATGGTAGAATTAAAATACCTAATCTAAATGTTCGCCGCCCGATCTCTTTGTCCTCCTCCAGCATCCGGCAGAAGAAGAATCGTGCAAGACACCGGCTGTATTCACCGGCGTCGCCTCGGTGGTGGCCTTCATGGGATACAATCGGCGGCGACCTCCCGTGTTCTACTTCTCCTCGATGATGGCGGCGAGAGGGGACGTGCTGCCCATCACCTCGTCGACATCCGCATAGCCGCATCACCTCGTCGACATCCGCGGCGACTTCTTTCTCTGCCTGCATGTCGCGGCTATGAGCGCGTCGACGGTGGATGGCACAGTCGCAGACACTGGAGCCGATGTATGACACGGCGGCGTCGAGAGCAGTGACGATGCCCGTGCCGCCGTGCTCCCCGACAAGCCGGCATGGAGCAAGTCGGCACTCTTCCTCGAGCTATATTGGAGAGGCGAGCTGCGGAACCACGCGTTGGCTTACTGAGGCAACTGCCTTCGACGGGCTAGGCGAGGTAGGTGGAGAAGCGAGCTGCCTTGCTCGTAACTGCCAGGCTCGACGGGCCACCCAGACGACTTTTATGTTGGAGAACTGCTCTTCCTGCTCGTCGGATGCCGCCGAAAGAGTGGACAAAATGGTGGAAGGAGGAGCTTGGCCGACGTCCTACTCCTGAACGGACGTGTGTGGCCGGAGTTGGTTTCTCGCATTCCACGCGGTTTTAAATGTAGGTTTTTGAATGAAGTGAGGAGGCGGGTACAACTGGCAGCGGGCGGCGCCCTGGGCCGGCGCGCCGCTTCAAATGGCGGACGCAGTGAGAGGTCGCGTCCGCCCTGACCCCATTGACCGTGGACCTTGACGGTGTACGTCACCTTGTGTCTAGATCTGAGATGCCACGTGTACCAAATGAATGACTCCAAGCTCGACCACCGTGATGCAAGAGGTGTGAGCCGAGGAACACTGTTGGAGACACCCCCCTCAGACTAGCCATAATGGGTAGTAACGTAGACTAGTAACATGCTCATGTTACTCATGTTACCAGTCTATGTTAGTACTACCTCTATAGTAACAATCTGAGGGGGGGGGGGTAACATATGTGTGGTAACATGCAACACTTCATTTATTAGGCTATAGACACATCTTGCCTTGATATGTGTGATGTTACTACTTTCCTCTCTTTCTTCATTTATTGATTGCCACATCATCTACTTTATCTAGACATGTGTGATGTTACTACCTACTAGCAAGATGCCTATGCGTTAACTCATCACATGTTACCGACTCTTAGGTGGGATAGTTTTTTTGGTGGGTTTGGGGAAACTTTATCCAATTTAACCCTCATGTTTGGATACTTTAGGGCTATTTGAGCCCCAACTAGCTCAAACTAACTCTAACCCATGGATCCAAACATGGCCAAAGTTAGTCTCGGAAAACACATTAAGCCCTATATACATGGACAGACGGAGTACATGATACTAGCAAATGCTCACGAGTAGTAGTAGTTCATTGGTTTGTTTTGATTTTTTGATTCAGTTGTTGTGCTGCTACCGTCCAATATTCGTGTGTGGTTGTTTCTAGAATAAAAAAGGAGGCACCCCTACTTATGTTACACCCACTATGCCTAGCCTAAGGTTAGTAGGTGACATTGTGCTTGGCTCTTCACCTCTTCCGGAAGTCGAACAATAATGATGGTACTACAGTAGTACTTCTGGCAATCTGACACCAAATGAACTGCAGCACGTCCACCACTTGTAAGCAAAAGTTTCTCCTCGTGCTACGAGCCACCGCGCACGCGTTGGCGAGGGAGAAGGCGTTGCAAGCAAGCTTCTCGTCGTTCTGCGAGTTGACGCTACACATCAAAGTTAGTACATACTCTCTCCAAAAAAGGGCTGACCATGTCATGGCTAGCCCCCCATCACGTGCTCCGATGTTGAGTACATGCACTATTCACGTGCTATCGAGGAGAAAAAATATTGCGTAGTAGTAGGTGCCATCAAAGTGCATGACTCACTTACGCACTGCTTATCTGATTATCACCATTTTCTTGCATGACACGTGCACCTTGATACTGGATGTCTCGCGTGTTGGCAAAAGGATGAACAAAGCTCACGTAAAAAAAGAGTTGAAGAACATAGATTACCGACGACCAAGAAGGAGCAAGGAACCTCACAGTGGAGCATTTGCAAGGAACCTTCGCGTTTTCCCCTGTTTTTTGTCGTCTGCCCACCTATAAACAAATAAAAGAACATGAACACTTGGCTAACCACTAGAGATGATACATCATGATGCTAAGGTGAAGATGTTTGATACTAGTTTATATTGATAACCACGCAAGAAGCCACACATGTACAGGACACATGCAGCCATGCATATACACACGCCAACACACTAACTCATGCCGATCCAACTCATGCACATACACGCACATCATGGAGCACACAACGCACGTACACAACACATGCATGCACACACACTCGGCCGCAGAATGCATGTGAATAACACATGCATGCGCGCACACTCGGCTGCATGGAGGCGTGCACCATCTGCGGCAACGTCCGGTTCGTCGTGCTACGACGAAGCTCGCACACAAGGGCACCTACACATCTCTTGCAGCGCCTCTTTTCCGTCGTTGCTCAACAACTAGTCGGAGACGAGGACGACCGCAGCCTCGGCCTTAGATCTAGCACCGATGGAAAGGCACACACACTGCACGCACACGAGCACGTACGGAGTGCCCACGACGTGGTGTGTCCCCAATCGCCTCTACTCCTTCTGCACATGTTGCCTATCAAGGCGGCTGCATGCCTAATGATGATGTGGGTGATATCTTCTAGGACTCAAATGATGATGAGGAAAATTATGGGGAGTGGGCTCTCAGGCTAGTTGTATAATGGCGAGTATCATATACTAGTATCATGTATATGATACTAGTGTATGATACTACATCCATAGTGCATAGTATCATAAGTTAGTATCATAGCTAACTTCATTTATTGCCATGCATGACACATAGTAGCACACCATTTAATATGATACGGTATCATGATATGATACTCAACCCTCTCTTTCTTCATTTAATTCTATGCCACCTCATCAAATTTGCCTAGTTGGCATGCATGATACTACCTATGATACTCAGCCTCATGCAAGAGCCTAGCTATATGCGGATTCCTAGACCAATAGAATAAATGTTAAGAAAGAGAAAGAGAGAAGGTTGAAACAAGTACTAAGTGATGTTATAGCCAAGCTTGTAGCCCACACTACTACATGAGTGACTATAAATGATGGCTATACATGACATGGCAGTTTCTTATAGCCATCAGCTGGCTATACTATTAACCATGCTCTTAGGCTGGTCATAGTGCAGAGTAACTTAGACTAGTGTCATGCATATGACACTAGTCTAAGTTACTACCTCCATAATGCAAAGTAACATAGTAGTAGTGTCATACTACTTGGATTCATTTATTACCTTGTAGACTCATCCTCTCTTGGAAAGTGCTATGTTACAGTGACATATTTTTCTCTCGAATACGCACGAGTGTGTGTATCATTCATTAAAGAAGAGAGGGGAAAGATCCCCAAATCCACCGTTACAAGCTTATTTACATACAGAATTAATCCGGCAACACCCTAGTTTCTACAATGGACTACTCGCTTGTGCCCCACACTACATATTATGTTACTCTAAACACATCTCTCCTCATTAAATACATGCCACATAAAGCAAACTTGTCTTGGACTGTGCTAAGTTACTACCTAGGAGTATGTTACTCCCACTATGAACTGCTACATGTCCACCACATCAAAAGTTTCTCCTCGTGCTGCGAGCCACCGCGCACGCGTTGGCGAGGGAGAAGGCGTAAACCTTAGGCAAGTTTTTTCTAGATGAACCTTAGGCAAGTTTTGGCAACATTGTGTATGGAAAAACATGGCACTCCTAGACCTAGAACCAAACGGTCCGTAGTAAACAAGCTTCTCGTCGTTCTGGGAGTTTCTGCGTGTTGGCAAAAAGATGAACAAAGCTCATGTCAATAAAAAAGAGTGGAACAGCATAGATTCCCGACGACCGAGAAGGAGAAAGGAACCTCGTGGTGGAGCGTCTGCACTCATAATATTTTATATTATTCAACGATATAAAATCAACCAATCATCTCCACATTGGACTGGAAGAGTACGAAACACGACAGCCTAGTGTTGTTACATCATACTACATGGCTAACCCACACTATCACCATTTTTCTTGGCCTCCATGCGACACCTAGCCCTAGTAATCTAGCAGCCCGTATCGCTTCTCGCTCCTCATCTCTCTCAAAGTGCGGAGGGCTGGCGTTTCTGCCGTCTATTGAGGTCTGTGAACTCATCACATGTTACTGACATGACAAGAGCATTCTAAAAAAATTGTACTCTATTGTTATGCCAAGAAGAGGAAGCGCTTTAACCAACGGACCAAACGAGACAGGTGTGCCGTGCCGTGAGTGGGTCTAGTTTCTCGTTTTGAACTCGTTTAGAACACTTGGTTTTGACTATTGATAAGATTTTATATAGGGCCTAATGTATTCTTCGAGGATGCCTTTGACTATTGATAAGATTTTATATAATTTAAAAATTATATCATTCGAAGATCCTTCCACGTTCCGTTTTCAAAAAAAAGATCCTTTCAAGTACGAATTTGACTGTATGCTTTGAGCAACTTGCATGTTATATACTACTCCTGTTTGGATACTCTAACTTAGCTAGAGGTTAGACTAACTCATGACTAACCCTGAACTAACTGTAGCCAGAGAGGTGTTTGGGTGACAGGGTTAGATTGACAATAAATGCACTTGATGGAGAGAGAAAGGTGATTTTCTAGTGGGCCCAATGAGAACGATCTCCAATTAGCACCTCTTGGGTGGGATAGTTTTTTTTGGTGGGTTCGGTGCAACTTTCTCCAATTTAACCCTCATGCTTAGATAGTTTAGGGCTATTTGAGCCCCAACTAGCTCAAACTAACTCTAACCCATGGACCCAAACAGGGCCAAAGTTAGTCTCAAAAAACGCATTAAGCCCTATATACATGGACAGACGGAGTACATGATACTAGCAAACGCTCACCATTAGTAGTAGTTCATTGGTTGGTTTCGATTTTTTATTCAGTTGATGTGCTGCTACCACCAATATTCGCGTGTGGTTGTTTCTAGAGTAAAAAAGGAGGTACTAGTACTTATTGTGGGAAAGGTGAAGTGATGGTCGCTTCACCCGACCAACATATTACTCTAGGAATATGGGAGTACCAGCGGATTCAAGGAACAGATAAATGATGGTTGCTTCATCCGAGCAACTTACTGTGGCGAAGGTGGGGCTCTGTGAGTTGACTGCTCACTAGTCATTACTACTGCGGCGCAACAATCGGGATGAATCTTTCCCTGTAGTTGTGCACTCAATATTGCTGCATGGCAGGTGGAGCTGGATGAACGATGTCCCACATGTCGGGGAAATGAAGTCGAATTGTTTCTGTCATTGCTATCAATCCTTCAGGATTTGTTTATATGTACGCATAATTTTAATGAAATTGTACTGTGATGCTATGAATGTTTCAACTTTGGTTCCCACAGGAAAAAAAGGTTTCAACTTAGGATTCATGTGTCCTCTTGCCTCAAGATTATCTCGTTACAACATTCCATCAAATACAAATGAAACTACAATGGCTGCTAATGCATCTCAATGGTTCGCAGAGCAGCGCCAATATTCACATCACAACTGAAGACAAAGTTGTGAGAAGGTGTACAAATAAAGAAAAATATATAATTGATCGATGTTGTTCGTAGGCATGGCTCCATTTCCTGGCCACAATGTTCATTGCTTGGCAGCTAGTTTCACCCAGCTTTGTATCCAAAAAAGGTGTATGGAGGACACCACAATCCTATCATATTGTGCAGCTCCACTAAAATCAAGTGGACCATCCCTGTTTGAAAAGATATCCAGTTAGTGTGATTACAATAATAGTGGAACTAGATGATGAAACATAACACACACAAATA
The DNA here is from genome assembly GCF_002162155.2 of Triticum dicoccoides. Taxonomy (NCBI): domain Eukaryota; kingdom Viridiplantae; phylum Streptophyta; class Magnoliopsida; order Poales; family Poaceae; genus Triticum; species Triticum dicoccoides. The sequence continues at coordinate 61,887,275 of NC_041384.1, read as the reverse complement.
GAAGCTGATCACTGCTATGTCTTGATCTTGCGTTGGTTTTCCCTGAAGAGGAAGGGATGATGCAGCAGAGTAGCGTAAGTATTTCCCTCAGATTTTGAGAACCAAGGTAGCAATCCAGTAGGAGGCCACGCTCAAGTCCCTCGTACCTGCACAAAGCGATAGCTACTCGCAACCAACGCGATTAGGGGTTATCAATCCCTTCACGGTCACTTACGAGAATGAGATCTGATAGATATAATATTTTTGGTATTTTTGGTATAAAGATGCAAAGTAAAAAGTAAAGGCAAAGTAAAAAGCAAAACAAGATTAAAGTGATGGAGATTGATATGATGAGAATAGACCCAGGGGCCATAGGTTTCACTAGTGGCTTCTCTCAAGAGCATAAGTATTCTACGGTGGGTGAACAAATTACTGTTGAGCAATTGACAGAATTGAGCATAGTTATGAGAATATCTAGGCATGATCATGTATATAGGCATCACGTCCGTGACAAGTAGACAGAAACGATTCTGCATCTACTACTATTACTCCACTCATCGACCGCTATCCAGCATGCATCTAGAGTATTAAGTTAAAAACAGAGTAACGCCTTAAGCAAGATGACATGATGTAGAGAGATAAATTCATGCAATATGAAATAAACCCCATCTTGTTATACTCGATGGCAATGATGCAATACATGCCTTGCTGCCCCTTCTATCACTGGGAAAGGACACCGCAAGATCGAACCCAAAGATAAGCACTTCTCCCATGGCAAGAACTACCAATCTAGTTGGCCAAACCAAACGGATAATTCGAAGAGACTTGCAAAGATAAACAATCATACATAAAAGAATTCAGAGAAGATTCAAATATTATTCATAGATAGACTTGATCATAAACCCACAATCCATCGGTCTCAACAAACACACCGCAAAAAGAAGATTACATCGAATAGATCTCCACAAGAGAGGGGGAGAACTTTGTATTGAGATCCAAAAAGAGAGAAGAAGCCATCTAGCTACTAACTATGGACCCGAAGGTCTGAGGTAAACTACTCACACTTCATCGGAGAGGCTAGGATGATGTAGAAGCCCTCCGTGATGACGGCCCTTTTCCGGCGGAGCTCCGGAACAGGCCCCAAGATGGGATCTCGTGGATACAGAAAGTTGCGGCGGTGGAATTAGGTTTTTGGCTCCTGTTCTGATCGTTTGGGGGTATGTATGTATATATAGGAGGAAGGAGTATGTCGGTGGAGCACCAAGGGGCCCATGAGGCAGGGGCGCGCCCTAGGGGGGCACCCCCACCCTCGTGACTTCCTCTTTGACTCCTTGGAGTAGGGTCCAAGTCTCCTGGATCACGTTCGGTGAGAAAATCACGTTCCCGAAGATTTTGCTCCATTTGGACTCCGTTTGATATTCTGTTTCTCCGAAACACTGAAATAGGCAAAAAAACAGCAATTCTGGGCTGGGCCTCCGGTTAATAGGTTAGTCCCAAAAACAATATAAAAGTGGAAAATAAAGCCCAATATAGTCCAAAACAATATATAATATAGCATGGAGCAGTCAAAAATTATAGATACGTTGGAGACGTATCAGGCATCCCCAAGCTTAATTCCTGCTCGTCCTCGAGTAGGTAAATGATAAAATGAGAATTTTTGATGCGGAGTGCTACTTGGCATAATTTCAATGCAAATATTCTTAGTTGTGATATGAATATTCAGATTCGAAAGATTCAAGACAAAAGTTTACATTGACATAATAATAATAATACTTCAAGCATACTAAGAAAGCAATTATGTCTTCTCAAAATAACATGGCCAAAGAAAGTTATCCCTACAAAATCATATAGTCTGGCTATGCTCCATCTTCACCGCACAAAGTATTTAAATCATGCACAACCCCGATGACAAGCCAAGCAATTGTTTTATAATCTAACTTTTTCAAAACTTTTTCAATCTTCACGCAATACATGAGTGTGAGCCATGGATATAGCACTATAGGTGGAATAGAATGGTGGTTGTGGAGAAGACAAAAAGGAGGGGAAGATAGTCTCACATCAACTAGGCGTATCAACGGGCTATGGAGATGCCCATCAATAGATATCAATGTGAGTGAGTAGGTATTGCCATGCAATGGATGGACTAGAGCTATAAATGTATGAAAGCTCAACAAAAGAAACTAGTGGGTGTGCATCCAACTTGCTTGCTCATGAAGACCTAGGGCAATTTGAGGAAGCCCATCATTGGAATATACAAGCCAAGTTCTATAATGAAAAATTCCCACTAGTATATGAAAGTGATAACATGAGAGACTCTCTACTATGAAGATCATGGTGCTACTTTGAAGCACAAGTGTGGTAAAAGGATAGTAGCATTGCCCCTTTTTATTTATTTTCTCTTTTTTGTCCTTTATTTTTCTTTCGACTTTCTCTCCTTTTTTGGGACAATGATCTATTAAATGATGATCATCACACTTTTATTTATTTACAACTCAATGATTACAACTTGATTCTAAAACAAAGTATGACTCTATATGGATGCCTCCGGCGGTGTACCGGGATATGCAATGAATCAAGAGTGACAAGTATGAAGAAATTATGAATGGTGGCTTTGCCACAAATACTATGTCAACTACATGATCATGCTAAGCAATATGAAAATGATGAATGTGTCATGATGAACTAGATGGTGGAAAGTTGCATGGCAATATATCTCGGAATGGCTATGGAAATGCCATAATAGGTAGGTATGGTGGCTGTTTTGAGGAAGGTATATGGTAGGTGTATGATACCGGTGAAAAGTGCGCGGTATTAGAGAGGCTAGCAAAGGTGGAAGGGTGAGAGTGCGTATGATCCATGGACTCAACATTAGTCATAAAGAACTCATATACTTATTGCAAAAATCTAGAAGTTATCAAAGCAGAGTATTACACGCATGCTCCTAGGGGGATAGATTGGTAGGAAAAGACCATCGCTCGTCCCCGACCGCCACTCATAAGGAAGACAATCAATAAATAAATCATGCTCCGACTTCATCACATAACGGTTCACCATACGTGCATGCTACGGGAATCACAAACTTTAACACAAGTATTCTTTAAATTCACAACTACTCAACTAGCATGACTTTAATATTATCACCTCCATATCTCAAAACAATTATCATGCTTCAATCTTTTCTTAGTATTCAACACACTCAGAAGAAAGTTTCACAAATCTTGAATACCAAGCATATTATTATTAAGCAAATTTCCATGCTATTAAGAGACTCTCAAAATAATTTAAGTGAAGCATGAGAGATCAATAGTTTCTTTAAAAAAATCCACCACCGTGCTCTAAAAGATCTAAGTGAAGCACATAGAGAAAAATTATAACGCTTAAAAGATATAAGTGAAGCACATAGAGCAAAACTACTTAGCTCAAAAGATATAAGTGAAGCACATAGAGCAAAACTACATAGCTCAAAAGATATAAGTGAAGCACATAGAGTATTCTATCAAATTTTAATTCATGTATGGATCTCTCAAAAGGTGTGTACAGCACGGATGATTGTGGCATACTAAGACACAAAGACACAAATAATACAAGACGCTCCAAGCAAAACACATATCCTGTTGGTGAATAAAAATATAGCTCCAAGTAAATTACCGATGGAAGTGGACGAAAGAGGGGATGCCTTATGGGGCATCCCCAAGCTTTGACTTTTTGGTGTCCTTGGATTATCTTGGGGGTGCCATGGGCATCCCCAAGCTTAGGCTCTTGCCACTCCTTGTTCCATGATCCATCAAAAGAATTCACCCAAAACTTGAAAACTTCACAACAAAAAACTCAAAATAGAAAACTCGTGAGCTCCATTAGCGAAAGAAAACAAAATACCACATCAAGGTACTGTAATGAACTTATTATTTATTTATATTGTTGTTAAACCTACTGTATTCTGACTTCTCTATGGATTATAAACTATTTTACTAACCATAGATTCATCAAAATAAGCAAACAACACGCGAAAAACAGAATCTGTCAAAAACAGAACAGTCTGCAGTAATCTGTAGCTAGCGCAAGCTATGGAACCCCAAAAATTCTAAAATAAATTGCTGGACGTGAGTAATTTATCTATTAATCATATGAAAAAATAATTAAATAAATAGAACTCTTCAAATAAAAATGACAGCAGTTCTTGTGAGCGCTAAAGTTTCTATTTTTCACAGCAAGTTCAACAAGACTTTCCCTAAGTCTTCCCAACGGTTCTACTTGGCACAAAAACTAATTAAACACAAAAAACACAACCAAAACAGAGGCTAAATAATTTATTTATTACTAAACAGGAGCAAAAAGCAAGGAATAAAAATAAAATTGGGTTGCCTCCCAACAAGCGCTATCGTTTAACGCCCCTAGCTAGGCATAAAAGCGAGGATAGATCTAGGTATTGCCATGTTTGGTAGGCAATCCATAAGTGGATCTCATGATAGTTTCATATGGTAATTTTATTTTCTTTCTTGGAAAGTGTTCCATGCCCTTTTTAATGGAAATTGAAATCTAATATTCCCTTCCTTCATATCAATAATCGCACCAACCGTTCTAAGGAAAGGTCTACCAAGAATAATAGGGCAAGAAGGATTACAATCTATATCCAGAACAATGAAATCTATGGGCACATAATTCCTATTTGCAACAATAAGAACATCATTAATCCTTCCCATAGGTTTCTTAATAGTGGAATCCGCAAGATGCAAGTTTAGAGAGCAATCATCAAAATCTCGGAAATCTAGTAAATCACACAAAGTTTTGGGAATAGTGGAGACACTAGCACCCAAATCACACAAAGCATAAAACTCATGATCTTTAATTTTAATTTTAATAGTTGGTTCCCGCTCATCATAGAGTTTTCTAGGGATAGAAACTTTCAACTCAAGTTTTTCTTCATAAGATTGCATCAAGGCATCAACAATATGTTCGGTGAAGGCTTTATTTTGACTATAAGCAGGTGGAGAATTTAGCACGGATTGCAACAAGGAAATACAATCAATTAAAGAGCAACTTTCATAATTAAATTCCTTGAAATCCAATATAGTGGGTTTAGCAACATCTAGATTTTTATTTCTTTCAATCCCACTTTCATCAATTTCATCATTAAGATCTAAATACTCCGAATTTTTAGAACACCTTCTAGGTAAAGGAAGATCATATTCAGTTTCATCAAGATTCATATTGCAAAACAAAGATTTAATAGGGGACACATCAATAACTTTTAGATCTTCATCTTGATTTTCATAGGAATTGGAAGAACACGCTTTAATAAAGGCATCTTTGGAAGCACGCATCCTAGCGGTTCTTTCCTTGCACTCATCAATTGAAATTCTCATGGCTTTGAGAGACTCATTGATATCATGCTTAGGAGGAATAGATGTAATCTTTAAAGAATCAATCTCAAGAGAAATTCTATCAACGTTTCTAGCCAAATCATCAACTTTAAGCAATTTCCCTTCAAGCAAAGCATTAAAATTCTTTTGTGAATTCATAAACTCTTTAACACTAGTCTCAAATTCAGAGGGCATATTATTATAATTTCCATAAGAGTTGTTGTAGGAATTCCCATAATTATTAGAAGGATTACTAGGATATGGCCTAGGATTAAAATTACCTCTATAAGCGTTGTTACCAAAATTATTCCTACCAAAAAAATTCACATCCATAGATTCATTGTTATTCTCAATCAAAGTAGCCAAAGGCATATCATTAGGATCAGAAGAAACACTCTTAGTAGCAAATAATTTCAAAAGGTCATCCATCTTTCCACTCAAAACATTGATTTCTTCTATCGCATGCACTTTTTTATTAGAAGATCTTTCAGTATGCCATTGAGAATAATTAACCATAATATTATCTAGGAGTTTAGTAGCATCTCCTAAAGTGATTTCCATAAAAGTGCCTCACGTGGCCGAATCTAAAAGATTTCTAGAAGCAAAATTCAATCCGGCATAAAATTTTTGTATGAACATCCACAAATTCAAACCATGAGTAGGGTAATTACGTATCATTAATTTCATTCTCTCCCAAGCTTGTGCAACATGTTCATGATCAAGTTGTTTAAAGTTCATAATATCTTTTCTAAGAGAGATGATCTTAGCGGGAGGAAAATACTTAGAGATAAAAGCATCTTTGCACTTGTTCCATGAATCAATACTATTTTTAGGCAAAGATGAAAACCAAGCTTTAGCATGATCTCTAAGCGAAAAGGGAAATAGCTTCAATTTAACGACATCATTATCGACATCTTTTTTCTTTTGCATATCACATTAATCAACGAAGCTATTCAGATGAGTAGCGACATCTTCACTAGGAAGGCCGGCGAATTGATCTTTCATAACAAGATTCAACAAAGCAGCATTGATTTCACAAGATTTAGTATGAGCAAGAGGAACAATCGGAGTGCTAAGGAAATCATTATTATTGGTATTAGTGAAGTCACACAATTTGGTATTATCTCGAGCCATCGCGACAAACAAGCAAACTAACACACAAGCAAACAAGAGCAAACGGGCAAAAGAGGCAAATAGAGAGGGAGGATAGAGAGAGAGGGCGAATAAAACGGCAATGGTGAAGTGGGGGAGAGGAAAACGAGAGGCAAATGGCAAATAATGTAATGCTAGAGATAGGGATTGTGATGGGTACTTGGTATGTTGAATTTTTGCGTAGACTCCCCGGCAACGGCGCCAGAAATCCTTCTTGCTATGTCTTGAGCTTGCGTTGGTTTTCCCCGAAGAGGAAGGGATGATGCAGCAGAGTAGCGTAAGTATTTCCCTCAGTTTTTGAGAACCAAGGTATCAATCTAGTAGGAGGCCACGCTCAAGTCCCTCGTACCCGCACAAAGCGATAGCTACTCGCAACCAACGTGATTAGGGGTTATCAATCCCTTCACGGTCACTTACGAGAATGAGATCTGATAGATATAATATTTTTGGTATTTTTGGTATAAAGATGCAAAGTAAAAAGTAAAGGCAAAGTAAAATGCAAAACAAGATTAAAGTGATGGAGATTGATATGATGAGAATAGACCCAGGGGCCATAGGTTTCACTAGTGGCTTCTCTCAAGAGCATAAGTATTCTACGGTGGGTGAACAAATTACTGTTGAGCAATTGATAGAATTGAGCATAGTTATGAGAATATCTAGGCATGATCATGTATATAGGCATCACGTCCGCGACAAGTAGACCGAAACGATTCTGCATCTACTACTATTACTCCACTTATCGACCGCTATCCAGCATGCATCTAGAGTATTAAGTTAAAAACAGAGTAACGCCTTAAGCAAGATGACATGATGTAGAGAGATAAATTCATGCAATATGAAATAAACCCCATCTTGTTATACTCGATGGCAACGATGCAATACATGCCTTGCTGCCCCTTCTGTCACTGGGAAAGGACACCGCAAGATCGAACCCAAAGCTAAGCACTTCTCCCATGGCAAGAACTACCAATCTAGTTGGCCAAACCAAACGGATAATTCGAAGAGACTTGCAAAGATAAAGAATCATACATAAAAGAATTCAGAGAAGATTCAAATATTATTCATAGATAGACTTGATCATAAACCCACAATCCATCGGTCTTAACAAACACACCGCAAAAAGAAGATTACATCGAATAGATCTCCACAAGAGAGGGGGAGAACTTTGTATTGAGATCCAAAAAGAGAGAAGAAGCCATCTAGCTACTAACTATGGACCCGAAGGTCTGAGGTAAACTACTCACACTTCATCGGAGAGGCTAGGATGATGTAGAAGCCCTCCGTGATGACAGCCCTCTTCCGATGTAGCTATGGAACATGCCCCAAGATGGGATCTCGTGGATACAGAAAGTTGCGGCGGTGGAATTAGGTTTTTGGCTCCTGTTCTGATCATTTGGGGGTACGTATGTATATATAGGAGGAAGGAGTACGTCGGTGGAGCACCGAGGGGCCCACGAGGCAGGGGGCACGCCCTAGGGGGGCACCCTCGTGACCTCCTCTTTGACTCCTTGGAGTAGGGTCCAAGTCTCCTGGATCACGTTCGTTGAGAAAATCACGTTCCCAAAGATTTTATTCCGTTTGGACTCCGTTTGATATTCTGTTTCTCCGAAACACTAAAATAGGCAAAAAACAACAATTCTGGGTTGGGCCTCCGGTTAATAGGTTAGTCCCAAAAATAATATAAAAGTGGAAAATAAAGCCCAATATAGTCCAAAACAGTAGATAATATAGCATGGGGAAATCAAAAATTATAGATACGTTGGAGACGTATCAATCACCTCTGCGGTCTCTCTTTAGGACTAACTACTTGTTGGAGAAGATTTGGCACGGAGTTGGATGAGGAGGATAACAAAACCAATCTCCCTTTCTGCAGTCCCACAGAAATGTAAAACATTGCCCGTGTGACATTTTGGCGGAATTGCACAAAGCACTCTTAAGAAAAAAGTGATTTGTCCAGTTCACCAAAAGGTCACAATAGCAACGAGGTGAAAATGGATAGCCCTGTTTGCAAAAGGAGGTAGAAAGGAAACAATTACTGCCCAATAACACGAGTTGAAAGAAGACACATATGCTGACAAAAAAGAAGCATATTCCTTGTAATAAGGGAAAGATAGCAGCATGGTGGTTTACCAAAAATGGTTTGAGGACAAGATTGCAAGATGGAAAGTACGCCGGCCGAGATACGTTTTAAGCAAACAACTAAAGAAGATCCACATGCAGCAACGCGGGAAGATGGGCAGTGGAGCAAGGCCGGAGGAAGATGTACCTGAGGGTCGTCGGGATGTTACTAGGAGGGCGCCGGCGGCCAGGATCTGCCCATACTGCGGCAGCGAGCAAGTGGCGAAGGCCCTACCATGCCGGAGCATGGTCAGAGAGAACGGCGGGTACCGCAGATTGGGACGTGCTGCCTCAATGCTGTCGAACAGAGAAACGATGCACATCCTCCCTTTTCACCGACAGACGGGATGCGGCCGGATCACTAACCAACGGTGAGAGAGAGAGAGGCCACCACCGCCTTGTGTGAGATGGTGTGACAAGAGACAACCCCCGACAGGCAGGCTCCGTTCTATATAGTGGAGCGGATTTTTCCATTTTCCCCACGACAAACGTTTTATTCTGTACGTGCCATTGAGGAATATATAACTTTATTTAATACTAATGCGTCAAGTCGAACTTTGTTCGTCTGGGCGTGGTACCCGACCCTCCTTCGAGTAAACAATCGCTACACACGTCAAATTATCATGTGGGCTGCCTTTTCGTACAGGAACGAACTCCACTGTGTACCCGCGCGGGTGTGGCCGGGAACGAGACGTGAGTACGTGCGGCCTGCGTGCACCTCTTCTGTAGGTGCAGGTACGTACGTGGGTGGGTGTGAGAGAGATGGTTTGTGCAAAACAGAGGCAATGTGTCGATGATATCTCAAACAAAAAACGTAACATATGCAATGAGTGTGAAACAGAGTCATGGACGTGAGATATCGATAGAATCAAAAACATGGATGAAGTGTGTGGTTGCGCGATCGATAAAGAGTGCCATCGAATTTGTGTTTGCCCACGTCAAAGATACAAGGCGGCTGGCCTACTGGAATTTGAGAGAGCAAAGGTGCAGTTTTTCTCTGTGGCATGGATACCTACCTACAACGTTCGACTATCGGTGTGTGTGTGGGAGGGGCAGAGACCGATTGACTAGTATACGTGTGAGGAAGGATAGGGACCTAGCTATGTATTGAGGGAGATCGATCGGCATCCATGGATATGTTTAGCAAAGGAATAAGGTTGGGATAAAGACAGAGGTAGAGCGTCGGAGGGTTGATGGTGGAGTGGCGTCTCACAAATGGTGGGAGAGGCCTGCTAGACAAACGGAGGGTACGAGTGCAATATCAATAAGAGAGGGCGGGGGATGTCCGTCTGTCTATGCACGTGCGTGTGAGAGATGGGTCGGGAGGTATGCAAGGATGACGAGGGGAGACGATATGGTTGTGGTAAGCATACGTAACTACATAGGAAGATCAACCGTCATGTGCCCGAGAAAGGGGGAGACATAACTAGTGAGGTAAGTCTATCAGTGCGTGGGGAAAACGAATTATAGTTGACCTGGCTATATGTAGGGAGATCGGTACGTATAAATGCATGCATGTGTTAGAAGCAAATAAGGTCCGGAGAGACAGACAGGGGGAGAGGGGTGCAGCTAGGAGGTGGTGCGAGAGGCCTACCATGTCGAGGGGCAGGAGTGTGCGAGTATGAGATCGATGAAAAGAGAGGAGGGAGTGTGCACCTGCATGGAACTGTATTGGACATAGTGGGGCATGGACGGTGAGAAGAGAAGAGGGGAAGTATGTGTTCGTGGTAGGCACACTTGGCTAGAAAGGTATATCGATCGATGTGTGCTGGAAAGAAGGAGCCGGGGTGCCTACACAGACCGTGGGTGAACGACCTAAAGAGAAATAACAAATGTGCGCGGTGGAGGGGGCGCTGAGGGAGGGTGAGAGGGGCGGGCATGTGCATGCACGGTAGAAAGTTAGCGCTAGCTAGCTACAAAGAGAAGAGGATCGTGAAGGTGTAAAAGATGAACAAAGATCATAATTCATTATAAAAAAGTGTACACGGATACTTGAAGAAGATATCATAATGTAGAACATTGATTATAATTTGGGCTAATGTGTGGCTTTTGCAGCTCAGGGCTAAATACTTGTCATGATGTAGGGGGTGGGGCACTATAATTTGTGTGATAAACACGGTGTACGTATGGAACATAGGGGCGGCGCTAGGGGTATTCTTGAGTCTTCATGTGAATACCCATGATTTTTACAAAACAGTGTTGATTTTGGCAAAATAGTGACAACTTTCGATAAACAACAATGATTTTGGCAAAATGAATACACATGAATACCCGGTTGCAAATTCCTGGAGCCGCCACTGATGGAACATGGTTTAGATTATGAATATATAGTTAGTACATCAAATGTACCATTATTTGGAATCAACATCAAGTCTATTCAAAAAATTGAATTCGAGTTCATATAGTACACATAGTTCATATCTATCTCTATAGTAATCATCTGGTGTGTTGTTAAGGTAATACACGAATGATGGTTGAAGTTGGCAACAATCATGATTGTAGATTCTTATTGAAATAGAGAAATGAATTCAAATTTAGTTCGAATTGCAGCGGTAGTATAGACATTTGGAATGCACTAAAATGTTGGTATGAATAGGTTACATGCATTATACAGCCAATGAAAAAATTTAATTGGACATAACATGTTGGTATGAGTAGCTTTGAATAGCATTTGTATAGTAAAACGGCACAAGACTCTCTCTTTTTGTGGTGTGAGTAGTTTTTTTTTCATTTTTTTCATTAAGGGAAGTGTGAATTGATTTGGTATGTATATTACATGTTAGGCTTGTCCCTAAAATTCAACCCGCGCCTTGTTATATCCCAAAAATTCAGATATCGTGCTCCCAAAACTGGCGCCTTCACAACCCACGCCTTGCTATCCCGAAATTACAACGCGTGCAAAAACTCCCTCTAGCTGCCAAATCCCGACATGCGAAATCTCCCATCTAACCTGAGCCGAAAGGGCCGCTAGTTCAAATCGGTGGGGGTACTTTTGTAACACACCCTACATTTTGGACAAGCGCGTCCCTAAGTCATGGTCCCCCTCCCATCGCCTCCTTTTCGCCATTCGAAATCCCAGGCCGCCATAACCTCTCCGCTCCAGCCGCGAAACCCCACCCTCCTATGTCCGCCACCTCACCGCTACCCAGCCGGAGCCTCTTCCTCGACGACGTCGTCCACTGCAAGAGCTCGACGTCCCTCATCCACCTCCCTGGATGAGGATCCGTCGTTCATCTCATCGTCCCACCGGTTCAGCCGCCCCATCCTCCACCTCCAAGGAGCTGCTCCGACGATCGCCTCGTCTATCGCGGCTTCTCCATCCCCACAGCACCGCCTTAACCTGCTCCACCGGAACCGCAACATCCTCATCAACTCCTCGGATGAAGCCGAGGCCTACTCGGCGCCACCAAAGAGGTTGTACACTCATCGCATCACACCTTCTCCATAACTCGACCTCCCGGTGCCGACGGTGCTCCATCCCGCACCCCCATGGAGCGGCTACCTCGAAGCCGGCGCCACGGGCGACATCTACACGGCGGCTCTCCCCTAGTGCAAGGCCCCTTCGGCGACGGCGGCCATACCAGCCGAACGTGCTGCTGCTGCTCCGGCTCTCGCTCGCGCGCTCGTGTTGCTGCTCGTGCCTGTTTTAGGGTTTCAAAGAAAAGGAATATCAAACATAGTCCAAACGGAATGAAACCTTCGGGAACGTGATTTTCTCACCGAATACAACTCAGGAGACTTGGACCCTACGTCAAGCCAATTAACAGGAGGCCACGAGGTAGGGGGGCGCGCCTGCCCCCCCTCCCCAGGCGCGCCCTCCACCCTCGTGGCCCCCCTGTTGCTCCACCGATGTACTTCTTCCTCCTATATATATCCACGTACCCCCAAACAATCAGATACGGAGCCAAAAACCTAATTCCACCGCCGCAACTTTCTGTATCCATGAGATCCCATCTTGTAGGCTGTTTCGGAGCTCCGCTGGAGGGGGCATCAATCACGGAGGGCTTCTACATCATCATCCAAGCCCCTCCGATGAAGTGTGAGTAGTTTACTTCAGACCTACGGGTCCATAGTTAGTAGCTAGATGGCTTCTTCTCTCTTTTTGGATCTCAATACAATGTTCTCCCCCTCTCTCGTGGAGATCTATTCGATGTAATCTTCTTTTTGCGGTGTGTTTGTTGAGATCGATGAATTGTGGGTTTATGATCAAGTCTATCAATGAATAATATTTGAATCTTCTCTGAATTCTTTTATGTATGATTGGTATCTTTGCATGTCTCTTCGAATTATCAGTTTGGTTTGGCCTATTAGATTGGTTGTTCTTGCCATGGGAGAAGTGCTTAGCTTTGGGTTCGATCTTGCGGTGTCCTTTCCCAGTGACAGAAGGGGCAGCAAGGCACGTATTGTATTGTTGCCATCGAGGATAACAAGATGGGGGTTTTATCATATTGCATGAAACTATACCTCTACATCATGTCATCTTGCTTAATTCGTTACTCTGTTTTTAACTTAATACTCTAGATGCATGCTGGATAGCGGTCGATGAGTGGAGTAATAGTAGTAGATGCAGGCAGGAGTCGGTCTACTTGTCTCGGACGTGATGCCTATATACATGATCATACCTAGATATTCTCATAACTATGCTCAATTCTGTCAATTGCTCAACAGTAATTTGTTCATCCACCGTAGAATACTTATGCTCTTGAGAGAAGCCACTAGTGAAACCTATGGCCCCCGGGTCTCTTTCACATCATATCAATCTCCATCACTTTATTATTGCTTTGCTTTTACTTTTCACTTTGCATCTCTATACCAAAAATACCAAAAATACCAAAAATATTATTTATCATCTCTACCAGATCTCACTTTCGTAAGTGACCGTGAAGGGATTGACAACCCCTAAGCGCGTTGGTTGCGTTGAGCTATTGTTTTTGTGTAGGTACGAGGGACTCGCACGTAGCCTCCTACTGGATTGATACGTTGGTTCTCAAAAACTGAGGGAAATACTTACGCTACTTTGCTGCATCATCCTCTTCTCTTCGGGGAAACCCAACGCAGTGCTCAAGAGGTAGCAGGGGGCTAGAGGGCTGGCTAGGGTGGCGGCGGACCGGCGGTGGGGAGTTGTTTTGGGGCACCGACGGACCGACGGTGGTGAGTTCTTTCGGGGCGGCAAGGTGGCGCGGGGGCCGGCGGTTCGGCCGATGGTGGCTGGCGGCTCAGGTGGTGCAGGTTGAAGAAGAAATGCAGGCCCTCCCTAAACTACATGTCAAGTTCCTCTCTGTTACCATTGCGTTTAGTTTGGACAGTAACATTCAGATTCGACAGTAAATTTCAGTTTTGACAGTTAAGTTCAGAGTCAACAGTTTTTACCTCATCTATTGTAGTCAGGTGGTTTTTGGTGATGTAAATTTTACATCTATTTTAAATCATCTATTGGAGATGTTATTAGAATCCCACTTGAGATTAACGATGTATGTCTTATGCCGCTTCAGCCTTGACGTATTACGGCTCATCGGAGCTGCTCCAACGATAGAATGATCAATCACAACACAGCAGTGCCCTGGACGCCGTCTACAGATTCCTCAGATCTTCCTCCACACCTCCGACAGCCACCTCTTCCTCAACTTCTTCAGCGACCAACCCATTGATGCTGAGGTCGACACGGCTACGACAAAGAGGTTGTACACTTGTTACATCACTTATTACTCTACATTCATGTCGATCCATTAGGGCTATTTTGGTTCAAGGGAACAACATAGCAATAGGAAATTTTCCTATGGCACTCTACTATTCAATTATTCATGCATTTTGTTGAAAGGAATGGAGCAAAACATCCACCTGGACCTACTTTTCAAAATCCTATGCATGAAAGCAAGACCAAGTGCATTAGTGGAAGAATAACATTCTAACTGTACTCGCTTTCATATGGTTTCACTTTATTTTGGCCATGTTTCTTTGCATTCCTCTGCTCTTCCTATTCCTGTGAACCAAACACCCAAGTTGATAGAAATCATGTGTTTACAAATGCTCTATTTACCATGTGCATTCCAATCCTATTCTGGTGTTTTTCCTATCCCTGCGTTTTCAGAATCATGCAAGCCAAATGAGCCCTTATAGAATTACTTCAGTTACAGGTAGGTGTCGAAGGAAACTTTGTGTGGTTTGTCCTGCTCCTGCCGCGACGTCGTCCACCTCACCTGAGCTGCTCCATCGACACAAGCATCTACCAAACCAGACATCACGACTCCTAACCGTCTTTCGCCGCCTCAAATCTCCTTCCCTGTCGCCGGCACCCACCGCAACGGCATCACCATCATCGACTCAGCAGATGAACCTGAGGAGTACACGGGTCCACAAGAGAGGTCGCACTCTTTTGTTTTTGCTTATGTTATACATTGCCTAAAATTACCTCCTACTTTATCGTCCCGTTCACCTCTTAGACTCCAAGTCAAGTCCAAATTAATGTTCAAACTTGAGTTCTAAATTACTTGTGGGGCACATATCGAGGCAACAATGAATAGTATCTTTGTCTAATATCTGTTTCACCTAGGTTATGCCTATGTTGTTCATCTTGGGTGGGAAACAAATGGTAAAGCAATAATCATCTGTCTTTTTATTAAATTAGGCAATCATCAGCCTGCTATCATTATTTTTGGATCCATCCATTGGTTGTTACCATCACTCTAGATTTCTACATGCTCTCCTTACATAATCTCACCATATTTTCTTCGTATGCATGTCAGATATTGTACACAGTCATGCTGAACATGTAGAGAAAAAGGGAAGAGTTTTGCGCGGCAATACAATGTCATGCAGACATCGCTCCATGGTGGGTTCAATGGCAAACCCTCCCCCCTCTCCAAATTGTAATCCAGAGGAAGATATCTATTCTGAGGTGGATTCAGACGCAGCTGACCACTCCTATGTACCTCCAAGGTGTTTGATCTACCTTGGCATGATGATATTAGTCATATCATGCATATGTTGCCTTGCAGTGCCTACTTTTGACATCATATATGTCATCTGCTTAGTTTATACATGTTCTTTAATGCCACCTGTTTAGTTTCTATATCATATATGGGAATTATGCAGTCTCATGTCTTTTAGCCAGCCATAATATATGTGAAATGTGCAACGTCATCATGTTTAACCAGGCATCATATATTTGAATGATATCTTGTCCATCATTTTGTTCATTACATTTCCATTTGTCGACAATGTTTGTACATTAAACTACTCTTCCCGTGAATCAGCCATTTGGGTGGGAGATGGAAAAATCTGGAGTGAAAACAAGGCCTTCAGAGCAGACAGTGCTATATGTCAAAGCAGATCTCTTGTTGGGTCATGATAGCTCCTCAGAGATGGATTCAGAGACAGATGACCAGTCCTATTACCCCACCGAGGTGTATGCTCTAACTTGGGATTTAACTTGGCACGGTTATACTACTCATATCATGCATATGGTGTCTTGCATTGCATAGTTTAGACATCATATGCACAATATTCAACACCATGTTCTTAGTTCAGACATCATATCGAATGCCCTCTGTTTAGATTATAAATCACATATGTGAATTAAATCATGCGATCTTGATTACTTAGATAACATGTATGTGAATTATGTCATGCGATCCTATTTAGTTATTCATCGTATCTTTGAATTATGTTGTGCTATGCTATCCAGTTTAGATATACATCATATATGTGAAATTATGTCATGCTATCTGTTTTAGTTAAACAATCTACATGTCAACTATTTCATGCCCTCTTTTTTCCACACTATCTATTGCATATGTCTCTCATACAATGTATGTACATTCAACTATGTTTCCTGTTTATCAGCCATTTGAATTGGAGCGGGTGATGCCAGTATCTAGCGGATTAAAAACATGGTCTTCAAATAAAACAGTGCTACCTCTTGGTGGAGATAGCACTCCAGTTGTACATGCACGAGAACCATCCCTACCACACATAGCCCAGACTCTCGCAGATTGTACCCCTACTGCGATGGTTAGTGAACCAGCTTCACCCAATCTAACCCCAACCCCAGCAGATAGTAACCTAGTTCCTGTTGACACAACACCATCTCCACCACAGAGCTCCCAAACAAGAGCAGTTAGTAAGGCAGCTCCAGTGCCCAAAGGGCCAGTACTACCACGGCGAACCCCAACTCCACCAGTTAGTACACCTATTACTGTGGAGGAAGCACAACCAGCCAGTCGTAGTTTAGCATCTATCGCATTTGATGTTGTTAAATCCTATGTGTGTATTGATACATCTCCAACGTATCTATAATTTTTGATTGTTCCATGCTATTATATTATCAACCTTGGATGTTTTATATGCATTTATATGCTATTTTATATGATTTTTGGGACTAACCTATTAACCTAGAGCCTAGTGCCAGTTTCTGTTTTTCCTTGATTTAGAGTATCGCAGAAAAGGAAAATCAAACGGAGTCCAATTGACCTGAAACATCGCGGAACTTATTTTTGGACCAGAAGAAGCCCATGGAGTATCAGAGATGGACCAGGAGATTCTAGGGCTGCCCATGAGGGTGGGGGGCGCGCCCACCCCCTGGGGGCGACCCCATGCCTCGTGGACAGCCCAGAGGTCCACCGACGTACTTCTTCCTCCCATATATACCCATATACCCTAAAAACTTCGGGGAGCACAATAGATCGGGAGTTCCGCCGCTAGAAGCCTCTGTAGCCACCGAAAACCAATCTATACCCATTCCGGCACCCTGCCGGAGGGGGAATCCCTCTCCGGTGGCCATCTTCATCATCCCGGTGCTCTCCATGACGAGGAGGGAGTAGTTCTCCCTCGGGGCTGAGGGTATGTACCAGTAGCTATGTGTTTGATCTCTCTCTCTCTCTCTCTCTCTCTCTCTCGTGTTCTTGAGGTGATATGATCTTGATGTATCGCGAGCTTTGCTATTATAGTTGGATCTTATGATGTTTCTCCCCCTCTACTCTCTTGTAATGGATTGAGTTTTCCCTTTGAAGTTATCTTATCGGATTGAGTCTTTAAGGATTTGAGAACACTTGATGTATGTCTTGCGTGGGATACCCGTGGTGACAATGGGGTATTCTATTGATCCACTTGATGTATGTTTTGGTGATCAACTTGCGGGTTCCGCCCATGAACCTATGCATAGGGGTTGGCACACGTTTTCATCTTGACTCTCCGGTAGAAGCTTTGGGGCACTCTTTGAGGTTCTATGTGTTGGTTGAATAGATGAATCTGAGATTGTGTGATGCATATCGTATAATCATACCCACGGATACTTGAGGTGACATTGGAGTATCTAGGTGACATTAGGGTTTTGGTTGATTTGTGTCTTAAGGTGTTATTCTAGTACGAACTCTAGGGCTATTTGTGACACTTATAGGAATAGCCCAACGGATTGATTGGAAAGGATAACTTTGAGGTGGTTTCGTACCCTACCATAATCTCTTCGTTTGTTCTCCGCTATTAGTGACTTTGGAGTGACTCTTTGTTGCATGTTGAGGGATAGTTATATGATCCAATTATGTTATTATTGTTGAGGGAACTTGCACTAGTGAAACTATGAACCCTAGGCCTTGTTTCAACGCATTGCAATACCATTTGTGATCACTTTTATCATTAGTTACCTTGCTGTTTTTATATTTTCAGATTACAAAAACCTATATCTACCATCCATATTGCACTTGTATCACCATCTCTTTGCCGAACTAGTGCACCTATACAATTTACCATTGTATTGGGTGTGTTGGGGACACAAGAGACTCTTTGTTATTTGGTTGCAGGGTTGCTTGAGAGAGACCATCTTCATCCTACGCCTCCTACAGATTGATAAACCTTAGGTCATCCACTTGAGGGAAATTTGCTACTGTCCTACAAACCTCTGCACTTGGAGGCCCAACAACGTCTACAAGAAGAAGGTTGTGTAGTAGGCATCACATATCTTCCCATCTTGGAAATATTATACTAAAGATGAAGGAAAATGCCAGTTGCAGGTGTTTGTCCAGGAGTTATGTGTAAGTAATGTTATTCATGGCAATTACTTTGCTTTTTCCCATACGTTCTACCTCCATGATGGTTATAATACAACAAATTTTCCCATTTTTCTCTATAGAGAAGAACTGATTTGGAAACTCGGGATGAGGTAACCCGTTCTAATACCTCTGCTATCTTCAAGAATGCTTGGTGGCAGTATCGGAATTACCTGAATAAAACATACTTCACTGGCAAAGAAACTCATCAAATTCCCTTATGTTCTCCGGAGACACATTTACTGGATGATGACTAGGAACGCCTTGTTCTGTGCTGGTCCCGAACCAAGAATGTGGTAAGGTCTATGAGCTCATTTTTTAAGTACAGTATTCTTGTGTCTTACTGTAGTATGTTCATGTAGAACAAGTGCTTAAACCTGAAGAACAGCTGTTCTAATTTAAGATTCCATTGCTATCGTGCATACTGCTTTGCTCTTGTATCACTGTATTTACTCATACAAACTTATTTTTAAATTGAAGGATCCAATCGAAACTCCAATGGCACAGCAGGTATGTTCACGCATGTTTCTTACATGTTTGCTCTTATCAATAGCTTTGTTGATTTCAATTTCAATTGTGTATACAATTGACTTCTCATATCATGCACATTACTAGCATCACAACAGAGCCAATAGTGTTGTTGTACATGTAGATCCGTGGTACCCATCTGAAATCTTGTTGTGCCATGTAGTTTCCCACGCTTTGTATTCTTTCACTGCTGCTTTGTCTTGAACTGATATGATTTGAACCGTGTCTCTATTATGATTTGGCAAGACAATGTAGTGACCATAGGACATAGATATATGTTTGGTTGATGCTTTTATTATGTACTAGTACTTGGCAATAGAAGACTTGGTAGTTTAATCTTGTCCACCTTACTAATGAACTGGTTCACCGAAATGAGTTTCATATACTAGTACATGCTAAACCCGTTATGTGTCTGCTTGTTTCTTCTTTTAGAATGCCGGCTGAATATTGGGGAAGAGTGCCTTATTAAGCAATGGTAAAGGAAGTAATGCAGATAAGGTTCAGGATAGTGAGATATCCTTGTTGGTCTCCAACAAAGCTGATAAAATAGCTAAGGAAGACTATCTTGAAGACAGTGAGACAACCCCAAAGTCCTGTCTTGGTTTAGTGTTCGAGTTACTGGCCACTACTGCTTGCATAAGCTATTCAAACTCACTGTCTGAATCAATTCGGTTTCTTGAGTCTCAACTACAAGCTGAAAGACATCGATTAGCTGTGCTGCGACAAGAAGCGGAAGGACTGCGGAAGTCCCTGGAGCATTCAGATGCATACTTTCTGGTGCAACAGCAAGCGTTGGAGGATTTTAGTGCCAAACATGACAAAGCTAATAAGCTTGCTAAGCTTATTGCCGGCATGGTGGATACCCAGGATAACATTTCTTGAGCTCTTCTGAAGTTGTTCCAGTTATGCTCTTGTTTTGCTGCCGCGTTTATTTGCACTTGTGGCCAATTTTGACGTCTAGTGTGTGTAATATGCTGTTTTGTTTCCTATATTTTCACTGGTGGTGAACTTTGATGCCCAGTGGATGTAATATGTGTAATAGCTGTAATAGGCTAGCGTTAGTTGCTTGCTTATTTATTTCCTTATTGTCTTTTTTAGTTGTTTGCTTGTAGTCACTGCAGTTCTTTTTCCGCGTTTTTGTAGTGGTCGCAATAACCTATTTTTGGTAACTAGGCCACAATAATCATGGCAACACACGCACTGTTGTAACCATGGGCCTCCTGCGGGCCGTAGTATCCATGGGCCTTCTATGGGCCATAGGATCCATGGGCCTTCTACGGGTCGTAGGATCCATGGGCCTTCTATGGGCCGTAGGATCCATGGGCCTTCTACGGGCCGTAGGATCCATGGGCCTTCTACGGGCCGTAGGATCCATGGGCCTTCTACGGGCCATATGATCCATGGGCCTTCTATGGGGCGTATAATCATTTCGCCAAACATGGACCGTACTATTCGTGGACCAAAATGGGTCGTCAATAGGCCATATTTGACAACGCTATGAAAACAGCCCATCGGGTTAATGGGCCACAAACGGGCCCAATGTAACCACGGGCTGAATTTGACCACAAACGGAACAGTCCAGTAACGGACCGCAACTAACCAAATTCTAGAAATGAGCCCAAGTATAAATGGGCCCTTAGAAGACCGAAAGTTAACACGGGCTGGAAACGGTCGACGGAATAATGGGCCGTTAATGGGTATAAAGTGATACACTGTTCATTATGGGCCAGTTTCATCTCGGGCCTTTATTGGGACCAGAGTTACGAAGGGCCTCATATGGGCCGAGATACATCATGGGCCATTCATGGGTCGGAAGTAACAACGGGCTGGAATCATGTTGGACGGCCCAAATGAAGCTACTGGGCTTAATTCAGATAGGCCGTAACGGGCCGGGAGTTAGCGGGCCGTAAATGGGTGATATACGAACATGCCATTAACAAGCTTTCCCTAGGCAGGCCCCTTACCTTTTGACCAAGTCAAATGGGCCGGCCTTTTCACCGGAATGGGCCTCTGTTGGGCCGTGCCACGTGTCGACGTATCATAGGCGCCTCATGTCCAATGAGTGGATGACATCTGTCCCAACGGTGAGCCAACACATATTTCCTCTGGCCAATGAGAATTTTACACGTGGACAATCCCCATTGGTCCGGGCTGTTAATGGGTTATCGAATCCAAAACCGGACCCGATAGCTTAACGGCGACCTGTTACGGTGGATGCCACGTGTCGGCCACCCTTGATGAAAACACTTCTATGACACGCGATTTATCGTCATGGAAGTGGACACTTCTGTGATGATAATTTTGGTAATGTCATGGACCACTTCTACGACAGCACATGTATGACTATCTTGATTCTGTCATAAAATTGTCATGGATGTACATGCATGACAGAAAACGTGACCTACTGTGACAAACATGTATCATCACGGAAGTGTCTTTTTTTGTAGTGTAGCGACACTCTATTTGTCTATGTATTCACACATGTACTAAGTTTCTCGTCAATACAATTCTAGCATGAATAATAAACATTTATCATGATACAAGGAAATATAAATAACAACTTTACTATTGCCTCTAGGGCATATTTCTGTAACGCCCTCGATGCGGCTATATCTCCCACGTGTCGAGGCACGACTTAGAGGCATAACCGCATTGAAAGCAATGTCGCAAGTTAGGAAATCTTCACAACATCCCATGTAATATAGATAATAAAAGGGGAGATACATGGTTGGCTTACACTCGCCACGTCAATCAAAGTACATAAATAGCATTACATCAATCAAACACTCATGGCCCGACTACGGCGCCAAAATGAAAGATAAACCCAACATGCGACACGGTCCCGATCATCCCAACTGGGCACCACTACTGATCATCAGGGAAAGACACGTAGTATCGGTGTTAGTCCTCGTCGAACTCCCACTTGAGCTCAAGCGCGTCATCTGGAACAAAGTCATCAGGCCCTGCATCTGGTTTGGAAGTAATCTGTGAGCCACAGGGACTCAGCAATCTCGCACCCTCGCGATCAAGACTATTTAAGCTTATAGGTAAGGCAGGGTAAATATGTGGAGCTGTAGCAAGTGACTAGCTTATATGGTGGCTATCCTGTTCGCAAAAGAGAGCGAGAAGAGGAGGCAAGGCGCGAACGAGTAACTAGAGGGCAACCTGCGGCAAGCATTACTCCAACACCGTGTTCACTTCCCGGACTCCGCTGAGAAGAGACCATCACGGTAACTCACACTGTTGATTCATTTTAATTAAGTTAAGGTTCAAGTTATCTACAATCGGACATTAACAAATTCCCATCTACCCATAACCGCGGGCACGACTTTCGAAAGTTAAATCCCTGCAGGGGAGTCCCAACTTAGCCCATCACAAGCTCTCACGGTCAACGAAGGAATAGACCTTCTCCTGAGACATTCCAATCAGACTCGGTATCCCGGTTCTACAAGACACTTCGACAAGTTAAAACAAATCCAGCAACACCGCCCGAATGTGCCGACAAATCCCGATAGGAGCTGCACATATCTTGTTCTCAGGGCACACTCAGATTGTCTTAGGTACGGGTAGGCCAGCCCAGAGTTGCCCCTGGTGGCCACCGGCAGCTGACAGGTGGACCAACACTCAGAGGAGCACTGTCCCGGGGGGGTTTAAATAATATGACCCTCGGGCTCCGGAAACCCAAGGGAAAAAGAGTCTAGGTGGCAAATGGTAAAACCAAGGTTGGGCATTGCTGGAAAAGCTTTAATCAAGGCGAACTATCAAGGGGTTCCCATTATCACCCAACCGCGTAAGGAACGCAAAAATCCGGGAATATAACACCGATATGACGGAAACTAGGGCGGCAAGAGTGGAACAAAACACTAGGCGAGAGGCTGAGCCTTCCACCCTTTACCAAGTATATAGATGCATTAAGATAACAAGGCAATATAATGATATCCCAACAAGTAAATAATGTTCCAACAAGGAACGGTCTCCAATCTTCACCTGCAACTAGTAACACTATAAGAGGGGCTGAGCAAAGCGGTAACATAGCCAATCAACGGTTTGCTAGGACATGGTGGGTTAGAGGTTTGACATGGCAATTTGGGAGGCATGATAAGCAAGTGGTAGGCATCGTAGCATAGGCATAGCAAAAGAGCGAGCATCTAGCAAAGCAAAGATAGTAGTGATTTCGAGGGTATGATCATCTTGCCTCCAAAGTTGTCAGAGTTGACTGGATCCTCGAAAGCAAACTCAACGAGCTCCTCGTTAGCGAACTCGTCTCCCGGCTCTACCCAAACAAGACAAACAAGCAACAAGGACACAATCAACCATGTGCAAACTCAAACAACATGATGCAAAGATGGTATGCTATGCGGGATGCAATATGTGATGCATATGCAAGATTTGACAAGGAACGAATGAACCTGGCCTCAACTTGGAAATCCAAGTGTGCCACTGGAAAGGTGAGATGAAATCGCTTGAAAACAATATAAAGATCACCGGAATCGGAGTTACGGTTTGGAAATGGCAAGCAATTCAAATATGACCACGTTCTGCGATTAACAACAAGTAGCCATCTAAAAGCAACAAGATGAACATGCTACAACACCGAAACATGACAACAAAATACATGGCAGGGATCCATTCATGATGCTTAACAAAAGATTAGCACTGAGCTACGGCCAATTCATTCATTAACAGGTTCAAACAAGCATAGCAAAAATGCATTTGGTAAACAGATTTCAGACTTAGTGAAATTAACACTTGTCTAGAATTTCAGATCAGGTAGCACACTTTGGAGTATGAAAACTATATGCTACAGGTGCTGAACATGACAAAGTAAGGCATGGCATGGAGCTACTCAAAGATATTAACAAAAGTCCCTTAGTGACCTTGAGCCAAAAGGGACCAGAAAATACATTTGCAAGCATGTGAACATGGCAAAAACATAATCAGATCACAGACTTAGTGAAAAACTGGAGCATGCAAAACAGATATCAAGTAGGCATGTTTACGAGCTAGATGCACTCACTACAGAGCAAGTCATGACAATCTAAGCACATACCCATCAAGAATACACAAAATATAAGCTAGAGATGGCAAGAACAATAACATAACATGCACGGATCAACTACAACATCCTCGGCAAAATTGCTAACAAGTAGACAATCTGCCCAGATTCACGAAATAGCAAAAGTAGAGCTCGATTGACTCAAGCTAGGGTGCTCCATAATTGCAAACAAAGACATGGATGGATAGAGCACTACAAGATTAACAAAACATCCTTACTGATTATCCTCAAAAGAGGCACGGATCACTAGGAAACAGCATGAACATATGGCATATTGAGATAAACAGGTCAAGGACTTAGTGGAAATGCTAAGTCCCTGAAATCAGCATTAACGAATGCTCCATTTCGCAAGCTTGTGCTAGTCACCACACATATCACAAAAATACATGGATTGCACCTCTGGATAGATGGCAAAACATATAACAAAACTCATGAAGAGCTCAGGGGCATACCATGCACACAATAATCATGGCAAAAATGACAAATATCTAATTGGAGCAGCAGATGTGACAATTATCTCAAATAGCACTCTTCCAATAGAATTTCGGGCACCAAGATGAACTCAAATGAAAATAATGCAATGAGATGAAATGATGTGCTCTTTGAGACGAACATTTTGATATGCTATATGCCCAAAACGGAGCTACGGATGCAAAGTTACGATGCGATGAACATAAACAAAAAATTAGGGTTTCGGGCAAAAAGTCAACCGATCTAGATCCAGATCGGGATCCTGGCACTGTTCATCACGAGACCCGAGGTTGGCCGGAAATGGACGTCGCGGTGGCCGGACTTGCCGCGGTCGCCGGGGGGAGGAGACGCCGGATCCGGGCGGCGAGCGGCACGGTGGCTCCGATGGCGCGCGGCGCCGGCGGAGGGAGAGGGCGGCGCGGGGCGGCGAAGCCACGGGCGTCGCCGTCGAGGTCCGGCCGGCGAGAGGACGCCGCGGTGACGACCGGCAATGGTGGCGCGGCGGCCGGCCGGGAGGGGAGGCGCCGGGCGTGGGGAAGACGCGGGGCGGCGCGGTGACGTGGCGGCGCGGGAGTGGCTGGCGGCGGTGTGTCCGGCGCGGTCCGGACAATGTCCGACGCGCGGAGAAACGGATCTAGGGTTTCGGGGAGAAGAAGAAGGAGATTTTCGGGGGGATCTTTAAATAGGCATAGGAGGAGCTAGGAGAGTCCAAATGAGGTGTGGTTTTTGGCCACGCGATCGTGATCGAACGCTCTAGATGATGGAGAGGGTTTTGGTGGGTTTTGGGTCAAAATGGAGGGGTGTTGGGCTGCAACACACACGAGGACTTTTCGGTCCCTCGGTTAACCGTTGGAGTATCAAACGAAGTCCAAATGGTACGAAACTTGACAGGCGGTCTACCGGTAGTAAACCAAGGCCGCTTGGCAAGTCTCGGTCCAATCCGGAAATGTTTAATCCCCAAACACAAAAGAAAGGTAGAAATGACCACCGGAGGAGAACGGAGCGTCGGAATGCAAAACGGACAACGAGGAAAATGCTCGAATGCATGAGATGAACACGAATGTAAATGCAATGCACATGATGACATGATATGAGATGCATGACCACGACAACAACACACGGAGACAAAAACCCGAACCCGAGAAAATAAAATAACTTAACGCCGGAAACGGCAAGAGTTGGAGTACATATTGGGAAAATCATATCCGGGGTGTTACAATTTCCTTCAAAATTGTCTTGCACCCTTTGTATGTGAACATAGAGCTTATCACGCCCGATCATCACGTGGTGTCTCAGCACGACGAACTGTCGCAACGGTGCATATTCAGGGAGAACACTTATACCTTGAAATTTTAGTGAGGGATCATCTTATCATGCTACTAGCATACTAAGCAAAATAAGATGCATAAAAGATAAACATCACATGCAATCAAAAAATGTGACATGATATGGCCGTCATCATTTTGTTCCTTCGATCTTCATCTCCAAAGCACCAACACGATCTCCATCGTCACCGGTTGACACCTTAATCTCCATCATAGCGTCGTTGTCATTGATGATGATATGTACCTAGGGTAGGTTAATAGGCCTGACCTAGATGCCCTTCCCAAGGACATGGCCCTAAGATCAACGACATTCATGCACAACAGCATCCACCGACTGAAATCACCTTAGTGTGCGATCCACTCGACCGATAATTCCACTCGGATAACCCAATTCCATTGAACCAGTATATCATCATTCGACCGTACCAAGAAACCACTCGGAGTATAGAAGATCTAAAGCCACTCGGGATGGCAACGGTCAGGCGTTCACCCCGTAGCGTTAATGATCATTTATATATCTCTATTGTTGGTGTTACCAGTAACGTCTCACCTTAATGTACATTGAACTCCTTGTAATGTGGGTTGGTCGGGGTCCTGGTGCACTCTATATAAGCCACCCCCTCCACTGGCACAAGGGTTCGCACCCCTTGTAACTTCACGCATGATCCAGTCGACTACCTCCGGGCACCGAGACGTAGGGCTTTTACTTCCTCCAAGAAGGGCCTGAACTCATAAATCTTGCGTCCACAACCTCATCATAGCTAGGATCCCGCCTCCTCCTACGTACCCCCTATTCTATTGTCAGACTTAGAACCACGACAGTCATCTCGCTAACTATTGCTTCTACAACTATCGCTAACGCATAGTGATAAAGTAAAGCAATTACATGGCGATTGTTCATACAATAAAGTGTAAACCATAAGGCTCCTGCCAGTTGCTGATAACTTTTACAAAACATGATCATCTCATACAACAACGTATATCACATCATGTCTTGACCATATCACATCACAACATGCCCTGCAAAAACAAGTTAGACATCCTGTACTTTGTTGTTGCAAGTTTTACGTGGCTGCTACGGGCTTCTAGTAAGAACCGTTCTTACCTACACATCAAAACCACAACGATGTTTCGTCAAGTTTGTTGTTTTAACCTTCAACAAGGACCGACTGTAGTCAAATTCGATTCAACTAAAGTTGAAAAAACAGACACCTGCCAACCACCTTTATGCAAAACAAGTTGCATGTCTGTCGGTGGAACTAGTCTCATGAACGTGGTCATGTAAGGTTGGTCCGGGCCAGTTCATCCAACAATACCGCCGAATCAAAATAAGACGTAGATGGTAAGCAGTATGACTATCATCGCCCACAACTCTTTGTGTTCTACTCGTGCATATCATTTACGCATAGACCTGGCTCGGATGCCACTGTTGGGAAACATAGCATGCAATTTCAAAAAAAATTCCTACGATCATGCAAGATCTATCTAGGAGATGGATATCAACGAGAGGGGGAGAGTGTGTCCATGTATCTTCGTAGACCGAAAGCAGAAGCGTTTACTTAATGCAGTTGATGTAGTCGAACGTCTTCTCGATTCAACCGATCAAGTACCGAACATACAGCACCTTCGAGTTCTGTACACGTTCAGCTCGATTACGTCCCTCGAACTCTTGATCCAGAAAAGTGTCGAGGGAGAGTTTCGTCAGCACAACGGCGTGATGACGGTGGTGGTGAAGTGATCCACGCAGGGCTTCACCTAAGCACTACGACAATATGACCGGAGGAGCAAACTGTGGAGGGGGGCGCCGCACGGATTGGAACAATTGATGTGTGTTAGAGGCGCCCCTGCCCCCGTATATAAAGAAGGGAGAGGGGAGGAGGCCATCCTAGGCATGCCCCAAGTGGGTGGAGTCCCACTTGGGCTCCTAGTCCAATTCGCCCCCTCCCCTTGTCCAATTCGGACTCCTCCCTTGGGGAGCACCACCCCCTAGTGGGTAGGTTTGCCTCCCTCCTATGGCCCATATGTCCCATATCGTCCCTCGGGGGGTTCCGGTAACCCCCCCGGTACTCTGATATGTACCCGATACATTCCGAAACACTTCCGGTGTCATGATACTATCGTCCAATATATCAATCTTTACCTCTCGAACATTTTGGGACTCCTCGTCATGTCCGTGATCTCATCCAGGACTCCGAACAATCTTCGGTCACCAAAACATATAGCTCGTAATACAAATCGTCATTGAATGTTAAGCGTGCGGACCCTACAGGTTCGAGAACTATGTAGACATGACCGAGACACCTCTCCGGTCAATAACCAATAGCGGAACCTGGATGCTTATATAGGTTCCTACATATTCTATGAAGATCTTTCTCGCTCAAACCATAATGACAACATACGTTATTCCCTTTGTCATCGGTATGTTACTTTCCCAAGATTCGATCATCGGTATCTCCATACCTAGTTCAATCTCGTTACCGGCAAGTCTCTTTACTCATTCCATAATGCATCATCCCGCAACTAACTTATTAGTCACATTGCTTGCAAGGCTTATTATGATGTGCATTACCGAGAGGGCCCAGAGATACCTCTCTGATACTCGGAGTGACAAATCCTAATCTCGGTCTATGCCAACCCAACAAACACCTTCGGAGATACCTATAGAGCATATTTATAATCACCCAGTTACATTGTGACATTTGAGAGCTGAAAGGATCAAGATGGACCTAGAGGGGGGGTGAATAGGTACAAATACAAATTTTAATTATTACTTGGAAATTTTAGGCAATAGTACGGAATATGAAAATGAGCCTAACAATTGCAAGTGTGATGCTAAGAGCTAAACAAGATAATCAAGTAATACCAGTAGATGAGTAAGCTAGCACAATATGATATAGGTAAGTGCAGACGAGACAAGTAACCACAAGTAGAGAGTCAAGGTTAGGGATAACCGCAACTCCGAGAGACGAGGATGTAAGCCGATGTTCACTTCCTTGGAGGGAAGCTACGTCACCATTTAGAGAGGTGGGTGTTACCACGAAGGCACACCAACGCCACGAAGGCTCACCCTATTCTCTCTTTGAGACAACACCACGAAGGCGTTTCTCAACCACTAGTGGTAGACCTTGGGGTGGTCTCCAAACCCTCACAAACTTTTCCGGGGGTAATCACAAGGGTCGATTCCTCTCCGAAAGACTCCTACCGCCTAGGAGTCTCCAACCTCCAAGAGTAACAAGAACGATGGGGAAAAGCTCAAGACTTGCTCAAGTCACAAATTCCTTTGGTGCACAGAAGGGGAAGGAGTGGATCTATCACTTGATTGGACAACTTCTCTCAAATGCTCTCAAATCCCTTGGGGATCTAGGATTTGGTGTGGAGGAGTGAGAGAGAGTGTGTAATGTGTTCTAGGGTTTGTTCAAAGTTAGTGGTCAGCCCTATCCCGTGGGGAAAGAAGGCTATATATAGTGGTAGTGAAAAGCTAGACGTTTGGCCACTTAAGGCATAGGAGCCGTCGGACGTCCGGTGGGTACCGGACGACCGGTTACACAGATAGGACCGGACGTCCGACAGGGCGGCTGAGGGAGTCCTGGATTAGGGGGTGTTCGGATAGCCGAACTATACCTTCAAGCCGGACTCCTGCACTATGAAGATACAAGATTGAAGACTCTATCACGTGTCCGGAAGGGACTTTCCTTGGCGTGGAAGGCAAGCTTGGCGATACGGATGTTCAGATCTCCTACCATTGTAACCGACTCTATGTAACCCTAACCCTATCCGGTGTCTATATAAACCGGAGGGTTTTAGTCCGTAGGACAACATACACATGAACAATCATACCATAGGCTAGCTTCTAGGGTTTAGCCTCTCTGATCTCATGGTAGATCAACTCTTGTACTACCCATACCATCAATATTAATCCAGAAGGATGTAGGGTTTTACCTCCATCAAGAGGGCCTGAACTTGGGTAAAACTTCGTGTCCCCTGCCTCCTGTTACCATCCGGCCTAGACGCACAGTTCGGGACCCCCTACCCGAGATCCGTCGGTTTTGACACCGACATTGGTGCTTTCATTGAGAGTTCCTCTATGTCGTCGCCATCAGGAAGGATGCCTCGCCCCGTCTTTAAAGACGATACCGTTGCTAAGGGAGCTTTGGCTGTCAGCCAAACCCTCCGGCTAGGTGGTTTTCTTATGACCACCTGTTCGGCTTCTACGCCGACGATGACCTCTCGAGCCATCGGAAACAATCTTCATGTCAACTCGGAACTTGCTGAGCAGTTAAATCCAATAGAGCTTTCCTCCATAAACGAGCTCTTGGATCGCTTCGCTGCCCTGGGAGTCGCTACGGATCATGACCAGATTGGGCCTAAAACCAATCTGAGAGAGATTAACTCTCCCCAAGCCACCCATCACGTTGCCATGGTAGAAGGACAGTGCGGCGACCCTTCATCTATCCTAAGGACTCGCTATGTCCGGATTCCCGATCCCTCCAAATCGGATGACCGCGGAGGGGAGGATATCACTTAAGACCTGAACCGAGAATCAGGCTCCGGACTGGATTCATTGGACGACACCCAGGAATCCAAACTTTCGAGTTCGGAAATTCCTCGGCCACTGAGCCTCAGAAGGGGTAAGGCTTTGGATTCAATTCCACCCACCCACCTGAACATTAGCGATCTATCCCAAATCCGGCAAGAGCCCAAAGAAACAGTACATCATTACTGGGCCAGATTCCTCCTGGTTATGCACAGGATAAAGGGCTGCCGCGAGGAAGACGCAATTTCATCCTTCTGCAATAATTGCATGGACAAGGGAATACTCAACGCCATAAGTCGCCGTGATATTACATGCTTTGTTGACTTAGCGTCCATAGTACGAAAGTACTGTGCGATGGAAAGCGCCTGGAAAACCGAAACAAAATTTTGGGACAATCCGGCCCTTAATGCAAGCCCACTCTGAAATAAAAGGGTGCATCATCGCTAGACACCCAGGCCAAACACCAAAAGGCAAAAACCCTCTACAGGGCATGGAACTGTACTGGAAGGATGGCTTAATGGAACCTGTAAAATTCATAGTACAGAGGACGCCACACCGACTCACAGCCTTAGAGCATGTTGGATACTCCGGCAGGTGGCCAAAATTGGCGAAAACCTCTTAATCCCGGAAGCCACAGAAAGCCACCCCAGAGACACCAATACGGTATTAACAGTCTTCGAGACCTTCGCATCAAATAACATGCGAAAAAGGACACTCCGCAGCCTTGCCGAAGTCTACCAAGTAGCAACAATAAACCCATGGAGTGACACGGCCATTACCTTCAACGCCAGTGATGAACCTAAATTCCGAACAGCCCGAGCACCAGTCGCATTGGTCCTCAGTCCAATAGTGGATGGCTTTCGTCTCACCAAGGTACTGATGGACGGTGGCAGCGGATTGACCTCATCTATGAGGAAACTCTCCAAAAAATGGATAGAGAATGGAACCGCATCACGCGAAGCAGCACAACCTTTAGAGGAATAATCCCCAGTCGGGAAGCGCGTTGTACAGGAAAAATCACACTAGATGTGGTGTTCGGCACGCCGGACAATTACAGGTCTGAAGAAGTCACGTTCCACGTGGCCCCGTTCAGAAGTGGTTATCACGCTTTGCTAGGGCGGAAAGTATTCACAATCTTCCAAGAAATACCCCATTACGGGTACATGAAGCTCAAGATGCCCGGGCCTAACGGGATCATCACTCTCGCTAGTGATCCGGATGTAGCACTCCACGCCAAAAACAAGACAGCCGCACTGGCCCTCGAGGCACTATCCAAAGCCCTAGAGGCTGAGGAGCTGACTGCGCTGCGCTCTACGGTGAATAGGGATGATGTGGTACTCGACAAAAGATCCAAATCCACCTCCTTTAAACCAGTGGACGAAATAGTCAAATTCCAAGTCCATCCAACGGACCCCAATAAAACAGCTTCCATCGGGGCACAGTTAAACCCTGATGTAGACGCCGCATTGCGAGAGTTCCTACGAGAAAACTGGGACATTTTCGCTTGGCACCCTTCAGACATGCCAGGAATCCCACGCAGGCTGGCCGAGCACAGCTTAAATGTCCAAACAGGATTCAAACCTGTCAAACAGGCTCTCCGGCGTTTTTCCGAACCTAAGAGACAGGCTATGGGAGAGGAGCTAGCAAAGCTATTAGAGGCCGGTTTCATCAGAGATATAAAACATCCGGACTGGCTAGCAAACCTGGTGATGGTACCAAAGAGGGACAAATCCTGGCGCCTGTGTGTTGATTTTAAAGACCTTAACAAGGCTTGCCCAAAGGATCCCTTCCCCCTCCCCCCGCATCGATCAAATTATCGATGCGACCGCATGACACGATTCGTTGTGTTTCCTCGATGCATATTCTGGATACCATCAAATCAAGATGGCAGAATCAGACCAAGCCACAACGGCATTTATCACACCATACGGGCCATTTTGCTTCAACACGATGCCCTTCGGGCTCAAAAACGCCGGCGCAACTTATCAGCGCATGATTCAGACATGTTTGGCAAGCCAGATCGGTAAAACAGTGGAGGCATATGTAGATGATGTGGTCGTCAAAACAAGACATGTTGAATCTCTAGTAGACGACTTGAGACTCACATTTGACAATCTCCGAACATAAGACATCAAGCTCAACCCAGAAAAATGTGTTTTCGGCGTTCCAGCCGGAAAGCTCTTGGGCTTCATTGTATCCAGCAGAGGAATTGAAGCAAATCCAACCAAGATCCGAGCTCTGTTGCAACTGGATATCCCAAAGGACCTCAAACAAATACAAAAGTTAACCGGATGTGTGGCGGCTCTAAGCCGCTTTATCTCCCGTTTAGGAGAAAAGGCCCTTCCCCTTTACCGCCTCCTTCGGCGCACCGAACACTTCAAATGGACGGACGCAGCCACGGCCGGACTCGATGAAATAAAAGCCATACTGGCAACAAACCCAGTCCTGGCCGCACCAAACACCGGTGAACCAATGCTATTGTACATCATAGCAACACATCAGGTGGTAAGCGCAGTGCTCGTCGTCGAACGAGAAGCGGACGGACACAAATTCCCCCTTCAAAGGCCGGTCTATTATGTGTCCACTGTCCTCACTCCCTGCAAATCACGGTACTCGCATTATCAAAAGATTGCGTACGCGGTATTCATGGCATCCCAGAAGCTACGACAATACTTTCAAGAGTGTTCAATAACAGTAGCCTCGGAAGTACCACTTAACAACATTATAAACAACCGTGACACAACGGGCCGGATTGCGAAATGGGCCATCGAGCTCCTCCCGTTCAACATAACTTATAAGCCAAGGCGAGCCATCAAGTCACAAGTTTTGGCCGACTTCGTCGCAGAATGGACGGAGGCCGAACTCCCTAGAGAGTACGACACATATTCAAATTGGATCATGCATTTCGTTGGCTGGCGTCTTTTTGACGTCCCCCACAGGAGACACAGTTCAATACGTACTACAGATTCTATACACGGACTCCAACAATGCAGCCGAATATGAGGCCCTTCTACATGGCCTCCGGATGGCAGTATCCATGGGCATCCAATGCCTAGAGGTGCGCGGGGACTCGAACCTCGCAATCTCCCAAACAAATGGAGACTTCGATGCCAAAGATCCAAAAATGGTAGCTTACCGCAACGCCGTCCTAAAAATGTTAGCTCGGTTCGAGGGACTTGAATTTCACCATATAGCCCGAGAAAATAATTAGGCGGTGGATGTCCTGGCACGCAACGGCGCAAAACGCGATGTAGTCCCCCCAACATCTTCTTGGAAAGGTTGTTCAAGCCATCCGTGGCATGGGAAGGGGAGCCAAATAATAACAGCCCGGACCCAACCGCACTGCCCGACACGGAACATTCTAACACAATCGGAGGCTCTGCCATTGAAATAACACCTTCAGCCCACGTAATAATGGTCGTCATCACCCCGTGGACAGAACCATTCCTCGCCTACCTTACTAGGCAGGAACTCCCCGAGGACCAAAATGAGGCACGCTGCATAGTGCGGTGATCCAAAGCCTACAGAGTCCACGAGGGAGAGCTTTATAAGAAAAGCACTACCGAAGTCCTTCAAAGGTGCATCTCCGAACAAGAGGGGCGGAATCTCTTGGCTGAAATCCATCCCGGACTCGGCGGTCATCACGTTGCAGCCCGGTCCCTGGTAAGCAAGGCCTTCCGTACAAGCTTTTATTGGCCGACGGCCCGGGCAGACGCTCAGGACTTAGTCCAATGATGCACCGGCTGCCAGCTCTTTGCAAACCAAAGGCATATGCCACCCACCGCCCTCCAAACTATCCCCATCACTTGGCCCTTTGCGGTCTGGGGGCTTGATATGGTTGGACCCCTTAAAGGCGGAACCCACAAGCACAAATACTTACTGGTCATGGTGGATAGGTTCACCAAATGGATAGAAGCCAAGCCTGTTAAGACGGCCGAATCCGGACCTGTGATAGACTTCATATCCGGGGTCGTACACCGTTACGGCGTCCCCCACAGCATCATCACTGATAATGGCACGAACTTTACGGCCGACGAGGTAAAACTCTGGTGAAAAAACATGGGCATAAAGCTCGATTACGCTTCCGTCTATCACCCACAAACTAACGGCCAGGTCGAACATGCAAATGGTCTTATCATGAGCGGCATCAAACCCAGACTAGTGCGGTCCCTCAAGGAATCTAACACGCACTGGGTAGAGGAGCTCGACTCCGTACTCTGGGGGCTACGGACCATGCCGAATCGCACCACCGGATACACACCATTCTTCATCGTGTACGGCGCAGAGGCAGTTCTGCCTTGCGACATAATTCATGACTCACCTCAAGTGCGCATGTACGAGGAAAGAGAAGCCGAGCTCGATCGGCAGGACAGTTTTGACGCATTAGAGGAGGAGCGTGATGTGGCGAAAGCCCGTTCCGCATTCTATCAACAGCAAGCTTGAAGATACCAAAGCAGAGAAGTACGGGCCAAAAATTACAACGTTGGCGAATTAGTTCTACGCCTGCCGGACAAGAAAAAGGACAAACTCAAGCCCAAGTGGGAAGGTCCCTTCATAATTGACCAAGTCCTGACTGGTGGAGCATACCGCCTGCGAAACGCATCGGATAACCGACTCGAGCCGAACCCATGGAACGCAGCCCGTCTCCGAAGATTCTATGCCTAGCGCCGGATCCTATGTTCGTCTCCTTACTCTGTCCATTTTTTATATACCGTCCGTCGTACATTTCTCTCCTTCTCCCGTTTTCTCTCTCTTATAACCTTTAAAGGCTCACAAATTGACGTGCTATCCGTGCTGAGTAAACCTGGGGGCTTCTTTAAACAAAAGCTTATTTATACAGGCTTCATGCCTAACACATGTGTCAAACTTCTGCATGTACCTTTTATTCACCATCATATGCATCGATATGACTTAAGTTTTGGGCAAGCTGGGTTGCCTGGCTCCTGTGCTTACCCCTACGTTCCCGATTATTCGGCTAGGTGGTAAAGGGAGCACCTCTGCGATTGTTACTACCGGATCAGCCGGACGTGTACCTCAGACTGGGTGAAGCCAAAAGCTAGCATTCTTAAGAGAATATTCGGTCGGTGAACTAAAAGATGATCTTTTTATTTATCTATGTGCCCCCAGGCATTTTTCCTGCGTTTCTTTTCGCAGCATGGACATGCACTTTAGGGCATGCCCCCCTGGGAAAGGAACCCCTAACGGAACTATTCTCCCTGGAAGATGTTTCTTACTAACCATGTAATATAACATAACTAGTCGGGCACTTGTCTGTTCACACCATAATGACCCCTACGCCTGGTCTCCACGCATTCCCCGGTTCCTATATAACCGCACGGGAATTCGGACACACTCCGGACCGTCAGGTCCCGAGGCTGAAGCGAAAAGGTCAGCCATGACAAACGGTCTACAATCTGGCTAGAAGGCATTATAAATGTCAATTAAATTACATAGTCATTTTGACTGACTGTACTCCTCTTCAATACCATCTAACAGGTTGTCTAATTTACAGTCCTGCTGGGAATACTTTGCGGCCAACTCTACTTGGCCGTATAGTAAGCTCACAGGGATCTCCTTCCCATCGGGGCCTACAGGACCAACCTCGGCCATATGGTTGGGGTCGGCCTGTGAATACCGCGTCTTCACCATGGCCCAGGCCTCCCTAGCACCTTGACGGCAGGCTGATATCTTCCACAACTGGAAGCACCGCCGTGCTCCCCTCAGCTTCTCCGCAAGCTCTCTAAGACCTTCGGGTGTCGAGACGGATGGCCACAGGACCTGGGCGACGCCTCGCATCGCCTGCCGAACTCGATCGAGCAATTGCAAGAGCTTGGGAAGAAGGTCACCCGTAGAACCGGGCATCTCCTCTATAGGACGACCTGTTAACATACCTACGGACATTGCTATGTTAATCAACGGCACCGACAAACTTTCTTTTAAAAGGTTCGTTCAAGCACTTACTAAATATGCCGTGCCGAAGCCGCTGATTCTCCTTCACGGAGTCTGACAGCTGGGCACGAACATCTTTTAGCTCGACGCCCAGCCGGGTGTTGGCATCTTGGAGAACGTTCTTCTCCCTATCACCTTTAACAACACCCTCTCACCAGCCTTTAGTTGGTGTTCGAGGTGTTGCCTTTCCAGATTCAATCCGGCGCCATCTGCAATTTTATTTGTCAGATTCGCACAAAAGCCGTGCTTCGCCACATACTTATCTTTCAAAATGTATATTACCAGAGGGGGTCTCCTTAGGCTCCCCTACCGCGGCTAGTGCGGCCTCCAGTTGGGCTTTGCACTCTTCCAGCTCCTGGATCAGTAGGGAATTCTTTTCTGTAAGAACCTGCATTTCAAATGATCCTTAAACTAGTTATTCTAACTGTTTTCAGTCTCGGGGGCTACTGCTACATATATATTTACCAAAATTTTCTTACCCGTATGTTTTTTACATATTGCTCCATGGCTCTCGCTAGACCATTTTGAGCGGCACGGAGGTGCGCATCTCCCGAATTGAAGGCATCTAATGCCTCTTGGGAGAAGCAAGCGTCGCGAAGAATGGTCCGGCGACGCCTGTGGTTCATGGCACTTTCCACCTCTGAGTTGGTGGCAGATAACCCGTCAGCATCCAACATCGGAGGAACGTCTGGCACATGCCTTGCGTTCGCCTCCGCCCCCGGACCAAGCTTTGGAGCCTGGCTGGTGGAGGCGCGATTAACAGCCTCTCCGGATATAGTCCGGCGAGGTCTCTTTGTCCTAAAAAGGGCACTGTCAAGTGTGCCTCGAAGGTATAACAACTGGGATAAAGGGACGCGCCATACCTTCGCGTTGATGCCTCGGTTCGGACTGCGTCTCTTTTCTGCCCATGGGGCCCTGCGGCCCCTGGTTGGTTTGTCGCCGCAGGTTCGGCCTTCTGCCGTAAAAACCTCCCCTGCAAAGTTCAGTTGCAATCAGGAAATTAAACACGCGTGGACGAACCCCTGTCTGGGGTACAGGGACTTCGGTCTCAGGTACCTGGGGTGTTCGGATTAGCCCTGGATAATCAGCCGTAATGGCCACCAGGGCGTTGTCCTCGCTCAATTGATGGAACACTCCATCGATCAGCTCCACAGATATGTCTGGATCCTCTTGAGGGGCCGGGTCGAGAGACCGTCCTGAGTCCTCGGGTTGTGGAGGCGGGCTGCCTATGTCCTTAACGGCCTGGCGCAGTTCCTGTGTTGAAGTCATCAGACTAAGTATTTAACAATGGGAACACTAAACGGATGAGCAAGTAAATGCGACCACTTACCCAGCTTGGGGGATTGTGCATAGAGAATCCGCCCTATGGGTTGACGCGAAGAAATTCCTCCTCTTCTCCCTTGTACAAAGTGGACAAGATCTTTAATAGAGCGGTAACTGAATCTGGCCCTTTGCGGCCGTAGCGGGTGGCGTCGTCCTCCCCGTTGAAATCCCACATGGGGTGGCTTCTGTACTGAAGCGGCTGCACCCCCTGCATGATGCATTCGGCCATAACTCCGATCATGGTTAGTCCAGAATGGGCCAACAATCTTATTCGGCCCATAAGATAAACGATGTCCCTGTCACTATCCCTTTGAGGGCTCCGTGGACACCCGCTTAGGCGCTTCTTTAAAGGGGCACTGTCGAACTCTGGGAGGCCGATCCAGATAGGATCCGGCAGCGGGACGTCTTCTATATAGAACCATTACGAGGGCCAGTCTTCAGACGCCTTCTTTGGGGTTCCGGACAGATATCCGGTCCCGGCAATGCGCCATACTTCGGCTCCGCCCACTTGATACATTGACCCTTTCTTGGAATGGGGCACGAGGCAAAATAGCTCCTTCCACAGTCCGAAATGAGCTTCAATACCCAAGAATAGCTCGCAGAGGGCTACAAAGCCCGCGATGTGCAATACTGAGGCAGGCGTGAGATGATGTAGCTGGAGGCCGTAGAACTCCAGCAGCCCCCGGAGAAACGGGTGGATGGTAAATGCAAGCCCCCTTATTAAGTAAGGAATGAGGCACACCCGCTCTCCTTTGGATGATTAGGGGCATTCTCTGCTTGCTCTCCGCCGTTGTAGACGGCAAGACCGGCTCAGACCGGGACCATATCGGCCGGGGGAGAAATCCCTTGGTCTGTAGCATCACTAGCTCGCTATGCGGAGTAGAACATCTCTCCCAATATCCAGGCTTAGTGCTAGAAGGACGAGAGGAGGAGTTTCGGCGGCTGGCCATGGTGGAATGGACCTTTGACGGATGCGCTCTGATGAACACTCGTGGAGGGGAGAAGGTGTGGATTGGATCTAAATCCTCATCCCCTTAAAAAGGGTAACTCATTTACACAGCGAGGGGTGTGAACGTAAAAACACTCAGACTTTTCATATTTGTTTGGCATGTGGAAAGCGTCCATTATTGGGCATAGAAGCCAAGGAGTGCAACATCTACAAGAAACCAGACTTTATTCAAATAGGTACACGGAATTTGGAGGAGAACCCACCTTGCAATGTCGAAGACAATCTGCGCGCCGGACTCATTGTCATTGAAGCCTGGTTCGGGGGCTACTGAGGGAGTCCTGGATTAGGGGGTGTTCGGATAGCCGAACTATACCTTCAAGCCGGACTCCTGGACTATGAAGATACAAGATTGAAGACTCCATCCCGTGTCCGGAAGGGACTTTCCTTGGAGTGGAAGGCAAGCTTGGCGATACGGATGTTCAGATCTCCTACCATTGTAACCGACTCTATGTAACCCTAACCCTATTCGGTGTCTATATAAACCGGAGGGTTTTAGTTCGTAGGACAACATACACATCAACAATCATACCATGGGCTAGCTTCTAGGGTTTAGCCTCTCTGATCTCGTGGTAGATCAACTCTTGTACTACCCATACCATCAATATTAATCCAACAGGACGTGGGGTTTTACCTCCATCAAGAGGGCCCGAACCTGGGTAAAACTTCGTGTCCCCTGCCTTCTGTTACCATCCGGCCTAGAAGCACAGTTCGGGACCCCCTACCCGAGATCTGCCGGTTTTGACACCGACAACGGCCGGTCGTCCGGTGGCTGGGACACCAACCAGGGACACATGTGAGGAGTGAGGCGCACAGGCAGTGGACATCCGGAAGGCGCCTATCGTCCGTAGCCCGGCCGTCCGGTGTTATCGGAAATCCGTTAATTGTAGTTCTGTTGGAGTGCACCGGATATCCGGAGATGAGCGGACGTCCGGTGACCGGACATCCGGTGTGAACGGTCTTCCGCTAATATCAGTTCTGTGAAGACTCACCGGACGACCGGAGAGAGTCGGATGTCTGGTTGGTTGAGAGAGGTCGGACGTCTATAGACTTCGGACGTCCGGTGAAAGTTGGACCTTTTAGCTTAGAAACATACTACCATTTTTGCACAAGTTAGAGGAAGAATTTTGAGATGGTATGAGAGGGAATTTTGTGGTTTTGAGCAAGTTCTTTCGCGAAATCCATCGATCCCCTCTTAATAGTGCGGGATCCCTATACTCAAGAGAAAA
The DNA here is from genome assembly GCF_002162155.2 of Triticum dicoccoides. NCBI lineage: Eukaryota > Viridiplantae > Streptophyta > Magnoliopsida > Poales > Poaceae > Triticum > Triticum dicoccoides. The sequence continues at coordinate 61,847,205 of NC_041384.1, read as the reverse complement.
CCGAAAACAAGGAGCCGAAGCTTTTTATCTTTGTCTTGTGTCTCTGCTCTTGAGTGATATATGTTTTTATGTCCGTAGTCATGATCCACACACACACATAGCCCTTGGGACATAATCCTGAGAAATACTCGATAAACATGATTAGTCCCAATATGCATGTTGTCATCAACATCAAAATATGATTAAGGGCATGATTGCACTTTCAATCTCCCCCTTTTTGGTAGTTGATGACAACATACATGCACTTTTTAGAATAAAGCTTTGAATATCGAAAGAATTTAAAAAACATTGAATATCGAAGGATTTGTTGTGGAGCTCCCCCTTAATATGTGCAATAACTAATAGGTAAGCATGAAGAGAGAGCTCCCCCTCAATATGATACCATAACAACCGAAACTCATACACAAGATAATCAAGATAACATCAGATTTAGAATAGGCTTCACAAAGATTCATCACTCATAGCATATAACATAAGTCGGTACAAACATATCATAAGTTCAATAACAGGTTAATCACATAGCATGAGTTCGATAACACATAGCATGAGTTCGATAACAAGATAATAAGATAATATCATAGCATCATATGACATAAATAAGTGCCTACTCCCCCTTGGCAGCAAATACCCAAAAAGGAGGTGTCATAACAGCATCAAAGAGCATCATCGTCATCATCATCATGAACACCACTACCACCAGCCTCGTCAAGGAAGTCAACCCACTCAGGACCCGAAGGAAAGCCGAAGTTAAAAGGTGGATCATCAGGAAGACGTTCATCGACACTCAGATCGTAAACTCCGGAGTCTCTCAGACGAGCCTTCAAAGCATTCTTGGAGGTGACCAAGCATGTGACAACTCATGATTTTGAGAGCAATGAAAGGTAAACATCTTCATCATGGCAGAGTGAGCTTTTCCAAGAAAGCGAGAGATGCGACCAAAAGGTGCGGAGCCGAAAGAAGTAGACCGAGTGGCGGAAGAAGGAACACTAGCCGGGGTATGACGAGCAGGAGCAGAAGAGTCCTTGGGAACCCAATCATCCGCCATGTGAGATGGAATGACCCACCGTTAGTGCAAGTGAGTGTGGGCAATGGGAAATGGAGCAACACTCTCGATAAATGCCTAAAGAAAGGGGGCATGAGGAAAGGCTCGCTTGTGTTGAAAACAGGCCAGACGGATCTCATGCCACAGAAAATGAGGGATATTTATCTTCCCTGTGGGAGACACATAGAGGCGATGCATGAGATCAATGCAGTAGCTGTTACATGACCCCTTGTCACCCATCTTGGGATATATGGTGCGAATAACACACTGAAAAATGATGTAGAAGGGTGAGCGCCAAATTGAAACTTGGTTCAGGCCCTTTTGTTTCTCCTGATTAGACATTTCACTTATGGGCTTGAGAAGATCCGCACGGACCTCTATGCCCTTGGGCCTATGGTTAGGGTCATCCTTATGGATTTTGAACCCTGTGTCAGGAAAACCAAGAGCAGCAACAAGTTGAGCATAGGATGCTGTGAGCATGGTGTCGGAGGTCATCCAAGTGACAGTTTTATCGGGACCAAAGTAACAAGTGGCATAGAATTGATGAATTGCAGCATGATTAAAATCATGCTGGAATTCAAATGGTGCAGCAAGACCGGAGGACTCAATGAGCTCAATAGCTCCCGGATATTTCGCCGGATGAGTGCGGATATGCTCTAAGTCGATGCACATATGGATAGATAAACCTTTAGGAATGACTATAGTGGTGAAAATGTCGGCTTGGACATTTGTGCGAAAATGAGCATCCTGTGAATCGCTGAGAACAGTGAATTGATCTACATCACGACGAAGCTTAAGGTAAGAAGCGACGGGAACCTCATTGAACCGTTTAATGATGCGGCCGTGAGGGAGTGGAGGTTCAAGAGATATGCGACGGGCAGCACCTTGAGGTTGTATCGGAGGAGGAGGAGGCTTGAATGTGGGCCGATGAGTTCCAGGCTTGGGTGTAGTGGTGCGAACAGCAACATAAGCGGGTTCCTCAATTTCTTCCAACTCATCCTCATAGTCGGATTCTTCCGTCGAAGAGGCACTAGTGGAGCTGCGAGGGTGAGCGACACGCTTCCGAGGACGAGCACGCTCCTGCGAATCATCGAACCCACCATGACGAGACGGACGAGAGCCCCCAGCGGTGACCTGCTTGCGAGCAGAGCGCTTTGTCCGTGGCATTGCTACCTAGGGAAGGAGGAGACTCCAAATCTTAACAATCGCCATAGATCAAGAAGGTTAGAGCAACGGGGGGGAGGAAAATAGCAGTTGCTACCTCGGGAGGTCGAGGAGAAGATGCGACGGAGAAGAGGTTTCCCCCGACGCCGGCCGGGTCGAGAGAAGGGCGGCCGGAGGCTCGACGACAGCCGGAAGGGCCCAACGGGGTCCCGGCGGCGAGGGGCCCAGCCCGTGAATGCAGCAAGGAGATAGTGCGGCGGCGGCGGCGAGAGGAGGACTGGAGAGAAATTAGGTTTAGAGACGACTGGACCGCACGCCCCAATATATATAGGCGGGCGAGAAACGTACCCGACATCCGGTGTGAACCAGACGTCCGGGACCTGAGAGGGCAACCTGACATGAGAAGTAGCGGATGACCGGCAAAAACGGATGTCCGACATGTTTAGACAGAGCAGTAATTAACGGAAGTCCGATTACAACGGACGACCGGCAATAGGGCACCAGAGAGGATTTGATGGACGTCCGTATTAACGGACGTCCGGTGGCATTTTTTAAATATCTTTTCGAGGAAGACTAGGGTGCCATAGTTGGTGCTAATGACAATGATGGAGAGATGATGAGTAAAATATGTAGTAGGATGCAAGGACACCCTAGGTGAAGCAATGAGTTTCCTAAACCAACAATAATAAACACACATACTGCTCACATGTTGTTCTAATGACAAGGCGGTGGCTGATGCCACCATGTATGAGTATACGTGACATGACATTGCAAAGATTTGAACTTTGGGTCCATAATCACTACGCCATCATTTCATAGGGTGAGAGAACGCATGGTAGCTTTGAGAGTGTTTGTTCTTTTTATGCATTTCATAGGGTGAGAGTGTTTGTTCTTTTTATGCATTTCATAGGGTGAGAGAACGCATGAGTTGAGTGTCTCCCCCTAAATATATGCCTACATAGAGACAGGACATTATGACAATGCATGCATGAGTATTATTTTTCACATAATGTTGTCAAGCTCCAAGATACCAAGTTCACGCCTAAGTTGACAAAATCTTGCCTCATCCAATGGCTTGGTGAAAATATCTGCAAGTTGCATATCTGTGCCAACATGAGCAATGTCAATATCACCCTTCTCCACATGATCTCTCAGGAAGTGGTACCTAATGTCAATGTGCTTGGTGCGGGTATGATCTTTGGGGTTCTCAGCAATATTAATGGCACTTTCACTATCACATAGAAGAGGCACATGTCTATAGGTGATACCGTAATCCTTCAAAGTTTGCCTCATCCATAGTAACTGAGTTGCACAACTGGCGGTTGCAATATATTCAACTTTGGCATTGGAGAGGGCAACACAATTTTGCTTCTTCGAGGACCAACTTACCAAGGAGCGTCCAAGAAATTGACATGCACCGGAGGTGGATTTTCGATCCACTTTGTCTCTAGCCCAATCTGCATCCGTGTACCCAATGAGATCAAACTTAGCATCCCTGGGGTACCATAGACCCAACTTTGGGGTGTGAACAAGGTATCTAAGAATATGCTTAACCGCCTTATGATGGTTTTCCCTAGGGGAAGCTTGAAATCTAGCACACATGCATACACTAAACATGATGTTTGGTCTAGATGCACAAATATAAAGCAATGAACCAATCATAGAGCGGTATTTAGATGGGTCGAAGGGGATACCGTTTGAGTCTTCAGTGAGTACCATTTTGGTTGGCATGGGGTCTTACATGGGCTAGCATCAGACATGCCAAATTTTGCTAGGATATCCTTGAGGTATTTGGCTTGAGACAAGAAAATTCCTTCTTGAAATTGTTGAATTTGAAAACCGAGGAAGAACTTCAAATCCGCATTGAGTGACATTTCAAAATTATTGGTCATTAATGCCGCAAATTTCTTGCATAAATGAATGTTAGGAGAACCAAAAATGATATCATCTACATAGATTTGGCATAAGATCAAATCACCTTTGTCCCTCTTAGTAAAAAGAGTGGGATCGATCACCCCTCTCACAAAACCATCATCGAGTAGAAACTTCTTAAGATGATCATACCAAGCACGAGGTGCTTGTTTGAGGCCATACAAAGCCTTATGAAGTTTATACGCATAGTCTTTGTGATCGGGGTCAATGAACCCAGGTGGTTGTGATGCATATACTTCTTCTTGTAGAGGACCATTAAGGAAAACACTCTTCACATCCATTTGATGTAATGTAAAGCCATTGAAAGCAGCATAAGCAAGTAAGATGCGAATGGATTCAAGATGGGCAACGGGGGCAAAGGTCTCACCAAAGTCCAAACCTTCAACTTGTGAGTATCCTTGTGCCACTAACCTTGCCTTGTTGTGGATGATTACGCCATTCTCATCTTGCTTGTTCTTGAAAATCCACTTTGTTCCAATGACGTTGTGTTCCGTAGTTGGCCTCTTGACTAATGACCACACTTGATTGCGCTCAAAACTATTCAACTCTTCTTGCATAGCAATAAGCCAATCGTTGTCTATCAACGCATCTTGTACCTTGAGAGGCTCAACACTAGACACAAAAGAGAAGTGAGCACAAAAGTTTGTCAATTGTTTACGAGTGACTCTACCTTCCGATATGCCGGTGAGGATTTTATCAACATCAACACGACCGGCCACTCGAGGCATGATGGAGGTTAAGGTTTCGCGAGGTCCAACTTCATGTCCATCATCCACATCCTCAACATATGGATCATTAATGTGTGGTGGAAAATCTTCTTCTTCTTCTTCCATTTGTTGAGGTTCATTGTCAATGATTGCACTTTCTTGTTCTTTCCCTTGAGGATGATCTTGTTCTTGATGATTATCATGAAGAGGAACTTGACCATCATCTTGTACTTGGACTAAGGGCATTGATTGAGTAATAGGTGCTTGTGGTGGTATGGGTGTGGAAGTAGTTTGATGGTGTGTGAGGCCTTGATCTTCTTCTTCTTCATCATGAGGGTCTTGTTCCATTGGAAGAAGTGCACCAACACCCATTGTCAAGATATCTTGAGAAGAATCTTCTTCACCTACATCACTTAGATCAACTTGCTCCCCATGGGAGCCATTAAATTCATCAAACACCACGTCACAAGTTTCTACAGCACATCCATTGGATTTGTTGTAGACTCTATAGGCGTGAGAGTTTGATCCATAACCAACAAATATGCCCTCAATGGTTTTAGATTGAAATTTTCCTAACCGCTCTCTTTTGTTGAGGATGAAGCATTTACACCCAAATACACGAAAGTACTTGACATTTGGCTTGTTCCCGGTTAGGAGCTCATACGGAGTATTTTCCAATATCGTGCGGAGGAAGAGCCGGTTTGAAGCATGACATGCAGTGTTGACGGCCTCGGCCCAAAAACTATGTGGCGACTTGTATTCATCCAACATGGACCTCGCCATCTCCACAAGGGTGCGGCTCTTCCTTTCTGCAACACCATTTTGTTGGGGAGTGTATGGAGCTGAATATTGATGCTCAATCCCTTCATCACTAAGAAATCCTTCCAAGGTGTAATTCTTGAACTCAGAACCATTATCAGTTCTTATTGCCATGATTTCTTTGTCAAACTTGCGTTGTGCTTGCTTGGCAAAATCAATGAAGGTGATCTTCGTCTCGTATTTGGACTTGAGGAGAAACACCCATGTGTACCTTGAGTAATCATCCACAATGACAAGTCCATACTTTTTCCCACCAAGACTATCCCATGAAGGAGGCCCAAACAGATCCACATGAAGGAGCTCCAAAGGCCTTGAAGTAGACACAATATTCTTGGGTGGGTGCTTTGATTGATGTTGCTTCCCAGCTATGCATGCACTACACACATGATCTTTCTCAAAAGAGACATTTGTTAGTCCAAGGATGTGATTTCCCTTTAAGAGATCTTGAAGATTTCTCATGCCGACATGGGCTAGCCGGTGATGCCATAGCCACCCCTTGTCGGCCTTGGCCATTAGACAAGTTGCATGGAATGTGCTCTCTTTCAAGAAATCAACCATGTAAAGGTTGCCATCCAACTCTCCAACAAAGGCCACTTCGAGAGTATCTCTCTTAAAGACTTTCACATCTGTTAGTCCAAATAGTGTATCATAACCAACATAGGCCAATTGGCGAACAGAAATCAAATGGTATTTAAGGGATTGGACAAGCATGACATTTGCAAGAGACATGTCATTTGTGATAGCCACCTTACCCAAACCGAGTACCTGTCCTTTTGATCCTCCACCAAACATAATGGTCATAAATGGTTGAATAGCTTCCATGAAATCGTAGAGCAACTTTCTATCTCCGGTCATATGATTGGTACATCCACTATCAATCACCCATTTTACTCCACCGGAGAAGGCAACCTACACGCAATTATTACTTGGTTAGAGGCACCAATTTTGCAATGGGACCTCTCAAGTTAGTCACAAAGGTCTTAGGGACCCAAATAGCATAAAACCGAAATGCATTTCGAGGACCAACAAACTTTGCACAAACTTCTCCATCCTCAGTCTTACGAAGAACATAGATGGAGGCATGAACTCTTTTGGCTTGTTGACAGTGGGCATGCCCCTTGTGGCATTCCCACAAACAACCTTACCTTTCTCCTTTTGCCCTTGTCGTACAAAAGTTTCTTTTAGAGGGGTGTGCACTTTTGAGAGGATGTCTTCTTCTTGCTTGTGCTTGGGTCAAACCCGAGTCCTTCTTTGGCAAACACTTCATTGTGTTGGCTCAACACCTCATTAAGGTTCTTTTGCCCTTGAGCACGTGTCATGAGCCCTTTCTCGATTTGAGCTTTGAGAAAGCGATTCTCCTCAAGAATAGATGCTAGATCACTACTAGAGTTAGTAGTACAAGCATCAACATTGATAATAGGAGAAGAGTAAGCCTTGGCTAGAGTTTCAAGATAAGCAAGCTTGAGTGTCTCAAAACTCTTTGTAAGAAGGGTGAGCTCTTCTTCCTTGGTCTTGAGGGACACGGGTAGGAGCTCACAATCCTTAGAGAGAGAAGCATTAGACTTTACAAGCTTACTTTTATCATTCATCAACTCTTCGCAAGAGTCGATAGCCTTTTTCAAGGAGGCAAGATCTCTAGTATGAACATCAATGTTTGCACCAATTTTTAAGCATAGTTCATCATTGCGTGCTTCCTCATATTGGACTTTCCACTCAAGGATTTCATATTTTTCCTTTTCCTTGGTGACGAGGGTTTTGAGTTCCTTAATGGAAATGGTGTGCTTACTCCCCATCTCCATAAGCATATGAAACATAGTGAGCTTCTTTCCTTTAAGAGAGCACATGAACTTATTTAGTTTAGCAAGCATAGGATCATTTATATCATCATCCTCATACCTATCCTCTGCATCAAGATACTCATCACTAGGAGTAGGAGGAGTGAAAAGAGGAGGGTTTGATCGTGGGGTTACCTTGACCTTGTCAGGAGAGTGTTGGTCCTCTCCATCTTCTACCACGGCCTTTGCCATGAGACACTTGTGAGCGTTGCTCTTGTAATCCTTCATGTAGTTGTAGGTGACAACTTCACCACTCTTGTTGACTAGCCTCAATGTGTTTTGAGAATCTTGAGCAACTCCGGCAACACCACTAACATCATCCAGATCGGATTCTTCTTGAGCAACCATTGCTTTCCCATCTCTCTTCTTGAGCTTGGAGTTCAAAGGATTTGGCAACTTCTTCTTGGGAAAGGTCTTGGGAAACCTTGGTTTATCTTCTCTCTTCTCATAAGGGCACTCGTTGGAGAAGTGGTTGGTTTCTTCACAGTTGTAGCATTTTCTTACTTTCTTCTTTTGAAACCTTCCCTTGAATTTTCCCGCGCTAAACTTCTTGACAAAGAGAGCCATGTCTTCATATGAAGGGCCCTCATCGGATTCAACCTCATCACCATCTTCGTCATCATCGTCATCATCTTCTTCTTCTTCACTTTGCTCATCTTCACATACATGCTTGGCCTTCAATGCAAGATTGATCTTCGACGATGGAGTACCATGCATGGCAAGATGTTTTGTAGCATTTGCCTTTGACTCTTCAAATAGTTGGAAAGTGGATATGATGTCATCTGTAGTCATTTCCTTGAAGGCATGGTGTTGTCTTATGTCCCATACCATCTGATGGTGATATGGAGCAAGAGCATGGAGCAACTTGTCCACAAGGAATCGCTTAGTCATGTTAAATCCATCTTGTGTCTTGTCACACTCACATGACTCAATATCAGCGGTGAGAGTCATGAGACGCTCAAGGAGTTGATTTGGAGTTTCACCTTTCTCCATACAAAAGTTTTGCAATTTCCCCTTGGCAATTTCATATTGAGCACTCCAAAGGGTGGAGGTACCGGTCTTGGATCTTATAATACTTTCCCATAATTCCTTGGCACTTGTGATGTGTATGAAAGGTCTCCTTTGCTTTTCAACCATACCTTTCCTTATACACATGATTGTTGTGTCATTGAGATTCTTGTCATAAATTTCTCTTGGTGTAGGATTCTTTGGATCAACCACATGGTACCCATACTCCAAGATCTCTAGCATCTCATCGTTTCCAAATCGAAGATGATCCTGCATAGCAACTCTCCACAAAGCAAAATCGGAAGTGGAGTCAAGTAAAGGAGGTTTGCCTTGAGAGTTATATTTTGGTTTCTCAACTTGGGGTCTTGCATAAAGCCAAGGAACACTAGAGTGTTCATTGCTAGGAGGTTGTTGACCAAGTGACGGAGTAGGCACAGTTGGTCTCGAAGCCGCACCACCCGAAAATGGTGCAAGCACCGTGGACAATGTGGCTATCCTCATTTGGACCAAGGCCTCTACAAAAGAATCATGCTCCTCCTTTTGCTTAGCAAGGGCCCATTCTAGATCCTCAGAAGTAAAGGTCTTGACTTCAGAAGAAGCCTCGCCTTTATCCTTCGGATCTACAACAAGGGGAGTCCCATCGGGGTTCATCTCGCTCTAGGGTGGTTAAGCCACAAGAATAGTGCATGAGGCTCTGATACCAATTCAAATGATTGAGATGGACCTAGAGGGGGGTGAATAGGTACAAATACAAATTTTAATTGTTACTTGGCAATTTTAGGCAATAGTACGGAATATGAAAGTGAGACTAACAATTGCAAGTGTGATTCTAAGAGCTAAACAAGATAATCAAGTAATACAAGTAGATGAGTAAGCTAGCACAATATGATATAGGTAAGTGCAGACGAGACAAGTAACCACAAGTAGAGAGTTAAGGTTAGGGATAACCGCAACTCCGAGAGACGAGGATGTAAGCCGATGTTAACTTCCTTGGAGGGAAGCTACGTCACCGTTTAGAGAGGTGGGTGTTACCACGAAGGCACACCAACACCACGAAGGCTCGCCCTATTCTCTCTTTGAGACAACACCACGAAGGCGTTTCTCAACCACTAGTGGTAGACCTTGGGGTGGTCTACAAACCCTCACAAACTTTTCCGGGGGTAATCACAAGGGTCGATTCCTCTCCGAAAGACTCCTACCGCCTAGGAGTCTCCAACCTCCAAGAGTAACAAGAACGATGGGGAAAATCTCAAGACTTGCTCAAGTCACAAATTCCTTTGGTGCAAAGAAGGGGAAGGAGTGGATCTATCACTTGATTGGACAACTTCTCTCAAATGCTCTCAAATCCCTTGGGGATCTAGGATTTGGTGTGGAGGAGTGAGAGAGAGAGAGAGTGTAATGTGTTCTAGGGTTTGTTCAAAGTGAGTGGTCAGCCCTATCCCGTGGGGAAAGAAGGCTATATATAGTGGTAGTGAAAAGCTAGCCGTTTGGCCACTTAAGGCACAGGAGTTGCCGGACGTCCGGTGGGTACCGGACGACCGGTTACACAGATAGGACCGGACGTCCGGCAGGGTGGCCGGTCGTCCGGTGGCTAGGACACCAACCGGGGACACATGTGAGGAGTGAGGCGTACAGGCAGTGGACATCCGGAAGGCGCCGATCGTCCGGAGCCCGGACGTCCGGTGTTGTTGGAAATCCGTTAATTGTAGTTCTGTTGGAGTGCACCGGATATCCGGAGATGAGTGGATGTCCGGTGACCGGACATCCAGTGTGACCGGTCTTCTGCTAATATCAGTTCTGTGAAAGAGTCGGAGAGAGTCGGATGTCTGGTTGGTTGAGAGAGGCCGGACGTCCGTATACTTCAGACGTCCGGTGAAAGTTGGACCTTTTAGCTTAGAAACATACTACCATTTTTGCACAAGTTAGAGGAAGATTTTTGAGATGGTATGAGAGGGAATTTTGTGGTTTTGAGCAAGTTCTTTCGCGAAATCCATCGATCCCCTCTTAATAGTGCGGGATCCCTATACTCAAGAGCAAACCGAAAACAAGGAGCCGAAGCTTTTTATCTTTGTCTTGTGTCTCTGCTCTTGAGTGATATATGTTTTTATGTCCGTAGTCATGATCCACACACACACATAGCCCTTCGGACATAATCCTGAGAAATACTCGATAAACATGATTAGTCCCTGAGGGAGTCCTGGATTAGGGGGTGTCCGGATGGCCGGACTATACCTTCAGCCGGACTCCTAGACTATGAAGATACAAGATTGAAGACTTCGTCCCGTGTCCGGAAGGGACTTTCCTTAGCGTGGAAGGCAAGCTTGGCGATACGGATATGTAGATCTCCTACCATTTTAACCGACTTTGTGTAACCCTAACCCTCTCCGGTGTCTATATAAACCGGAGGGTTTTAGTCCGTAGGACAACATACAGAACAACAATCATACCATAGGCTAGCTCTAGGGTTTAGCCTCTCTGATCTCGTGGTAGATCTACTCTTGTACTACCCATGTCATCAATATTAATCAAGCAAGACGTAGGGTTTTACCTCCATCAAGAGGGACCGAACCTGGGTAAAACTTAGTGTCCCTTGCCTCCTGTTACCATCTGGCCTAGACGCACAGTTCGGGACCCCCTACCCGAGATCCGCTGGTTTTGACACCGACATTGGTGCTTTCATTGAGAGTTCCTCTGTGTCGTCGCCGTTAGGCTTGATGGCTCCTACGATCATCAATAATGATGCAGTCCAGGGTGAGACCTTCCTCCCCGGACAGATCTTCATCTTCGGCGGCTTCGCACTGCGGGCCAATTCACTTGGCCATCTGGAGCAGATCGAAAGCTATGCCCCTAGCCGTTAGGTCAGATTTGGAAGTTTAAACTACACGGCTGACATCCACGGGGACTTGATCCTCGATGGATTCGAGCCACTGCCGAGCGCGCCGCACTGTCATGACGAGCATGATCTAGCTCTGCCGCCGAACAGTGCCCTGGAGGCTGCACCCATATCAGCTTCGACCCTTAATTCGGAGCCAACTGCGCCGATCGAGGATGGGTGGTTGGATGCCGCCTCGAGGGCTATGATCCCAACGGCGATCGAGCCGAACACCAGCCCCGCACTCCGCGAGACTCGTGACTCCAAGGAGCCGGACTCCTCTCCGGACTCCGAACCCTCCGCGCCCCTGCCGATCGAATCCGATTGTGCGCCGATCATGGAGTTTACTGCCGCGGACATCTTTCAGCACTCGCCTTTCAGTGATATTCTGAAGACACTAAAGTCTCTCTCTTTATTAGGAGAGCCCTGGCCGGACTACGGTCAGCAAGGTTGGGATACGGACGATGAAGAAATTCAAAGCCACCCACCACCCACTTTGTAGCCACTGTCGACGATTTAACCGACATGCTCGACTTCGACTCCGAAGACATCGACGGTATGGACGCCGATGCAGGAGACGATGAAGAAACAGCGCCTATTGGGCCCTGGAAAGCCACCTCGTCATATGACGTATACATGGTGGACGCACCAAAAGATGACGACGAGGAGCGGAAGGACGCACCGAAGGCTTGTTCCCTCGAGAAGTAGTCAAAGCGGCGACACAAGCGCCGCCCCAAATCCCGCCTCGACAGAAATAACGATCACACAGACCCAACGCTGGAGCAGGGCGAACCGCTGCCGGACAACGGCAATCCGGATAATCAAACCGAACAAACAAATTCTATCAAGGATAATGGTCTGGCCGACATAACGCCGGACAGGCACCCGGAGCAGCAGAATGCCCGTAAAAGGCTTGTTGCCACCGCGAGGAGTCTTAAAAAGCAGAAGCAAAAGCTCAAGGCTGCGCAAGACACACTCCAAATCAGATGGAGTAAAATACTCAACACAGCAGCGAGGTACGGCGACAATCGCCCCTCCAAGAGCTACCCAAAGCGGAAGCTGCTACCTGAATTCGATGAGGAGGCCTCAGACCCCCCACAACCAAATATCAAAGCAGCCCCTTGGCCAGATAGACGACCCTCTACCAACACAGAGCGGCATACAACGCCACTCACAATACAACACGCGGCCCTTGCGAGGGCTCGCACCCAAAAGACGACGCAACAAGATCCATCTATGGACCACGCAAGCGCGCCCCAGCATACAATGCAACACAACAAACATCCGAACAATGCGGTACACCTAGCTACATGGTTGCCGCACACCCCCTATGTTTCACCGATGAGGTGCTGGACCATGAATTTGTAGAGGGATTCAAACCCGTAAACATAGAGACATACGACGGAACAACAGACCCTGGGGTCTAGATTGAGGACTACATCCTTCATATCCATATGGCTCGAGGAGATGATCTCCACGCCATCAAGTACTTACCCTCAAGCTCAAAGGGCCAGCTCGTCACTGGCTTAAAGGCCTCCCCGAAAGCTCCATTGGAAGTTGGGAAGAGCTCGAAGATGCCTTTCGGGCAAATTCTCAAGGGACTTATGTCCGACCTCCGGATGCGGACGATTTGAGTCATATAACTCAACAGCCCGGAGAGTCAGCCCGAAAGCTTTGGAACAGGTTTCTTACTAAAAAGAACCAGATTGTCGACTGCCCGGATGCCGAAGCCTTGGCAGATTTTAAGCATAGCATCCATGACGAATGGCTCGCCGGACACCTCGGCCAAAATAAGCCGAGAACGATGGCCACATTAACAAGCCTCATGACCTGCTTTTGCGCGGGTGAGGACAACTGGCTAGCCAGATGCAGCACCAGCGACCCCAGTACATCTGAAGTTAGAGATGGAAACGGGAAATCACGGTGCAACAGCAATAACAAACGCCGGAATAAAGAAGACAGCACGAAGGGCACGGCAGTAAACGCCGGATTCAAAAGCTCTCGGCCAGGTCAGCAAAAGCCGCCCTCTAAAGGCACGAGGGATGAACTGTCCAGCCTCAACAAAATTCTGGACCAAGTATGTTAGATCCATAGTACCCCTGGTAAACCTGCTAATCATACCATTAGAGAATGTTGGGTCTTCAAGCAGTCCGGCAAGATCAACGTCGTACACAAGGGGGAGGATACACCAAGTGAAGACGAGGACGAGCCTCCCAAGCAAGACACTGGGGAACAAAAGAAATTTCCACCAGAAGTCAAAACAGTAAATGTGTTACACGTGATCAAGGGAAAAACAATGCGGCACTCCCAGGAAAATATACCCAAGTTCCTGTCACCGCGAAGTCCTGCCACTGGTCGTCTCAACCGATCACTTTCGACCATCGCGATTACTCAGCAAGTATCCGACGCGCAGGATGGGCTACCCTGGTATTAGACCCAGTAATTGGCGGATATCACTTCACACGAGTCTTGATGGACGGTGGCAGCAATCTAAACCTAATATATCAGGATACAATCCGCGGGATGGGGTTAGACCCAACAAAGATTCGCCATAGCAATACTACCTTTAAAGGAGTAACGCCAGGCCCAGGGGCTCGTTGTACGGGCTCCCTCCTACTACAAGTTATATTCGGCTCCCCCGATAACTTCCGTCGCGAGCATTTAACCTTCCACATCGCTTCGTTCCAAAGTGGCTATCAAGCACTGCTCGGACACGAAGCTTTCGCTCGCTTTAATGCAATACCACACTACGCCTCCCTCACACTCAAGATGCCCGATCCACGTGGCATCATTTCAGTGCACGGAAATATCAAGCGATCTATGCGCACCGAAGAGAGTGCGGCTGCCTTGGCAGCCGCACACTAAAGGCGCCCGGACCAGCGAAAGCATCCAATAGGTCGTCAAGACCTCAGACACAACTAATCAAGTCCAGCGCCGCTATTTATACCGGACAAATGGTCACACCCCTATTTGTCAATAAAATGGCCTCAACGCGCGCAGACAAGTGGCAATTTTTTCTCATCTTGAATTATACATGGTTTCTTTAAAAACTATCTTTTTGCACGACAACTTTTTCACCTAAATTCATCTCTTTTACAGACGATCATCGTGCTACACCCGTCCAGGATACGGCACAATGGAGACACAGGCGCAGACGTGCAGCAGGGACCCGCTCCAAGGATTCTTTTTACATTAAGACCCTGCGTAAACCTTTTTACTGTCTCTTGTTGATACATATCCACCGTTGAGAAGGATGCTGACGTCTTGGCATGTGGCCACGCCAGAACAATGCACGTACCTGGACACAAGGGGCTTCTTACAAAGGCCATTATTTAGGCCCGGTTTATACCACAAAGACCGAATACCTTAGGGAGTGTTCGGCTTGTGAGTTTGGCCCTATATGCATCAGCTCCGAATCATTGTCTTTGGTCAAATGTTGGGTTTTCCCGTCTCCTGTGTTTTGGTGCCTTACATTCCGCTTTACCGGCTAAGGTAGCACTAGGAGAACTACTGCAATTGTGCCCTGGTTCATCCGGACGAGCACCTCAGTAGAGAAAGCCGAAAACTGACTGTCATGATATAGCGTGAGACTGGTCAACCACTCGATGACCTGTTGGAATGTTAGAATTCCTTCGCCTTAACGAAGGGACATTTTCCGGCCAGGCATGTACGCACCCCGGGATCGGGAGAGTGCGGAGCCACCAGGGGCTATCTAGTAGCCCCACTGTCAAACTCCTATGGCTAAGTGAAAGTGTTAAAGCATTATAGTCCGGTTGCCTCACTCGCTCCTCTATCACCTTCTTAATAGGACCAAGACGTTGGGTTAAGTGTGAACATGTGTTTTCTGCGAGCACCTCCGCATTATATGCGTGGGGGTCGAAGCCGACGGCTGCAATCTTTCAGGTTATACACATGTATACATAAACGGCCTCCCAGGAGGCATCATATTACTTTCAGGCAAAAGTATAAAAATAACCTTATAAAAAATAATAAAAGCATTTCGCTTACAATGAGATTACATATCACTCAAACATAATATTTTTTGAGCACTGGGTCTCTATCAAACGAGCACCCTCAAGAACTTCTTCAAAGTAGTGCTCAGCAGCCATTCGGCCTATGGCCGAATCCCGCACTGCAATAGTGGTAGCATCCATCTCCGCCTAGTATGCTTTAACACAGGCAAAGGCCATCCGTGAGCCCTCTATGCATGCCGACCTCTTCATCGCATTAATGCGCGGCACCACGTCAAGGAACTGCTGCACCAAGCTGAAATAGTTGTTCGACTTTGACCTTTTCGGCCATAGCTGATCCACAACAGACCTCATGGCGAGTCCGGACCACCTATTCAGTTCGGCCCATTCGGCTAATTGGTCAGTCAATTAAAGCGGATGCTCGGGAGAATGGAATTGTCTCCAAAACAGCTGGTCTACTTCATGGTCCGTCTGACCCTGGAAGTACTTGGCCGCATCGGCAGCGCTCGCCACCAAATCCATATACACATTCTCCGAACTCCACAGCCGATCCAGAGGGGCATACCGTGGATCTCCGAACTTCCTCCGCAACATAAAGGATTTCCCAGCTACAATATCCCCGGCTTCTCGCGGCTCCTCCTTCTTCGCCCTCATAGCAGAGCGGATGTCTTTTCTCGTCGTAGCAGCCTTCTCAAGGTCCGATGCCATCGCTAGGTTTTCCTTTTCAAGAACCCGACAACGGTCGGCGGCGGCTTTTAATTCTATGGCCATCTTGGCCATCTTATCCCGGCTCTCGCCATGCATGGCCTTATCGGCTTTCAACTCTTCGGCCGCCTTCAAAGCAGCCGCATTACCAAACCTCGCGTGTTCCTTGGCTCGGGCAAGTTCCGCCCGCAAGGCTTCAACAGTGGCAGCTCCATCTGCAGTCACAACGTATTAAAGATACTGGCATCATGATGCTCTTACTATGTGGCGTTTACCAAATAATGACACTTACCCTGTGCCTCGTCAAGCCTTTTGTTTGAC
Source organism: Triticum dicoccoides (assembly GCF_002162155.2). NCBI lineage: Eukaryota > Viridiplantae > Streptophyta > Magnoliopsida > Poales > Poaceae > Triticum > Triticum dicoccoides. The sequence goes on along the minus strand of NC_041384.1, from coordinate 61,830,829 downwards.
AAGCTCGATGTCGGCATCTGCCGCATCCAACTGCCGTTTTAAATGGGCAAACTCGTTAGTCCGGCTAGCCACCGGAGCTTCCATCACCTGCACATAGAGGCAGTATGGTTATTACCTGGGAATATGATCCTCTGTTCGTCGTCATTTCCAACGACAACCAGAGTGCCAGGGGCTACTATCTACACAGGGCACACCTAGCATGTGCAGGACTATCATACATTATTTTATGTACCTCAAAGCCTGTCAGTAGACTCATAAAAGCTTCATGCAATCCGCTTTCGGCGGACGAGATTCTCTGCCTCACCGTATTCATCAGCACACGGTGTTCATCTGAGATGGCCGCTCGCCCCACTAACTTCCGCAGAACGTTCGATCGCACACCAGATGGTGCCGGACTCTTTTGTCTGCTCTCTTCGGGAGCCGGACACTGGGAGCTTCGGGGGTCAATGGGATTATCTTCTGGCCTCTCCGGACTCGGAGAGGCCCTCCGCGACGACACTTCGGGGTCACCCGCTTCCGGAGCGGAGGAGTCCGGAGGAGGCGTTTCGCTCTCCATCATCTCTGGAAGAAGATCCCCCGAAGACGAGCTCATTTGAGATGGGCTAAGGCCCGAACTACAAAGATATATGCGGTGGTTATTTTCTCAGAAGAAAAAGATGGCATACTCGTGCTATTAAAGTATTTTGAGTCACTTACGACTCGCGGGAGAATTGATCCCCCCGCGGACTTTGTGCGGCAAAAGCACCCCCCAAGGTAGGACCCTCTGTGGGAAACTTCTTCTCCCGTTTGGAAGCTTCGGCTTCCAAATCCCCGGGCGCAGTCCTTTTCCTCCTCCGGTCGTCTTCCTTCATAGAGACGCTCGCTCCCTCGGTTAGAATGGGCAGCGTTGGGGGCCCGCGTCCGCCTGTATTATCCTCCCCAGTATCTTCCTTCAAGGGCTCCGGGCAAGGTGCGACCTGGAGCATCTTTTCCAATACCGGATTGTCCAAACCCTCAGGGAGGGGGGCCGAACACCGAATCAACTTCGCCTTTGTTAGCCAGTCCTGGTCGAAAAGCGAACTCTCAGAAATAACTTCGTAACAAATGAGAGATAGTATGTTCGGCCGGGAGATTCCTTACCTGTTCGGCGGCGCGGTTACTGCTCAGGCCCACGTCCTCGGTGATTTCCGGACACTCTACCTGAGGTCCGAAGAATGACTTGTACATCTCCTCGTGCGTCAGGCCGAGGAAATTTTGAATGACACACGGTCCCTCGGGATTAAACTCCCACAAGCGAAGGGGCCAGCGTTTGCAAGGCTGGACTTGACGAACCAGCATAACTTGTATTACCGCAACCAAACTAAAATCTCCATTGAAGAGATATCGAATGCGGCTTTGCAGTATAGGCACGTCCTTGGCTGGACCCCAGCTCAGACCTCTGCTGATCCATGACATCAGTTGTGGTGGAGGTCCCGAGCGGAAAACAGGGGCGGCCGCCCACTTGGCACTTCTAGGAGCCGTGATGTAGAACCACTCCTGTTGCCACAACTCAGGCACCTCTGGAATTGAACCTTCGGTCCATGGAGCTCCCATCATCTTGCATATTGAGGCACCTCCACACGCTGCATGTTGCCCCTCGATCATCTTCGGCTTTACTTCAAAGGTCTTGAGCCACAGGCCAAAGTGAGGGGTAACCCGGAGGAAGGCCTCACACACGACAATAAATGTTGTGATATGAAGAAAGGAGTCCGGAGCTAGATCATGGAAATCTAGCCCGTAATAAAACATCAAACCCCTGACGAAAGGATCCAGAGCAAGGCCTAGACCTCGGAGGAAATGGGAGACGAACACGACGTTCTCGTTGGGTTCGGGGGAGGGGACGGCCTGCCCGCGGGCAGGCAGCCGATGCAAAACCTCGGCGGTCAGATATCTGGCCTCCCTCAACTTTTTGATGTCTTCTTCCGTGACGGAGGAAGGCACCCATCGGCCTTGAAGGCTAGATCCGGACATGATTGAGGGATCGGAGCACCTGACCTGAACTTTGGGTGTTTAAGCTTGAGGTGGGGGAAGGATTCGATTGAGCACTAGAGGGAAAAAAGTAAAAGCCTTGTCCCTTTATAAAGAGGGTGGATATCAAGCGTCCTCTCCGTGGCCGTTTGGACTTTCCTATAGTCTAGGAGTCCTAGAAGCGGTTGAGTTACCCACGCCCGTATTGATGAGAATCCCGGAATAAGGGGACACGATCTCTGCTTTAACAAGACGTGCCAAGGAAACCGCCTCACATGACACGCTGAGGTGGGGCAATAAAATAAAGGCTTGGCCGTGGTGCGATGTCACACTACGGAATACGTCAGCAGATTAGATTTGTGTAAATATTATTCTCTCTATGGCAATATGTGGAAACTTATTTTGCAGAGCCGGACACTATCTTTGTGTTCAAAATCTTCTATGAAGTACTTGGAGGAGGAACCCGCCTTGCAATGCCGAAGACAATCTGCGCGTCGGACTCGTCGTCATTGAAGCCTGGTTCAGGGGCTACCGAGGGAGTCCTGGATTAGGGGGTGTCTGGATGGCCGGACTATACCTTCAGCCAGACTCCTGGACTATGAAGATACAAGATTGAAGACTTCGTCCCGTGTCCGGAAGGGACTTTCCTTAGCGTGGAAGGCAAGCTTGGCGATACGGATATGTAGATCTCCTACCATTTTAACCGACTTTGTGTAACCCTAACCCTCTCCGGTGTCTATATAAACCGGAGGGTTTTAGTCCGTAGGACAACATACAGAACAACAATCATACCATAGGCTAGCTTCTAGGGTTTAGCCTCTCCGATCTCGTGGTAGATCTACTCTTGTACTACCCATATCATCAATATTAATCAAGCAGGACGTAGGGTTTTACCTCCATCAAGAGGGCCCGAACCTGGGTAAAACTTCGTGTCCCTTGCCTCCTGTTACCATCCGGCCTAGACGCACAGTTCGGGACCCCCTACCCGAGATCCGTCGGTTTTGACACCGACAGTCCCAATATGCATGTTGTCATCAACATCAAAATATGATTAAGGGCATGATTGCACTTTCAATTGCACACAAGGTATTCCTCCGGTATCCGGGAGTTGCATAATCTCATAGTCAAAGGAATATGTATATGACATGAAGAAACTTATAGCAATAAAACTGAACGATCATTATGCTAAGCTAATGGATGGGTATTGTCCATCACATCATTCTCCTAGTTATGTGATCCCGTTCATCAAATGACAACACATGTCTATGGTTAGGAAACTTAACCATCTTTGTTTAACTAGCTAGTCTAGTAAAGGCTTACTAGGGACACGGTGTTTTGTCTATGTATCCACACATGTATCAAGTTTCTGAATAATATAATTCTAGCATGAATAATAAACATTTATCATAATATAAGGAAATATAAAATAACAACTTTATTATTGCCTCTAGGGCATATTTCCTTCAGTTAAGCCTATCATGATGTGTAGTAGCAGAAATCATTTAGTTGATCACTGCCATGTGTTTCTTAAGCTAGGCAATCTGAATATCAAGCATTGTAAAATTACAGGTGTATCTTGTACTTAATTATAATGAAAGGCGCTCATAGCGCCGCCTCTTGTTCAAAGAAAAAGATGTAGGTTGAAAACCATGTTGTGCATATGGTTTGGTTGCCTACATACATGATAGCATTAATTCACCTAGTGTTTGGTTGCCTGCTTATGGATGTGCTAATACACTACATGATGTTTGGTTGCATACATTCAACCAGCTCGGATTGCTTTTGTACGCTCTGTGATGAGCTTACCATCTACATCTTACATATGTCCGATAACAGCGATCATACCAATAAAATAGTACTACAATCACAAAGAATCGGACGACAATTAATAAGTTTTTTATGCCATGCAGTCCAAACTGACCTGGAGGCTTGCCTACTTCAACAAGTGATTTTCTGCTCGAGTACAAACTTGGAGTAGTCTTCCTACTCTTAAACCCTTCAAAGGAGTTGTCGGTGTAACGGGTCACTTGTTCTTGGCATGTTTGCCACGAATTGTAAGCCCATAGAAACTTTCTATATATACCACATATCACTTCCCCTAGCATGACAGAAGAGCAATAATTCAAGCAACAACCAAAGGAACACACTACACATGGAACATAAGGAGCATAGGTATGCATGATCATATACCCAAAAGGAGCAAGTTCATGTAGCTACTAATAGTGTATCCTACCACCACGTTCAAAAGAGGGTGTAATCCTACCACTGTAAGTTCGCCATCAACATAAGGGGTTAGTATATGCCACCTCGTCAAAATATACAAGCCAACAATAATTTTCAAGCCCTAGCTACTACAAAACATACATCCCCATCATCATCGTCGTCATCGATCAGCATGCATGCCATCACCACCACCACCAGAAACAACACTACTCCCTCTGTTCCCTTATACAAGCCCACTTCATATTTCTTATATCTAACTTTGGCCATTAATTTCACTAACAAAAAGTGAGTCATATACCACAAAAAGTATGTCATTAGATGCACATTTCAAAGAACTTTCTGATGATATATTTTTATGACATATAATCCACATTTTGTTGAAAAACTTATAAGTCAAAGTTTCACATGAAAAACGAAGTGGCCTTGTATAAGGGAATAGAGGGAGTAGTAATAGTGCTTGCCCAAGCAGGTCCTAATACAAAGTGAAGGAAATATGCCCTAGAGGCAATAATAAAGTTGTTATTTATATTTCCTTATATCATGATAAATGTTTATTATTCAAGCTAGAATTGTATTAACCGGAAACTTAATACATGTGTGAATACATAGACAAACAGAGTGTCACTAGTATGCCTCTACCAGCCTAGCTCGTTAATCAAAGATGGTTAAGTTTCCTAGCCATGGACAAGAGTTGTCATTTGATGAACGGAATCACATCATTAGAGAATGATGTGATTGACTTGACCCATCCGTTAGCTTAGCACTATGATCATTTAGTTTATTGCTATCGCTTTATCCCTAACTTATACATGTTCCTATGCTATGAGATTATGTAACTCCCGAATACCGAAGGAACACCTTGTGTGCTATCAAACGTCACAACATAACTAATACGTCTCCAACGTATCTATAATTTTTGATTTCTCCATGCTATATTATCTACTGTTTTGGACATTATTGGGCTTTATTATCCACTTTTATATTATTTTTGGGACTAACCTATTAACCGGAGGCCCAGCCCAGAATTGCTGTTTTTTGCCTGTTTTAGGGTTTCGAAGAAAAGGAATATCAAACGGAGTCCAAACGGAATGAAACCTTTGGGAACGTGATTTTCTCACCGAATACAACTCAGGAGACTTGGACCCTACGTCACGCCAATTAACAGGAGGCCACGAGGTAGGGGGCGCGCCTGCCCCCCCCCCCCCCGGCGCGCCCTCCACCCTCGTGGGCTCCATGTTGATCCACCGACATACTTCTTCCTCCTATATATCCACGTACCCCCAAATGATCAGATACGGAGCCAAAAACCTAATTCCACCGCCGCAACTTTTTGTATCCATGAGATCCCATCTTGGGGCCTGTTCCGGAGCTCCGCCGGAGGGGGCATCGATCACGGAGGGCTTCTACATCATCATCCAAGCCCCTCTGATGAAGTGTGAGTAGTTTACTTCAGATCTACGGGTCCATAGTTAGTAGCTAGATGGCTTCTTCTCTCTTTTTGTATCTCAATACAATGTTCTCCCCCTCTCTCGTGGAGATCTGTTCGATATAATCTTCTTTTTGCGCTGTGTTTGTTGAGATCGATGAATTGTGGGTTTATGATCAAGTCTATCTACGAATAATATTTGAATCTTCTCTGAATTCTTTTATGTATGATTGGTTATCTTTGCAAGTCTCTTCGAATTATCAGTTTGGTTTGGCCTACTAGATTGGTTGTTCTTGCCATGGGAGAAATGCTTAGCTTTGGGTTCGATCTTGCGGTGTCCTTTCCCAGTGACAGAAGGGGCAGCAAGGCACGTATTGTATCATTGCCATCGAGGATAACAAGATGGTGTTTTATCATATTGCATGAAACTATCCCTCTACATCATGCCATCTTGCTTAAGGTGTTACTCTGTTTTTAACTTAATACTCTAGATGCATGCTGGATAGCGGTCGATGAGTGGAGTAATAGTAGTAGATGCGGGCAGGAGTCGGTCTACTTGTCTCGGACATGATGCCTATATACATGATCATACCTTGATATTCTCATAACTATGCTCAATTCTGTCAATTGCTCAATAGTAATTTGTTCACTCACCGTAGAATACTTATGCTCTTTTTTTGAGAGAAGAATACTTATGCTCTTGAGAGAAGCCACTAGTGAAACCTATGGCCCTCGGGTCTCTTTCTCATCATATCAATCTCCATCACTTTATTATTGCTTTGCTTTTTTACTTTGCTTTTACTTTTCACTTTGCATCTCTAGACTAAAAATACCAAAAATATTATTTATCATCTCTATCAGATCTCACTTTCGTAAGTGACCGTGAAGGGATTGACAACCCCTAAGCGCGTTGGTTGCATTGAGCTATTGTTTTTGTGTAGGTACGAGGGACTCGCGCGTAGCCTCCTACTGGATTGATACCTTGGTTCTCAAAAACTGAGGGAAATACTTACGCTACTTTGCTGCATCATCCTCTCCTCTTCGGGGAAATCCAACGCAGTGCTCAAGAGGTAGCAAGAAGAATTTCTGGCGCCGTTGTCGGGGAGTCTGCGCAAAAGTCGACATACCAAGTACCCATCACAATCCCTATCTCCCACATTACATTATTTGCCGTTTGCCTCTCGTTTTCCTCTCCCCCCAATTCACCCTTGCCGTTTTATTCGCCCTCTCTCTCTATCCTCCCTCTCTTTCTCTATTTGCCTCTTTCTGCCCGTTTGCCTTTTGTTTGCTTGTGTGTTAGTTTGCTTGTTTGTCGCGATGGCTCAAGATAATAATAAATTGTGTGACTTCACCAATACCAACAACAATGATTTCCTTAGCACTCCGATTGCTCCTCTTACCGATGCTGAATCTTGTGAAATTAATACTGCTTTGCTGAATCTTGTCATGAAAGATCCGTTCTCCGGCCGTCCTAGTGAAGATGCCGCTACCCATCTTAATAGCTTCGTTGATTTCTGTGACATGCAAAAGAAGAAAGATGTCGATTATGATATTGTTAAATTGAAGCTATTTCCTTTTTCGCTTAGAGATCGTGCTAAAGCTTGGTTTTCGTCTTTGCCTAAAAATAGTATTGATTCATGGAACAACTGCAAAGATGCTTTTATCTCTAAGTATTTTCCTCCCGCTAAGATCATCTCTCTTAGAAACGATATTATGAATTGTAAGCAACTTGATCATGAACATGTTGCACAAGCTTGGGAGAGAATGAAATTAATGATACGTAATTGCCCTACTCATGGTTTAAATTTGTGGATGATTATCCAAAAAAATTATGCCGGATTGAATTTTGCTTCTAGAAATCTTTTAGATTCGGCCGCGGGAGGCACTTTTATGGAAATCACTTTAGGAGAAGCTACTGAACTCCTAGATAATATTATGGTTAATTATTCTCAATGGCATTGTCGGTGTCAAAACCGGCGGATCTCGGGTAGGGGGTCCCGAACTGTGCGTCTAGGCCGGATGGTAACAGGAGGCATGGAACACGATGTTTTACCCAGGTTCGGGCCCTCTTGATGGAGGTAAAACCCTACGTCCTGCTGGATTAATATTGATGATAGGAGTAGTACAGGAGTAGATCTACCACAAGATCAAGGAGGCTAAACCCTAGAAGCTAGCCTATGGTATGATTGTTGTATGATGAAGTTGTCCTACGGACTAAAACCCTCTGGTTTATATAGACATCGGAGAGGGTTAGGGTTACACAAAGTCGGTTATAATGGTAGGACATCTTGAATATCCGCATCGCCAAGCTTGCCTTCCACGCCAAGGAAAGTCCCATCCGGACACGGGACGAAGTCTTCAATCTTGTACCTTCATAGTCCTGGAGTCCGGCTGAAGGTATAGTCCGGCTACCCGAACACCCCCTAATCCAGGACTCCCTCAATAGCCCCTGAACCAGGCTTCAATGATGACGAGTCCGGCGCGTAGATTGTCTTCGGCATTGCAAGGCGGGTTCCTTCTCCAAATTCTTCATAAAAGTTTGTAAACACCAAGAGTAGTGTCCGGCTCTACAAAACAAGTTTCCTCGTATTGCCACAGAGAGTAATATTAACACAAATCTAATCTGCTGACATATTGCGCAGCGTGACATCACACTACGGCCAAGCCTTTATTCGAATCGTTTTCACTTTTCCACCTCAGCGTGTTTTGCGAGGCGGTTCCCTTGGCACGTCTTGTCAAAGCAGAGATCATGTCCCTCATTTATGGGATTCTCATCAATACGGACGTGGGTAACCCAACCGCGCCATTTATCATGGCGCTTGGGAGGCAAGCGAGTTTTACTAGGCTGGTGGGGACGCATAGTCGCATCCGCCCATATAAGGCAATAAGGATCCACCTTTTTACCTACGCCTTCTTCCTCCTTTGCCTATCCATCTTCTGCACACCCAAGCTCCAGCGCCCAAGCCCGCACTTCCTACCTCAACCTTCTCCAACAATGTCCGGAGCGGGAGGCAAGTGGATGGTCTCCTCCGTCACGGAGGGCCATGTCAAAAGGCTAAGGAAGGCCGAATACCTGTCCAAAGACATCGCGCACCGGCTTCCTGAGGAGGGGCAGCTTCTCCCCACCCCAAGGCCCGGTGAGAGGGTAGTATTTCTTCCCCACTTCCTTCGCGGACTGGGTTTTCCTCTCCACCCATTTGTCCGCGGGCTCATGTTCTACTATGGCCTAGATTTCCATGATCTGGCCCCGAACTTCATCCTCAATATCTCGGTGTTTATCGTCGTGTGCGAGGCTTTCCTCTGCATCCGCCCCCATTTCGGCCTCTGGCTCAAGACCTTCAATGTCAAGCCAAAGGTGGTGCGCGGCAACCAGGCGGAGTGCAGAGGTGCCATGGCGGGTAAAATAGCCAACGTCCTATGGCTCGAGAGCTCCTTTGTGGAGACCTTGAAGGGGTGGCAGTCAGGGTGGTTTTACATCACCGAGCCACGCGATCCGAAGTGGATCGCAGCCCCTGAATTCCGATCTGAACCCCCCACGCGGCTCACGTCCTGGAAGGAGACGGGCTTGTCGTGGGGCGACGAAGAAGAGGTGACCGGACTACAAAAATGAATCCAGTCCCTGGTGAACAAGCAGCTCAAGCTTGTCAATGTAGTCCAGGTCATGCTCGTCCGCCGGATCCTTCCGTGTCAAGAACGGGACTTCAATTTGTGGGAGTTCAACCCGGTGCAGCACCAAACTCTGAGCAGGCTCTTCGACACGACGTACGAAGATGTCTGGAAGGGGCTAACCAAAGGCGCCGAGGCTCCCACATCCGCCTCCGAAGACCACGAATTCAGCTCGCAGCGTCCTGCTGGCGAGGTAAAATATTTTCATCTTTTACAGGATGTTAAGTTTTCTTCATAGTTTGACTCTATGCGGGATCTAACCTCCCTCACCTTTGACAGGATTGGCAGGCGAAGTCCGGACTGATTAACTGTTCGGCTCCCTTGCCCGAAGACCCAGCCCCTGCTCTCCTAGTGAAGCTGCTGGTTCCGGCACCTTATGTGCTGCCGGAGAAGAAGGCCAAGAAGAAGAAGGCCACGGGGACTCGAAAGAGTTCCCGGCATATGGTGGTGTCGGACTCGTCGTCCGATGAGTCCGAGACGCACTCCTCCCGTGAAGACGAGGAGGAGGAAGAAGAGACCTCTCCCCCTCCAGCGGGGGGAGGAAAGAAGAGGAAGGCCGCCCTAATAGGGGAGGCCGAAGGGTCAAAGAAGAGGAAAACCCCTTCGCCGGACTACGCCCCTGACGCCGACGAGGACGAAGAGGAGTGACCGGACAGGGCCAAGCGTCCGGCGAAATCGTAAGTGTTCGGATACTAGAGTAACTCATGATATTCCTTTTGTTGCGCAACTTTCCCTAATGTCGAATATAATCATGCAGCCCGCCCAAGGACGGGCTCGACGAGTCATCGAGCGGCTCCCTGGATTCATCGGACGTGAATTCAGTTCCGCCCGCTGCCTCCCCCTGTGTTCCGGATGACGCCAAAGTGGCATCGCGACAAGCTCCGGGGCAAGAGGAGGTGGTCCAGGAGGAGCCGCGAGGCGACCTCCCGGACTCCAGGAGTAAAGGGGACAAGACCCCCCAGGGCTCCAAGTCCGGCTTTAAGCCGGACACCGCGCCGGAATCATCAACGGTTCCGGACCGTGGCAGGCGAACTCCTGCCAAGAGGAGCAAGCCTATTGAGCCGGCGTCCTCCGTCCAACTGGAGGCGCCGGACAATCTGCTGGAGGCGCTTAAGGGCGCCTCCATCGACGAGGAGCACTGTACCATCATGAGTACGGTGGTCCAGAAGGTTCGGTCCGCCAAAAGCGGACTTACTGAAGCTTGTGCTAGCCTTCTAACGGGCTTCGAGGTAAGTAGAAATATGTAAAAATATTACCGCGTAGACAGTAGCCCCTGATGCTCTGTTTGGCGTTCGGAAAGAAAAGCCGAATAGAGGATCTATTAAATATCACAGGAGTCTAACTAAAAAGGAGTCAGTATACGTATGCAGGCTTTGCTGTTGGCCACCGCCGCACTGACTGCGGAGGTGGGTGCCCTGAAGCAGGGCCTCGAGCGGACCGAGCAAGAGCTCGGCCTTGCCAAACGGCGGCTCGAGGAGAAAGAAGGTAAGAGATACCTTATAGAAAAAATGCCTATAAGAAGACGCAATTGCAAAAAATGACAGGAGTATACTGCTTATTGTAGGGGCCACAACTGAGGTGGTGACCCTCAAGCAGGCGCTGTCCGAGGCCAAGAAGAGAGCGGCCACGGAGCGCACCGAGCGGGAGAAATTTGAGGCGCAGGTCGGCGAGGTGCAGCAAGAGCTTCAGGGTCTCATGAAAAAACATGAGAGTTTGGAGCTCGACTCGAAGACGCGAGCGTCCGAGCTTGCTGCGGCCCTTAAAACTGCCAAATCTGCCAAGGCCGAAGCCCAGAAGGCCCTCCAGGAATTGGATGCGGTGAAAAAGATAGCGGCGGGTAAGGCATTCTCTATGCAAAGCAGACATATAAAAGTAAACTACTTGTTACTTACCCGAATCCGGAGCTCTCCAGGGGCATTCGCAGATCTTCCCCGCAGCGTATCCGATGCCGACGCATTCTACCGAGCCGAGGAAGGCAGCTCGACGGAGAAGGTGTTCTGGTCTCAGTATGCTGAGGCCGGACACCCTGTGCCCTTGAGCGACCAGCTGAAGCAGCTGGTCGAGCTCCACAAGGCGGCCGAACAGGCCCTGAAGGGCTTCATAGTTCGGCTGTGGCCTGGAGAGGCCCTGCCTGGGAGCTACTTCGGACTGGTGTGGCGGCTGGTGGAGGCTTGTCCAAGGCTCGAGGTCATCAAGCGCTCCGTCTGCATCGAAGGTGCCCATAGGGCCCTTGCCCGTGCAAAGGTGCACTGGGGTAAGCTGGACGATGAGAAGCTTGTGAGGGACGAGCCGCCGCCGGGGAAGGAGCATCGCAAGCCCGAGAACTATTACAAGGATGTTCTGGCTAGTGCCCGCCTTATGGCAGATGAATGTACCAAGGATGTAATTTTTGAATGAACTCGCTCGTGTTATCCTGTGCGCTGAAAACTTGTCCATATGCGCTAAGAAATGCTTGAATTTAAAATATTACTTTTTGTGCGGCCGTTTATCAAAAAATTGAGAGATAGCCAGTCGTCGGCTTCTGCCCCCATGCCACTAGTGCTGGGGTGTTCGGGATAAACCTGAGCGCTCTTTTTCCCATGATTGGGTCCGTCGAGGGAGGCGCTCAGCACAACGAACAAGGCAATCGGACTATAATGCTTGAACACTCTCACTTAGCCATAGAACTCTATAATTTTAAATTTCGGCAAAGCCCCTAGTATTCGTAAGACCGAGTTCGGGGCGCTATCCACGCCTTGGCCGGACAAAGCCGGTTCCTCGCTCGAAGCGGCATAAGTCTTTGAGGACTCGAAAAACCTCTCAAACAGCGACCGGTCTCTCGCCTCATCATGACAGTCAGTTTTAGCTTTCTCTACTGAGGTGCTCAGCCCAGCTCAACTGGGCACAATTGCAGAAGTTCTCCTAGTGCTACCTTAGCCGATATAGCGGAACGTAAGGCACCAAAACATAGGAGCCGGGCAAACCCAACTATTAACCCAAATCATGATTCGGAGCCGATGCATATAGTGCTATAAGTTCGGGGTGCCGCACTTGTGAAAGTGTACGGACTTCTCACGCCATATTGATGGGTACTGAAGCCCCTGGCGTATTTTTGCCGTACCACAGTGTACGGATGCAACAATTATTAATAGACATATATATAAAAAGAGGATAATGCAAAAAATAGACCAAAAGCTATGCATTGTTTATAGAAAGGCTGCTATGAAAGTAGAACGATACAACTAGTGCGATAAGCAAAAGAAATTGGACTATTTAACATGTCCTGGCCAGGGGCAGGCCGCGGAATTGTATTAAAAAACAGGTATACTGCTCGCAATAGAGACCACCTGGGAGTTCCATAATGCGGCATGGCTTGTCTGCTTTCCTGGATCTTGCATCGTTTGTGCGGCAGTTGCATTGCCGAACGGGTCATCCGAAGTATGGAGTCCTGAGAGTAAGAGAAAAAAAGAAAAAAAAAGGAATCCGGCAGCCCCTGGTGCGGTTTAAGCCGTATTTCGGGCGTGCCGTGATAGTGCCCCTTCCCCTGTGACCATGGTATTTCAAGAGCGTAATTATGTATGTGAATCACTGGTTTCGCTATATCGCGAGGGCTAGTGTCGGTGTCAAAACCGGCGGATCTTGGGTAGGGGGTCCCGAACTGTGCGTCAAGGCCGGATGGTAACAGGAGACAAGGGACACGATGTTTTTTACCCAGGTTCGGGCCCTCTCGATGGAGGTAATACCCTACTCCTGCTTGATTAATATTGATGATATGGGTAGTACAAGAGTAGATCTACCACGAGATCAAGGAGGCTAAACCCTAGAAGCTAGCCTATGGTATGATTGTTGTGTATGGAGTTGATTGCCTACGGACTACAACCCTCCGGTTTATATAGACACCGGATAGGGTTAGGGTTACATAAAGTCGGTTACAATGGTAGGAGATCTTGAATATCCGCATCGCCAAGCTTGCCTTCCACGCCAAGGAAAGTCCCATCCGGACACGGGACGAAGTCTTCAATCTTGTATCTTCATAGTCCAGGAGTCCGGCTGAAGGTATAGTCCGGCTACCCGAACACCCCCTAATCCAGGACTCCCTCAGTAGCCCCTGAACCAGGCTTCAATGATGACGAGTCCGACGCGCAAATTGTCTTCGGCAATGCAAGGAGGGTTCCTCCTCCAAGTCCTTCATAGAAGATTGTAAACACCAAGAGTAGTGTCCGGTTCTGCAAAATAAGCTTCCACATATTGCCATAGAGAGAATGATATAAACACAAATCAAATCTGCTGACGTATTCCGCAGTGCGTCAACACAGTACGGCCAAGTCCTTTACTCGAATCCTTTTTACTTTTCCACCTCAGCATGTTTTGCAAGGCAGTTTCCTTGGCACGTCTTGTCAAAGCAGAGATCGTGTACCCCCTTTTACGGGATTCTCATCAATACGGACGTGGATAACCCGACTGCGCCATTTATCACTGCGCTTGGGAGGCAAGCGAGTTTTACTAGGCTAGTGGGGATGCACAACCGCATCCGCCCATATAAGGGGATAAGGATCCACCTTTTTACCTACGCCTTCTTCCTCTTTTGCCTATCCGTCTCCTACGCACCCGAGCTCCAGCGCCCAAGCCCGCACTTCCCACCTCAACCTTCTCCAGCAATGTCTGGAGCGGGAGGCAAGTGGATGGTCTCCTCCGTCACGAAGGGCCATGTCAAAAAGCTAAGGAAGGCCGGATACTTGTCCAAGGACATCACGCACCGGCTTCCCAAGGAGGGGCAGCTTCTCCCCACCCCAAGGCCCCATGAGAGGGTAGTATTCCTTCCCCACTTCCTCCACGGACTGGGTTTTCCACTCCACCCATTTGTCTGGGGTCTCATGTTTTACTATGGCCTGGATTTCCACGATCTGGCCCCGAACTTCGTCCTCAACATCTCGGCGTTTATCATCGTGTGCGAGGCTTTCCTCCGCATCCGCCCCCATTTCGGCCTCTGGCTCAAGACCTTCAACATCAAGCCCAAGGTGGTGCGCGGCAGCCAGGCGGAGTGTGGAGGCGCCATGGCGGGCAAGATGGCCAACGTCCTATGGCTCGAGGGCTCCTTCATGGAGACCCTGAAGGAAATGGATCGCAACCCCAGAGTTCCGATCCGGACCCCCATGCGGCTTATGTCCTGGAAAGAGACGGGCCTGTCGTGGGGCGACGAAAAAGAGGTGACCGGACTGCAGACATGCATCCAGTCCCTGGTGAGCAAGCCGATCAAGCTCGTCAATGTAGTACAGGTTATGCTTGTCCGCCGGATCCTCCCGTGTCAACAACGGGACTTTAATCTGTGGGAGTTCGACCCGGCGCAGCACCAAACACTTAACATGCTCTTCGACACGACGTATGAAGACTTCTGGAAGGTGCTAACCAAAGGCGCCGAGGCTCCCACATCCGCTTCCGAGGACCGCGGATACAGCTCGCAGCGTCACGCTAGCGAGGTAAGCTATTTTCACCTTTTACAGGATGTTAAGTTTTTTCATAGTTTGACTCTATGCGGGATCTAAACTCCCTTACCTTTGACAGGCTTGGCGGGCGAAGTCCGGATTGATTAACTGTCCGGCTCCCTTTCCCGAAGACCCAGCCCCTGCTCTCCTAGTGAAGCTGCTGGTTCCGGCGCCATATGTGGTGCCAGAGAAGAAGGCCAAGAAGAAGAAGGCCACGGGGACTCGAAAGAGTGCCCGTAATGTGGTGGTGTCGGACTCGTCATCCGATGAGTCCGAGACGCTCTCCTCCCGTGAGAACGAGGAGGAGGAAGAAGAAAACTCTCCCCCTCCAGCGGGAGGGAGGAAAGAAAAGGAAGGCCGCCCCAACGGGGGAGGCCGAAGGGTCCAGGAAGAGGAAGACCCCTCCGCCGAACTACTCCCCCGACGCCGAAGAGGACGAAGAGGAGTGGCCAAATAGGGCCAAGTATTCGGCGAAATCGTAAGTATTCGGATATCAGAGTAACTCATGACGTTCCTTTGTCGCACAGCTTTCCCTAATGTCGAACATAATTATGCAGCCCACCCCGGGCCGAACTCAACGAGTCGTCGAGCGGCTCCCTGGATTCATCGGACGTGAACTCAGTTCCACCCGCTGTCTCCCCCCGCACTGTGGAAGACGCCGAAGTGGCGTCGCAACAAGCTCCGGGGCAGGAGGAGGTGGTCCTGAAGGAGCTGCAAGGCGACCTCCCGGACCCCGGGAGTAAAGGGGACAAGACCCCCCAGGGCTCCAAGTCCGGCTTTGTGCCGGACACCGCGTCGGAATCTTCAACAGCTCCGGACCGCGGTAGGCAAACTCCTTCCAAGGGGAGCAAGCCTTCTGAGCCGGCGGCCTCCGTCCAACCGGAGGTGCCGGACAATCTGCTTGAGGTGCTTGACGGCGCCTCCATCGACGAGGAGCATCGTACTATTATGAGTACGGTGATCCAGAAGGTTCAGTCTGCCAAGAGCGGACTGACTGAAGCTTGCGCTAGCCTTCTAACAGGCTTCAAGGTAAGTAAAAATATATAAAAATAGTACCGCATAGACAGTAGCCCCTGATGCTCTGTTTGGCGTTCGGAAAGAAAAGCCGAATAGAGGATCTAGTAAATTTCGCAGGAGTCTAGCAATAAAGAGTCAATATGCGTGTGCAGGCTTCGCTGCTATCCATCGCCGCACTGACTACGGAGGTGGGTGTGCTGAAACAGGACCTCAAGCGGACCGAGCAAGAGCTCGGCCTTGCCAAACGGCAGCTCGAGGAAAAAGAAGGTAGGAAATACCTTATAGAAAAAGTGCCTATAGAGAGGCTTGATTGCAAAAAATAACAGGATTGCACTGCTTATTATAGGGGCCACGACTGAGGTGGCGACCCTCAAGCAGGCGCTGTCCGAGGCCGAAAAGAAAACGGCCGCGGAGCGCACCGAGCGAGAGAAACTTGGGGCTCAGGTCGGCAAGGTGCAGCAAGAGCTTCAGGCTCTCATGAAAAAACATGAGAGTTTGGAGCTTGAGTCAAAGACCCAAGCGTCCGAGCTCGCGGCGGCCCTTGAGACTGCCAAGTCTGCCAAGGCCGAAGCCCAAAAGGCCCTCCAAGAGTTGGAGGAGATGAAGAAGATAGCAGCGGGTAAGGCATTCTTTATGCAAAGCAGAAATATAAAAGTAAACTACTTGTTACTTACCCGAATCCGGAGTTCTCCAGGGGCATTCGCAGATCTTCCCCGCAGCGTATCTGACGCCGCCGCATTCTACCGAGCTGAAGAGGGCAGCTCGGCGGAGAAGGTGTTCTGGTCTCAGTATGCTGAGGCCGGACACCCTGTGCCCTTGAGCGACCAGCTGAAACAGCTGGTCGAGCTCCACAAGGCGGCCGAACAGGCCACGAAGGGCTTCATAGTTCGGCTGTGGCCCGGAGAGGCCCTGCCTTGGAGCTACTTCGGGCTGGTGCGGCGGCTGGTGGAGGCCTGTCCAAGGCTCGAGGTCATCAAGCGCTCCGTCTGCATCGAAGGTGCCCATCGGGCCCTTGCCCGTGCGAAGGTGCACTGGGGTAAGCTGGACGGTGAGAAGCTTGTGAAGGATGGGCCACCGCCGGGGAAGGAGCATCGCAAGTCCGAGAACTATTACAAGGATGTTCTGGCGGGTGCCCGCCTTGTGGCGGATGAATGTACTAAGGATGTAATTTTTGAATAAACTCGCTCGTTTTTATCCTGTGCGCTGAAAACTTGTTCATAGGCGCTTAAGCAATGCTTGTTGAATTTAAAATATTATTTTCTGTGCGGCCGTTTATCAAAAAATTGAGAGATGGCCAGTCGTTGGCTTCTGCCCCCATGCCACTAGTGCTGGGGTGTTCGGGATAAACATGAGCGCTCTTTTTCCCATAGTTGGGTCCTTCGAGGGAGGTGCTCAGCACAGCGAACCAGGCAATCGGACTATAATGCTTGAACACTCTCACTTAGCCATAGAACTTTATAATTTTAAATTTCGGCGAAGCCCCTAGTTCGGAAGACCGAGTTCGGGGTGCTATCCACGCCTTGGCCGGACAAATCCGGCTCCTCGCTCGAAGCGGCATAAGTCTTTAGGGACTCGAAAAACCTCTCGAACAGCGACCGGTCTCTCGCCTCATCATGACAGTCAGTTTTAGCTTTCTCCACTGAGGTGCTTAACCCAGCTCAACCGGGGCACAGTCGCAGTGGTTCTCCTAGTGCTACCTTAGCCGATATAGCGGAACGTAAGGCACCAAAACATAGGAGCCGGGCAAACCCAACTATTTACCCAAATCATGATTCGGAGCCGATGCATATAGTGCTATAAGTTCGGGGTGCCGCACTTGTGAAAGTGTATGGACTTCTCACACCATATTAAAGGGTACTGAAGCCCCTGGCGTACTTGCCATACCATAGTGTACGGGTGCAACATGTCATTAATGAACATATATAAAAGAGAGTAATGCAGAAAATAGACAAAAGCTATGCATTGTTTATATAAAGGCTGCTGTCAGAGCAGAACGATACAAGTGGTATTATAAGGTAAAGATATTGGATTATATAACATGTCCTAGCCAGGGGCAGGCCGCGGAATTGTTTCAAAACAGGTATACTGCTCGTAATAGAGACCACCTGGGGGTTCCATATTGCGGCATGGCTTGTCTGCCTCCCTGGATCTTGCATCGTTTGTGCGGTAGTCGAATTGCCGAACAGGTCGTCCGAAGTATGGAGTCCTGAAAGTAAGAAAAAATTAAAAAAAGAATCCGGCAGCCCCTAGTACATTTTAAGCCGTATTTTGGGCGTGCCGTTATTGTGCCCCTTCCCCTGTGCCCATGGTATTTCAAGGGCGTAGTTATGTACGCGAGGTACTGGTTTCGCTATGTCGCAAAAGCTGGGGTTGGGGCCACATTGCTACGCTTGCTCAGAGTGTGCCAGGCGGTCCTACTGTGGGTTACTCCGGGCGCGCTTGGCAGTGTCTGACTTTTTAATGGCCAGACTGGAGAATTGCCTGACAAGGCTACTTTGTACCTCCGCTGCAAGAGCCCCCGTATGCTCCTCCGTATGGAGGGAGCGTTCGGTGTTTCGTTGACCGTAATAACTCCTCGAGGGCCTAGCATCTTGAGCTTGAGATATGCGTAGTGCGGCACCGCATTGAACTTTGCGAATGCGGTTCGTCCGAGCAGGGCGTGATAGCCACTGCGAAACGGGACTATATCGAAGATTAACTCTTCGCTTCAGAAATTGTCCGGGGATCCGAAGACCACGTCAAGTGTTACTGAGCCTGTACAGTTGGCTTCTACACTTGGTATAACGCCTTTAAAGGTCGTTCTTGTGGGCTTAATCCTTGAGGGATCTATGCCCATTTTCCGCACTGTATCCTGATAAAGCAGGTTCAGGCTACTGCCGCCGTCCATGAGGACTCTTGTGAGATGAAATCCGTCGATGATTGGGTCGAGAACCAATGCGGTGAAGCCGCCATGACGGATGCTAGTGGGATGGTCCCTTCAATCAAAAGTGATCGGGCAGGAGGACCATGGGTTGAACTTTGGGGCGACTGGCTCTATCGCGTATACGTCCCGTAACGCACGCTTCCGTTCCCGCTTGGGAATGTGGGTTGCGTCTATCATGTTCACCATCCGCACTTGTGGGGGAAAGCCCTTCTGTCCATTGTTGTTCGGCGGCTTGGGCTTCTCGTCATCGCTGTGCAGCCCCTTGTCTCTGTTTTCAGCCCTTAACTTGCCTGCCTGCTTGAACACCCAACAATCCCTGTTAGTGTGATTGGCTGGCCTTTCGGGGGTGCCATGTATCTGGCACAAGCGATCGAGTATTCGGTCCAAATTGGATGGGCCCTGAGTATTCTTTTTAAATGGCTTTTTCCGCTGACCGGATTTATAGCCTTTGAATCCGGCATTGACTGCCGTGTCTTCATTGTTGTCGCTGTTAACACGGTGTTTTTGCTTATTCCGACGTGTCCTGGCACTTTTGTCCTTGGTATCCGAATTACCAGGGGTCTTTGATAAGTTGTTACTACGAGCTAGCCAGCTGTCTTCTCCCGTGCAAAAGCGGGTCATGAGGGTCGTGAGGGCTGCCATGGATTTCGGCTTTTCCTGTCCCAGGTGCCGGGCAAGCCACTCGTCGCGGATGTTATGCTTGAAGGCTGCTAGGGCCTCTACGTCTGGACAGTCGACTATCTGGTTTTTCTTTGTTAGGAACCGTGTCCAGAATTGTCTGGCCGATTCTTCTGCCGGCTGAATTATGTGGCTTAAGTCGTCGGCATCCGGCGGTCGCACGTAAGTGCCCTGGAAGTTGTCGAGGAATGCGGCTTCCAGGTCCTCCCAAGAACCGATTGAGTCTGCTGGCAAGTTGTTAAGCCAATGTCGGGCCGGTCCTTTAAGTTTGACCGGGAGGTATTTGATGGCTTGTAGATCATCGCCGCGTGCCATGTGGATGTGAAGGAGATAATCCTCGATCGATACCGTCAGATCTGTTGTGCCATCGTATGATTCGATGTTTACGGGTTTGAAACCCTCTGGGATTTTATGATCCATTACTTCATTCGTGAAGCATAGCGGGTGTGCGGCGCCTCTGTACTGGGCTATATCACGACGCAGCTCGGATGAGCTATATCTGTTGTATTCGGCCCGGCCGGATTTGTTGTATCCGGCATGAAGATCATTGTCACATGCCGTAGGGCGCCTGCGCGATCCATAGATCGATCTTGTTTGTCTTGCCTTATCCTCCAGTATGTCTCGTAGGTCGGGCGCATTTTCCCGTGCCTTAGTTGAGTGCCGTCGGGGCATGGCTTGGGTGGAGGGCCGAGAGGCCTCTTTGTCGCGGCCGCGAGGTGGCCGGTCTGCCATGTCATGCGCTGGTGATGTAGGTGCTTCCTCCTCTGATCGGGGTAGTGGCCTGCACTTCGGGTAACTCTTGGAGGGGCGTTCGAGTTCATACTCTTCGGCCGCAAGGACTTCAGTCCATCTGTCAGCTACCAATCTTGGGCAGCTCTAAGCTATTGCTGCTTTTTCTTGAGGCTGCTTGCCGTGGCTAAAAGCCTGCGTTTAAAATGCTCTTGTTCGGCAGGGTCTGATGGTATGACGAATTCATCGTCATCGAGGCTTGCCTCGTCTTCAGAGGGAGGCGTATAGTTATCATCCTCGACCTCTCGGTCTGCCGCTCTCTCATGAGGGTTGGCTTCTCCATCTTCCTGTGCCGAATCTTGCTGAGGTGGGTGTTCTTCGGCACTATCCGGGGTAGTATTATCTCCTGTGCCGGAATCACCGTTTTTGCTTTGGCGGGATTTAGAGCGGCGCCGCTGACGCTGATGCTTTGGCTGTTTCTTGGGGGCGTCATCCCCCACTGTTCCATCACCATCTCCATCTTTTGGAGTGTCCACCATATATATGTCATATGACGAGGTGGCCTTCCAGCGCCCTACAGGTGCTGGTTCCTGTTCGTCTCCTACATCGTCGTCCATGCCGTCGATGTCTTCAGAGCTGAAGTCAATCATGTCGGTTAAATCGTCGACAGTGGCTGCAAAGTGGGTGGTGGGTGGGCTTTGAATTTCCTCATCGTCTGTATCCCACCCTCGCTAACCATAGTCCGGCCAGGGCTCTCCTGATAAAGAGAGAGACTTAAGAGAATTCAGGATGTTGCCAAAAGGCGAATGCTGAAAGATGTATGCGGCAGTGAACTCCATTATCGGCGCCCAATCGGATTCGATTGGCAGGGGCGCGGGGGGTTCGGAGTCCGGATCCTCGGAGTCACGGGTCGTGCAGAGTGCGGGGCTGGAGTTCGGCTCGATCGCCTCTGAGATCGCAGCCCCTGAGGCAGCGTCCAACCGCTGATCCTCGATTGGCGCAGTAGGCTCCGAATCAATGGTCGAAACCGATGCGTGTGCGGCCTCCAAGGCGCTGTTCGGCGGCACAGCTATATCATGCCCATCGAGACAGTGCGGCACGCTTGGCTGTGGCTTGAATCCGTCGAAGATCAAGTCCCCGTGGATGTCACCCGTGTAGTTTAGGCTTCCAAACCTGACCTGATGGCCAGGGGTGTAGCTTTCGATCTGCTCAAGGTGGCCGAGCGAATTGGCCCACAGAGCGAAGTCGTCGAAGACGAAGATCTGTCCGGGGAGAAAAGTCTCACCCTGGACCGTATCGTTGTTGATGATCAAAGGAGCCATCGGGCCTAAAGGCGACGACACAGAGGAACTCTCAATGAAAGCACCAATGTCGGTCTCAAAACCGGCAGATCTCGGGTAGGGGCTCCCGAACTGTGCGTCAAGGCCGGATGGTAACAGGAGACAAGGGACACGATGTTTTTTACCCAGGTTCGGGCCCTCTCGATGGAGGTAATACCCTACTCCTGCTTGATTAATATTGATGATATGGGTAGTATAAGAGTAGATCTACCACGAGATCAAGGAGGCTAAACCCTAGAAGCTAGCCTATGGTATGATTGTTGTGTATGGAGTTGATTGCCTACGGACTACAACCCTCTGGTTTATATAGACACCGGATAGGGTTAGGGTTACATAAAGTCGGTTACAATGGTAGGAGATCTTGAATATCCACATTGCCAAGCTTGCCTTCCACGCCAAGGAAAGTCCCATCCGGACACGGGACGAAGTCTTCAATCTTGTATCTTCATAGTCCAGGAGTCCGGCTGAAGGTATAGTCCGGCTACCCAAACACCCCCTAATCCAGGACTCCCTCAGCTAGGGTTGGGGCCGCATTGCTACGCTAGCTCAGAACGTGCCAGGAGGTCTTGTTGTAGGGTACTCCGGGCGCGCTTGACAGTGTCCGGCTTTTTGAAGGCCGAACTGGAGAACTGCCTAGAGAGGCTGCTTTGTACTTCTGCTGCGAGTGCTGCCGTGTGCTCCTCCGTTCGGAGGGAGCGTTCAGTGTTCCCATTGACCGTGATTACTCCTCTAGGGCCTGGCATCTTGAGCTTGAGGTATGCATAGTGCAGTACCGCGTTGAAATTTGCGAATGCGGTTCGCCCGAGCAGTGCGTGATAGCCACTACGGAACGGGACTATGTCGAAGATTAACTCCTCGCTTCAGAAGTTATCCGGAGATCCGAAGACCACTTCCAGTGTGACTGAGCCTGTACAGTTGGCTTCTACACCTGGTATGACACCTTTAAAGGTCGTTTTGGTGGGCTTGATCCTCGAGGGATCTATGCCCATTTTTCACACTGTATCCTGGTAAAGCAGGTTCAGGCTGCTGCCGCCGTCCATGAGGACTCTTGTGAGATGAAATCCGTCAATGATTGGGTCTAGAACCAATGCGGCGAAGCCGCCGTGGCGGATGCTAGTGGGGTGGTCCCTTCGATCAAAGGTGATCGGGCAGGAGGACCATGGGTTGAACTTTGGGGCGACTGGCTCTATCGCATATACGTCCTGTAACGCACGCTTCTGCTCCCTCTTGGGGATGTGGGTTGCGTATATCATGTTCACCGTCCGCACTTGCGGGGGAAATCCCTTCTGTCCACTGTTGTTCGGCGGCCTGGGCTCCTCCTTGTCGTCGCTATGCAGCCCCTTGTCTTTGTTTTCATCTCTTAACTTGCCTACCTGCTTGAACACCCAACAGTCCCTGTTGGTGTGATTGGCTGGCTTTTCGGGGGTGCCATGTATCTGGCACAAGCGGTCGAGTATTCGGTCCAAACTGTACGGGCCCTGAGTATTTCTTTTTAATGGCTTTTTCCGTTGACCGGATTTGTAGCCTCGGAATCCGACATTAACTGCCGTATCCTCGTTGCCGTCGCTGTTAACGCGGTGCTTTTGTTTGTTCCGACGCGACCTGTCACTTTTGTCCTTGGTATTCGAATTACCAGGGTTCTTGGTTAAGTTGTTGCTGCGAGCTAGCCAGCTGTCTTCTCCCGCGCAAAAGCGGGTCATGAGTGTTGTTAGGGCTGCCATAGATTTCGGCTTTTCCTGTCCCAGGTGCCGGGCAAGCCACTCGTCGCGGATATTAACCTTGAAGGCCGCTAAGGCCTCTCTGTCCGGACAGTCGACTATCTGGTTTTTCTTTGTTAGGAACCATGTCCAGAATTGCCTGGCCGATTCCTCTGGCTGCTGAATTATGTGGCTTAGGTCATCAGCGTCCGGTGGTCGCACATAAGTGCCCTGGAAGTTGTCAACGAATGCGGCTTCCAGGTCCTCCCAAGAACCGATTGAGTCTGCTGGCAAGCTGTTAAGCCAATGCCGGGCCGGTCCCTTAAGTTTGAGTGGGAGGTATTTGAAGGCGTGTAGATCATCACCGTGGGCCATGTGGATATGAAGGAGATAATCCTTGATCCATACCACAGGATCTGTTGTGCCATCGTACGATTCGATGTTTACGGGTTTGAAGCCCTCAGGGATTTTATGATCCATTACTTCATCTGTGAAGCATAGTGGGTGTGCGGCGCCTCTGTATTGGGCTATATCACAACGCAGCTCGAAGGAGCTTTGTCTATTGAGTTCGGCCCGGCCGGATTCATTGCATCCGGAGTGACGATCACCATCACGTGTCGTGGGGCGCCTGCGCGATCCGTAGATCGATCTTGTTTGCCTTGCCTTGTCCTCCAGTATGTCGCGCAGGTCGGGCTCATTTTCCCATGCCTTAGTATGCTTGACGCGGCGCCGGGGCATCGCTTGAGTGGAGGGTCGAGAGGCCTCTCTGTCGCTGCCACGAGGTGGCCGGTCGGCCATGTCATGCGCTGGTGATGTAGGTGCTTCCTCCTCTAGTCGGGGTAGCAGCCTGCGCTTTGGGTAACTCTTGGAGGGGCGTTCGAGTTCATACTCTTCGGCCGCAAGGGCTTCAGTCCATCTGTCAGCTAGCAAATCCTGATCAGCTCTAAGCTGTTGCTGCTTTTTCTTGAGGCTGCTTGCCGTGGCCATAAGCCTGTGTTTAAAACGCTCTTGTTCGGCGGGATCCTATGGCACGACGAACTCGTCGTCATCGAGGCTTGCCTCGTCTTCTGAGGGAGGCGTATAATTATCGTCCTCAACCTCTTCGTCCGCCGCCCTCTCGTTAGGGCTGGCTTCTCTGTCCTCCTGTGCTGAATCTTGCTGGAGGGGGTGCTCTTTGGCACTATTCGGAGTAGTATTATCTCCCATGCCGGAATTACCGTTTTTGCTTTGGCGGGATTTAGAGCGGCGCCGCTGACGCCGGCGCTTGGGCTGTTTCTTAGAGGTATCGTCCCCCGCTGTTCCATCGCCGTCTCCATCCTCTGGAGTGTCCACCATATATATGTCATATGACGAGGTGGCCTTCCAGCGCCCTACAGGTGCTGGTTCTTGTTCGTCTCCTGCATCGTCGTCCATGCCGTCGATGTCTTCGGAGTCGAAGTCAAGCATGTCGGTTAAGTCGTCGACAGTGACTACGAAGTGGGTGGTGGGTGGGTTTTGAACTTCCTCAACGTCCGTATCCCAACCTTGCTGACCGTAGTCCGGCCAGGGCTCTCCTGATAAAGAGAGAGACTTTAGAGAATTCAGGATGTTGCCGAAGGGCGAGTGCTGAAAGATGTCCACGGCGGTGAACTCCATTATTGGCGCCCAATCGGATTCGATCGGCAGGTGCGTGGGGGGCTTGGAGTTCGGAGAGGAATCCGGCTCCTCGGAGTCACGGGCCATGCGGAGTGCGGGGCTGGAGTTCGGCTCGATTGCCTCTGAGATCGCAGCCCCTGAGGCAGCGTTCAACCGCTGATCCTCGATCGGCGCAGTAGGCTCCGAATCAATGGTCGGAACTGATGCGTGTGCGGCCTCCAAGGCATTGTTCAGCAGCAGAGCTATATCATGCCCATCGAGACAGTGCGGCGCGCTTGGCTGTGGCTCGAATCCGTCGAAGATCAAGTCCCCGCGGATGTCAGCCGTGTAGTTTAGGCTTCCAAACCTGACCTGATGGCCAGGGGCGTAGCTTTCGATCTACTCAAGGTGGCCAAGCGAATTGGCCCGCAGTGCGAAGCCGCCGAAGACGAAGATCTGTCCGGGGAGAAAAGTCTCACCCTGGACGGCATCGTTGTTGATGATCGAAGGAGCCATTGGGCCTAAAAGCGACGACACAGAGGAGCTCTCAATGAAAGCACCAATGTCAGTGTCAAAACCGGCGGATCTCGGGTAGGGGGTCTCGAATGTGCGTCTAGGCCGGATGGTAACAGGAGGCAAGGAACACGATGTTTTACCCAGGTTCGGGCCCTCTTGATGGAGGTAAAACCCTACATCCTGCTTGATTAATATTGATGATAGGGGTAGTACAAGAGTAGATCTACCACGAGATCAAGGAGGCTAAACCCTAGAAGCTAGCCTATGGTATGATTGTTGTATGATGAAGTTGTCCTACGGACTAAAACCCTCCGGTTTATATAGACATCGGAGAGGGTTAGGGTTACACAAAGTCGGTTACAATGGTAGGAGATCTTGAATATCCGCATCGCCAAGCTTGCCTTCCACGCCAAGGAAAGTCCCATCCGGACACAGGACGAAGTCTTCAATCTTGTATCTTCATAGTCCTGGAGTCCAGCTGAAGGTATAGTCCGGCTACCCGAACACCCCCTAATCCAGGACTCCCTCGGGCATACTGAAAGATCTACTAAAAAGGTGCATGCGATAGAAGAAATTAATGTTTTGAGTGGAAAGATGGATGAACTTATGAAATTATTTGCTAATAAGAGTGTTTCTTCTGATCCTAATGATGTGCCCTTGTCTACTTTGATTGAGAATAATAATGAATCTATGGATGTGAATTTCGTTGGTAGGAACAATTTTGGTAACAACGCGTATAGAGGAAATTTCAACCCTAGGCCTTATCCTAGTAATCCCTCTAATAATTATGGTAATTCCTACAACAATTCGTATGGAAATTATAATAAGATGCCCTCTGATTTTGAATCTAATATTAAAGAATTTATTACTTCGCAAAAGAATTTTAATGCTTTGATTGAAGAAAAATTACTTAAGATTGATGATTTGGCTAGGAACGTTGATATAATTGCTCTTGATGTTGATTCTTTGAAACTTAGATCTATTCCATCTAAGCATGATATCAATGAGTCTCTCAAAGCCATGAGAATTTCCATTGACGAGTGCAAAGAAAGAACCGCTAGGATGCGTGCTAAGAAAGATGCCTTTATAAAAGTCTGTTCCTCTAGTTCCTATGAAAATAATGATGAAGATCTAAAAGTTATTGATGTGTCCCCAATTAAATCTTTTTTTTTTGCAATATGAATTTTGATAATGATGGGACTGAATATGATCCACCTTTACCTAGAAGGCGTTGCAAGAATTCTGAATCTTTTGATCTTGATGCTAAATTTGATAAAAGTGGGATTGAAGAGATTAAAACCCTAGATGTTGATAAACCCACTATTATGGAATTCAAGGAATTTAACTATGAAAATTGCTCTTTGATTGATTGTATTTTCTTGTTGCAATCCGTATTAAATTCTCCTCACGCTTATAGTCAAAATAAAGCGTTTACTAAACATATCGTTGATGCCTTGATGCAATCTTATGAAGAAAAACATGAATTAGAAGTTTCTATCCCTAGAAAACTTTATGATGAGTGGGAACCAACTATTAAAATTAAAATAAAAGATCATGAGTTTTATGCTTTGTGTGATTTGGGTGCTAGTGTCTCTACTATTCCCAAAACTTTGTGTGATTTGCTAGATTTTCGTAATTTTGATGATTGCTCTCTAAACTTGCATCTTGCGGATTCCACTATTAAGAAACCTATGGGAAGAATTAATGATGTTCTTATTGTTGCAAATATGAATTATGTGCCCGTAGATTTTATCGTTCTTGATATAGATTGCAATCCTTCTTGCCCTATTATCCTCGGTAGACCTTTCCTTAGAACGGTTGGTGCAATTACTGATATGAAGGAAGGGAATATTAGATTCCAATTTCCATTAAAAAAGGGCATGGAACACTTCCCTAGAAAGAAAATAAAATTACCATATGAATCTATCATGAGAGCCACTTATGGATTGCCTACCAAAGATGGCAATACCTAGATCTATTCTTGCTTGTTATGCCTAGCTAGGGGCGTTAAACGATAGCGCTTGTTGGGAGGCAACCTAATTTTATTTTTGTTTCTTGATTTTTGCTCCTGTTTAGTAATAAATAAATTATTTAGCCTATGTTTTGGTTGTGTTTTTTGTGTTTAATTAGTGTTTTTGCCAAGTAGAACCGTTGGGAAGACTTGGGGAATGTCTTGTTGAACTTGCTGTAAAAAAACAGAAACTTTAGCGCTCACGAGAACTGCTGTCATGTTTATTTGGAGAGTGATATTTAGTTAATTCTTTTTGCATATGATTAATATATAAATTCCTCACGTCCAGAAATTTATTTTAGAATTTTTGGGGTTCCAGATCTTGCGCTAGATATAGATTACTACAGACTGTTCTGTTTTTGACAGATTCTGCTTTTCGTGTGTTGTTTGCTTATTTTGATGGATCTATGGCTAGTAAAATAGTTTATGAACCATAGAGAAGTTGGAATACAGTAGGTATAACACCCATATAAATAAAGAATGAGTTCATTACAGTACCTTGAAGTGGTCTTTTGTTTTCTTTCGCTAACAGAGCTCACAAGATTTTCTACTTTAAGTTTTGTGTTGTGAAGTTTTCAAGTTTTGGGTAAAGATTTGATGGATTATGGAACAAGCAGTGGAAAGAGCTTAAGATTGGGGATGCCCATGGCACCCCCAAGATAGTCTAAGAACACCTAAAAGCCAAAGCTTGGGGATACCCCGGAAGGCATCCCCTCTTTCGTCTACTTCTATCGGTAACTTTACTTGGAGCTATATTTTTATTCACCACATGATATGTGTTTTGCTTGGAGCATCTTTTATGATTCAGTCTTTGCTTATTAGTTTACCACAATCATCCTTGTTGTACACACCTTTTTAGAGAGCCATACATAATTTTGAATTTGATAGAATACTCTATGTGCTTCACTTATATCTTTTGAGTTATATAATTTTGCTCTAGTGCTTCACTTATATCTTTTAGAGCACGGTGGTGGATTTGTTTTATAGAAACTATTGATCTCTCATGCTTCACTTAGATTATTTTGAGAGTCTTAACAGCATGGTAATTTGCTTAATAATAAATATGCTTGGTATTCAAGATTTGTAAAACCTTCTTTTGAAGTGCGTTGAATACTAAGAAAAAAATTGATGCTTGATAATTGTTTTGAGATATGAGGATGGTGATATTAGAGTCATGCTAGTTGAGTAGTTGTGAATTTTAGAAATGCTTGTGATAAATTTTGTGATTCCCGTAGCATGCATGTATGGTGAACTATTATGTGATGAAGTCGGAGCATGCTTTATTTATTGATTGTCTTCCTTATGAGTGGCGGTCGGGGATGAGCGATGGTCTTTTCCTACCAATCTATCCCCCTAGGAGCATGCGTGTAATACTTTGCTTTGATAACTTCTAGATTTTTGCAATAAGTACATGAGTTCTTTATGACTAATGTTGAGTCCACGGATAATACGCACTTTCCTTCCTTCCACCATTGCTAGCCGCTCTAATACCACACACTTTTCGCCGGTATCATACACCCACCAAATACCTTCCTCAAAACAGCCACCATACCTACCTATCATGGCATTTCCATAGCCATTCCGAGATATATTGCCATGCAACTTTCCACCGTTCCTTTCATTATGACACGCTCCATCATTGTCATATTGCTAGCATGATCATGTAGTTGACATCGTATTTGTGGCAAAGCCACCGTTCATAATTCTTTCATACATGTCACTCTTGATTCGTTGCATATCCCGGTACACCGCCGGAGGCATTCATATAGAGTCATATTTTGTTCTAAGTATTGAGTTGTAATTGTTGAGTTGTAAGAAAATAAAAAGTGTTATGATCATCATTTTTGGAGCATTGTCCCAAGTGAGGAAAGGATGATGGAGACTATGATTCCCCCACAAGTCGGGATGAGACTCCGGACGAAAAATAAAAAAAAAGAGAAAAAGAGGCCATAAAAAAGAGAAGGCCCAAAAAATGAGAGAAAAAGAGAGAAGGGACAATGTTACTATCCTTTTACCACACTTGTGCTTCAAAGTAGCACCATGATCTTCATGATAGAGAGTCTCTCATTCTGTCACTTTCATATACTAGTGGGAATTTTTCATTATAGAACTTGGCTTGTATATTCCAATGATGGGCTTCCTCAAAATGCCCTAGGTCTTCGTGAGCAAGCGAGTTGGATGCACACCCACTTAGTTTCTTTTGTTGAGCTTTCATATACTTATAGCTCTAGTGCATCCGTTGCATGGCAATCCCTACTCACTCACATTGATATCTATTGATGGGAATCTCCATAGCTCGTTGATACGCCTAGTTCATGTGAGACTATCTTCCCCTCTTTTTGTCTTCTCCACAACCACCATTCTATTCCACATATAGTGCTATATCCATGGCTCACGCTCATGTATTGCGTGAAGATCGAAAAAGTTTTGAAAATGTCAGAAGTATGAAACAATTGCTTGGCTTGTCATCGGGGTTGTGCATGATTTAAATACTTTGTGTGGTGAAGATAGAGCATAGCCAGACTATATGATTTTGTAGGGATAGCTTTCTTTGGCCATGTTATTTTGAGAAGACGTAATTGCTTTGTTAGTATGCTTGAAGTATTATTATTTTTATGTCAATATGAACTTTTGTCTTGAATCTTTTGAATCTGAATATTCATACCACAATTAAGAAGATTTACATTGAAATTATGCCAAGTAGCACTCCGCATCAAAAATTCTATTTTTATCATTTAGCTACTCGAGGACGAGCAGGAATTAAGCTTGGGGATGCTTGATATGTCTCCAACGTATCTACAATTTTTGATTGCTCCATGCTATATTATCTACTGTTTTGGACATTATTGGGCTTTATTATCCACTTTTATATTATTTTTGGGACTAACCTATTAACCGGAGGCCCAGCCAAGAATTGTTGTTTTTGCCTGTTTTAGGGTTTCGAAGAAAAGGAATATCAAATGGAGTCCAAACGGAATGAAACCTTCGGGAACGTGATTTTCTCACCGAATACAACTCAGGAGACTTGGACCCTACTTCAAGCCAATTAACAGGAGGCCACGAGGTAGGGGGGCGCGCCTGCCCCCCCCCCCCCCCAGGCGCGCCCTCCACCCTCATGGGCCCCCTGTTGCTCCACCGACGTACTTCTTCCTCCTATATATATCCACGTACCCGCAAACGATCAGATACGGAGCCAAGAACCTAATTCCACCGCCGCAACTTTCTGTATCCACGAGATCCCATCTTGGGGCCTGTTCCGGAGCTCCGCAGGAGGGGGCATCGATCACGGAAGGCTTCTACATCATCATCCAAGCCCCTCCGATGAAGTGTGAGTAGTTTACTTCCGACCTACGGGTCTGATGACCCAAAAGTATAGGGGATCTATCGTAGTCCTTTCGATAAGTAAGAATGTCGAACCCAACGAGGAGCAGAAGGAAATGATAAGCGGTTTTCAGCAAGGTATTCTCTGCAAGTACTGAAATAAGTGGTAACATATAGTTTTGTGATAATATAGGTTGTAACGAGCAACAAGTAACAAAAGTAAATAAACTGCAGCAAGGTGGCCCAATCCTTTTGTAGAAAAGGACAAGCCAGAACAAACACTTATAATAGGAAAAGCGCTCCCGAGGACACATGGGAATATCGTCAAGCTAGTTTTCATCACGTTCATATGATTCGCGTTCGATACTTTGATAATTTGATATGTGGGTGGACCGGTGCTTGGGTGTTGGCCTTACTTGAAAAAGCATCCCACTTATGATTAACCTCTATTGCAAGCATCCGCAACTACAAAAAAAGTATTAAGGTAAACCTAACCATAGCATGAAACATATGGATCCAAATTAGCCCCTTACGAAGCAATGCATAAACTAGGGTTTAAGCTTGTGTCACTCTAGCAACCCATCATCTACTTATTACTTCCCAATGCCTTCCTCTAGGCCCAAATAATGGTGAAGTGTTATGTAGTTGACGTTCACATAACACCACTAGAGGCTAGACGACATACATCTTATCAAAATATCAAACGAATACCAAATTCACATGACTACTCATAGCAAGACTTCTCCCTTGTCCTCAGGAACGAACGTAATTACTCACAAAGCATATTCATGTTCATAATCAGAGGGGTAATAATATGCATATAGGATCTGAACATATGATCTTCCACCAAATAAACCAACTAGCATCAACTACAAGGAGTAATCAACACTACTAGCAACCTACTAGCACCAATCCCGGACTTTGAGACAAGAATTGGATACAAGAGATGAACTAGGGTTTGGAGATGAGATGGTGCTGGTGAAGATGTTGGTGGAGATTGCCCTCTCCCGATGAGAGGAGCATTGGTGATGACGATGGTGATGATTTCCCCCTCCGGGAGGGAAGTATCCCTGGCAGAACAGCTCTGCCGGAGCTCTAGATTGGATCCGCCAAGGTTCCGCCTCGTGGCGGCGGAGTCTCGTCCCGAAAAGTTCCTCCTTATTTTTTCTCATTGAAAGACCTCATATAGGAGAAGATGGGCATCGGAGAGCCACCAGGGGGCCCACGAGGTAGGGGGCGTGCCCTAGGGGGCGCCCCCCACCCTCGTGAGAAGGGTGTGGGCCCCCTAGCCTTCATCTTTGGCGTGGATTTTTCTTTATTTCTTTTAAGATGTTACATGGAGTTTCGGGACTTTTGGAGTTGCGCAGAATAGGTCTCTAATATTTTCTCCTTTTCCAGCCCAGAATTCCAGCTGCCGGCATTCTCCCTCCTTATGTAAACCTTGTAGAATAAGAGAGAATAGCCATAATGCGATAAATATCGATATAAAAGCATGATGCAAAATGGACGTATCAGGGTCCATAGTTAGTAGCTAGATGGCTTCTTCTCTCTTTTTGGATCTCAATACAATGTTCTCCCCCTCTCTCGTGGAGATCTATTCGATGTAATCTTCTTTTTGCGGTGTGTTTGTTGAGACCGATGAATTGTGGGTTTATGATCAAGTCTATCTATGAATAATATTTGAATCTTCTCTGAATTCTTTTATGTATGATTGGTTATCTTTGCAAGTCTCTTCGAATTATTAGTTTGGTTTGGCCTACTAGATTGGTTGTTCTTGCCATGGGTGAAGTGCTTAGCTTTGGGTTCGATCTTGCGGTGTCCTTTCCCAGTGACAGAAGGGGCAGCAACGCACGTATTGTATCGTTGCCATCGAGGATAACAAGATGTGGTTTTTATCATATTGCATGAAACTATCCCTCTACATCATGTCATCTTGCTTAAGGCGTTACTCTGTTTTTAACTTAATACTCTAGATGCATGTTGGATAGCGGTCGATGAGTGGAGTAATAGTAGTAGATGCAGGCAGGAGTCGGTCTATTTGTCTCGGACGTGATGCCAATATACATGATCAAACCTAGATATTCTCATAACTATGCTCAATTTTGTCAATTGCTCAACAGTAATTTGTTCACCCACCGTAGAATACTTATGCTCTTGAGAGAAGCCACTAGTGAAACCTATGGCCCCCGGATCTCTTTCTCATCATATCAATCTCCATCATTTTATTATTGCTTTGCTTTTTACTTTGCTTTTACTTTTCACTTTGCATCTCTATACTAAAAATACCAAAAATATTATTTATCATCTCTATCAGATATCACTTTCGTAAGTGACCGTGAAGGGATTGGTAACCCCTAAGCGTGTTGGTTGCGTTGAGCTATTGTTTTTGTGTAGGTAAGAGGGACTCGCGCGTAGCCTCCTACTGGATTGATACCTTGATTCTCAAAAACTGAGGGAAATACTTACACTACTTTGTTGCATCATCCTCTCCTCTTCGGGGAAATCCAACGCAGTGCTCAAGAGGTAGCAAGAAGAATTTCTGGCATCGTTGCCGGGGAGTCTGCGCAAAAGTCAACATACCAAGTACCCATCACAATCCCTATCTCCCGCATTACATTATTTGCCATTTGCCTCTCATTTTCCTCTCCCCCCAATTCACCCTTGCCGTTTTATTCGCCCTCTCTCTCTATCCTCCCTCTCTTTCTCTATTTGCCTCTTTCTTCCCGTTTGCCTTTTGTTTGCTTGTGTGTTAGTTTGCTTGTTTGTTGCGATGGCTCAAGATAATACTAAATTGTGTGACTTCACCAATACCAACAACAATGATTTCCTTAGCACTCTGATTGCTCCTCTTACCGATGTTGAATCTTGTGAAATTAATACTGCTTTGCTGAATCTTGTCATGAAAGATCCGTTCTCCAGCCTTCCTAGTGAAGATGCCGCTACCCATCTTAATAGCTTTGTTGATTTGTGTGACATGCAAAAGAAGAAAGATGTCGATAATGATATTGTTAAATTGAAGCTATTTCCTTTTTCGCTTAGAGATGTGCTAAACCTTGGTTTTCGTCTTTGCCTAAAAATAGTATTGATTCATGGAACAAGTGCAAAGATGCTTTTATCTCTAAGTATTTTCCTCCCGCTAAGATCATCTCTCTTAGAAACGATATTATGAAGTTTAAGCAACTTGATCAGGAACATGTTGCACAAGCTTGGGAGAGAATGAAATTAATGATACATAATTGCCCTACTCATGGTTTAAATTTGTGGATGATTATACAAAAAATTTATGCCGGATTGAATTTTTCTTCTAGAAATCTTTTAGATTCGGCCGCGGGAGGCACTTTTATGGAAATCACTTTAGGATAAGCTACTAAACTCCTAGATAATATTATCGTTAATTATTCTCAATGGCATACTGAAAGATCTACTAAAAAGGTGCATGCGATAGAAGAAAATAATGTTTTGAGTGGAAAGATGGATGAACTTATGAAATTATTTGCTAATAAGAATGTTTCTTATGATCCTAATGATATGCCCTTGTCTACTTTGATTGAGAATAATAATGAATCTATGGATGTGAATTTCGTTGGTAGGAACAATTTTGGTAACAACGCGTATAGAGGAAATTTCAACCCTAGGCCTTATCCTAGTAATCCCTCTAATAATTATGGTAATTCCTACAACAATTCTTATGGAAATTATAATAAGATGCCCTCTGATTTTGAATCTAATATTAAAGAATTTATTACTTCGTAAAAGAATTTTAATGCTTTGGTTGAAGAAAAATTACTTAAGATTGATGATTTGGCTAGGAACGTTGATAGAATTGCTCTTGATGTTGATTCTTTGAAACTTAGATTAGCACTATGATCGTTTAGTTTATTGCTATTGCTTTCTCTATAACTTATACATGTTCCTATGACTATGAGATTATGTAACTCCCGAATACCGGAGGAACACCTTGTGTGCTATCAAATGTCGCAACGTAACTGGGTGATTATAAAGATGCTCTACAGGTGTCACCGATGGTGTTTGTTGAGTTGGCATAGATCGAGATTAGGATTTGTCACTCCGTGTATCGAAGAGGTATCTCTGGGCCCTCTCGGTAATGCACATCACTATAAGCCTTGCAAGCAATGTGACTAATGAGTTAGTTGTGAGATAATGCATTACGGAACGAGTAAAGAGACTTGCTGGTAACGAGATTGAACAAGGTATTGAGATACCGACGATCGAATCTCGGGCAAGTAACATACCGATGACAAAGGGAACAACGTATGTTGTTATGCGGTTTGACCGATAAAGATTTTTGTAGAATATGTAGGAACCAATATGAGCATCCAGGTTCCGCTATTGGTTATTGAACGGAAGTGAGTCTCGGTCATGTCTACATAGTTCTCGAACCCGTAGGGTCCGCACACTTAACGTTCGATGACAATCGGTATTATGAGTTTATGTGTTTTGATGTACCAAAGGTAGTTTGGAGTCCCGGATGTGATCACGGACATGACGAGGAGTCTCGAAATGGTCGAGACATAAAGATCGATATATTGGAAGGCTATGTTTGGACACCAGAATGGTTTCGGATGAGTTCAGGCATTTTCTGGAGTACGGGGAGGTTACCGGAACCCCCCGGGGAGTCAATGGGCCTTAATGGGCCCTAGTGGAGAAAGTGGGCAGCAAGCAAGTGGTGGGGTGCGCCCCCCCTAGGCCCAAACTGAATTGGTTTAGGGTTTTAGGGGTCGCCCCCCCCCCTTCCTTCTTCTCTCCTCCTCCTTCCTCCTTCTCCTAGTAGGAATAGGAAAGGGGGGGCAAACCTACTTGGAGTAGGATTGCCCCCCCTTGGGTGCGCCTCCTCCTAGGCCAGCCCTCTCCTCCTCCCCCTTTATATACGGGGGAGGGGGCACCCCATAGACACACAATTTGATTGTTTAGCCGTGTGCGGTGCCCCCCTCCACAGAATTCCACCTCGGTCATATCATTGTAGTGCTTAGGCGAAGCCCTGCGTCGGTAACTTCATCATCACCATCATCACGTCATCGTGCTGACGAAACTCTCCCTTGGCCTTAGCTGGATCAAGAGTATGAGGCACGTCGCCGAGCTGAACGTGTGCAAATCGCAGAGGTGCCATGTGTTCGGTACTTGATCGGTTGGATCACGAAGACGTTCGAATACATCAACCGTGTTTCATAACGCTTCCGCTTTTGGTCTACGAGGGTACATAGACATACTCTTCCCCTCTCGTTGCTATGCATCTCCTAGATAGATCTTGCGTGATCATAGGAAAATTTTCAAATACTGCGTTCCCCAACAGTGGCATCTGAGCCAGGTCTATGCGTACTTGTTACATGCACGAGTAGAACACAAAGGAGTTGTGGGCATGGGTATATACATATTGCTTGCCGTCACTAGTTGATTCTTGATTCAACGGTATTGTTGGATGAAGCGGCTCATACTGACATTACGCGTACGCTTACGTGAGACTGGTTCTACCGACGTGCTTCGCACACAAGTGGCTAGTGGGTGTCAGTTTTTCCAACTTTAGTTGAGTCGGATTCAATGAACAGGGTTCTTTCTGAAGATCAAAAAGCAATCACTATACCGCATTGTGGTTTTTGATGCGTAGGTATGAACGGTTCTTGCTAAGCCCGCAGCAGCCACATAAAACATGCAACAACAAAGTAGAGGATGTCTAACTTGTTTTTACAGGGCATGTTGTGATGTGATATGGTCAAGACATGATTATATAAATTATTGTATGAGATGATCATGTTTTGTAACACAGTTATGGGCAACTGGCAAGAGCCATATGGTTGTCGCTTTATTTTATGAAATGCAATCGCCATGTAATTGC
Organism: Triticum dicoccoides; assembly: GCF_002162155.2. Classification (NCBI taxonomy): domain Eukaryota; kingdom Viridiplantae; phylum Streptophyta; class Magnoliopsida; order Poales; family Poaceae; genus Triticum; species Triticum dicoccoides. The sequence continues at coordinate 61,794,369 of NC_041384.1, read as the reverse complement.
TTTACTTTATCACTAAGCGGTAGCGATAGTCGTGGAAGCAATAGTTGGTGAGACTACAACGATGCTTCGATGAAGAGCAAGATGTCAAGCCGGTGACGATGGTGATCATGACAGTGCTTTGGACATGGAGATCAAAAGGCACAAGATGATGATGGCCATATCATATCACTTATTTGATTGCATGTGATGCTTATCCTTTATGCATCTTATTTTGCTTAGTTTGGCGGTAGCATTATAAGATGATCTTTCACTAAATTTCAAGGTACAAGTGTTATCCCTGAGTATGCACCGTTGCTGCAGTTCGTCGTGCTGAGACACCACATGATGATCGGGTGTGATAAGCTCTACGTTCAGATACAACGGGTGCAAGCTAGTTTTGCACAAGCAGAATACTCGGGTTAAACTTGACGAGCCTAGCATATGTAGATATGGCCTCGGAACACTGAGACCGAAAGGTCGAGCATGAATCATATAGTAGATATGATCAACATAGTGATGTTCACCATTGAAAACTACTCCATCTCACGTGATGATTGGACATGGTTTAGTTGATATGGATCACGTGATCACTTAGATGATTAGAGGGATGTCTATCTAAGTGGGAGTTCTTAAGTAATATGATTAATTGAACTTTAATTTATCATGAACGTAGCACCTAATAGTATTTTTGCATGTCTATGTTGTTGTAGATAAATGGCCTGTGTTGTTGCTCCATTGAATTTTAATGCGTTCCTAGAGAAAGCTAAGTTGAAAGATGATGGTAACAATTACACGGACTGCGTCAGTAACTTGAGGATTATCCTCATTGCTGCATAGAAGAATTACATCCTGGAAGCACCGCTAGGTGCCAAACCCACTACAGGAGCAACGCCAGATGTTATGAACACCTGGCAGAGCACTGATGACTACTCGATAGTTCAGTGTGCCATGCTTTACGGCTTAGAACCGGGACTTCAATGACGTTTTGAACATCATGGAGCATATGAGATGTTCCAGGAGTTGAAATTAATATTTCAAGCAAATGCCTGGATTTAGAGATATGAAGTCTCCAATAAGTTCTACAACTACAAAATGGAGGAGAATAGTTCTGTCAGTGAGCATATACTCAGAATGTCTGGGTACCACAATCACTTGACTCAGCTGGGAGTTAATCTTCCAATTGATAGTGTCATTGACAGAGTTCTTCAATCACTACCACCAAGCTACAAGAGCTTCGTGATGAACTATAATATGCAAGGGATGGATAAGACGATTCCCGAGATCTTCGCAATGCTAAAGGTTGCGGAGGTAGAAATCAAGAAGGAGCATCAAGTGTTGATGGTCAACAAGACCACTAGTTTCAAGAAAAAGGGTAGAGGGGAGAAGGGGAACTATAAGAAGAACGGCAAACAAGTTTCTGCTCAGTGAAGAAGCCCAAGTCTGGACCTAAGCCTCAGACTGTGTGCTTCTACTACAAAGGGACTGGTTATTGGAGGCGGAACTGCCCCAAGTATTTGGCGGAGAAGAAGGATGGCAAAGTGAAAGGTATATTTGATATACATGTTATTGATGTGTACCTTACTAATGCTCGCAGTAGCACCTGGGCATTTGATAATGGTTCTGTTGCTAATATTTGCAACTCGAAACAGGGGCTACGGATTAAGCAAAGATTAGCAAAGGACGAGGTGACGATGCGCGTAGGAAATGGTTCCAAAGTCAATGTGATCGCTGTCGGCACGCTACCTCTACATCTACCTTCGGGATTAGTTTTAGACCTGAGTAATTGTTATTTGGTGCTAGCGTTGAGCATGAACATTGTATCTGGATCTTGTTTGATGCGAGACGGTTATTCATTTAAATCAGAGAATAATGATTGTTCTGTTTATATGAATAATATCTTTTATGGTCATGCACCCTTGATGACTGGTCTATTTTTACTAAATCTTGATAGTAGTGATACACATGTTCATAGTATTGAAGCCAAAAGATATAAGTTTAATACACATGTTCACAAGGTTTAGCAATTCTAGTAGTTTCACCTTCGAACTGAATAACATGCCCATCCATATTATCAGACAAGAGATCTTTAACAATTGCAATATTAGGTTCTACTTTAACTTGCTCAGAAGGTGTATAAGTTCTAATATTACTTTTACGAACAACAGTTGAAGCTTTAGCATGATCCTTTATTCTAACAGGAAAGGTGGTTTCTCAATATAAGAAGTAGGAAAAATAGGATCATTATAAGTGACAGTCTTTTCTTCAACTTTAATAGGTGCAGCTACTTTTACTTCTATGGGAGGATGATATTTAAACCACTTCTCCTTAGGGAGATCAACATAAGTAGCAAAAGATTCACAGAAAGAAGCTACTATCTCAGAGTCAAGTCCATATTTAGTGCTAAACTTACGGAAAATATCGGTATCCATAAAAGATTTAACACAATCAAACTTAGGTGTCATACCTGACTCCTTACCTTCGTCGAGGTCCCAATCTTCAGAGTTGCGTTTAATTATATCCAATAAATTCCATCTGAATTCAATAGTCTTCATCATAAAAGAGCCAGCACAAGAAGTATCGAGCATAGTGCGATTGTTTTCAGAAAGCCGAGCATAAAAACTTTGCATAATTATTTCTCTCGAGAGCTCAGAATTGGGGCATGAATATAACATTGATTTAAGCCTCCCCCAAGCTTGAGCGATGCTTTCTCCTTAGCGAGGCCAGAAATTATATATATAATTGCGATCACGATGAACAAGATGCATAGGGTAATACTTTTGATGAAATTCCAACTTCAATCTTTTATAGTCCCATGATCTCATATCATCACATTGCCTATACAATACCAATGTGTCTCCATTCAAAGAAAAAGGTAAGACCTTCTTCTTAGCAACATCATCGGGTATACCTGCAAGCTTAAATAATCCACAAACTTCATCCACATATATTAAGTGCTCATCAGGATGCTATGTTCCATCTCCTGTAAAAGGATCAGCTAGCAGTTTTTCTATCATACCCAAAGGATACTCATAAGGAATTTCATTTTCAATAGGTTCAGTAGGTTGAGGAGCAACTCTTTGCTCTATTGGACGGGGTGAAGATACCCCGAACAAGCCCCTCGGAGAATTACTTTCCATAGTAACAAGTGACAGTAAATTTCAGCACACTATATATATTTTTCCTTACCAAAGGCGCTACACTTCCCGGCAACGGCACCATAAAAGAGTCTTGATGACCCACAATTATAGGGGATCTATCATAGTCCTTTCAATAAGTAAGAGTGTCGAACCCAACGAGGAGCAGAAGGAAATGATAAGCGGTTTTCAGCAAGGTATTCTCTGCAAGTACTGAAATAAGTGGTAACAGATAGTTTGGTGATAATATAGGTTGTAACGAGCAACAAGTAACAAAAGTACATAAAGTGCAGCAAGGTGGCCCAATCCTTTTGTAGAAAAGGACAAGCCGGAACAAACTCTTATAATAGGAAAAGCGCTCCCGAGGACACATGGGAATATCGTCAAGCTACTTTTCATCACGTTCATATGATTCGTGTTCGATACTTTGATAATTTGATATGCGGGTGGACCGGTGCTTGGGTGCTATCCTTACTTTAACAAGCATCCAACTTATGATTAACCTCTATTGCAAGCATCCACAACTACAACAAAAGTATTAAGGTAAACCTAACCATAGCATGAAACATATGGATCCAAATCAGCCCCTTACGAAGCAACGCATAAACTAGGGTTTAAGCTTCTGTCACTCTAGCAACCCATCATCTACTTATTACTTCCCAATGCCTTCCTCTAGGCCCAAATAATGGTGAAGTGTTATGTAGTCGACGTTCACATAACACCACTAGAGGCTAGACAACATACATCTTATCAAAATATCAAACGAATACCAAATTCACATGACTACTCATAGCAAGACTTCTCCCTTGTCCTCAGGAACGAACGTAATTACTCACAAAGCATATTCATGTTCATAATTAGAGGGGTAATAATATGCATATAGGATCTGAACATATGATCTTCCACCAAATAAACCAACTAGCATCAACTACAAGGAGTAATCAATACTACTAGCAACCTACTAGCACCAATCCCGGACTTTGAGACAAGAATTGGATACAAGAGATGAACGAGGGTTTGGAGATGAGATGGTGCTGGTGAAGATGTTGATGGAGATTGCCCTCTACTGATGAGAGGAGCGTTGGTGATGACGATGGTGATGATTTCCCCCTCCGGGAGGGAAGTATCCCCGGCAGAACAGCTCTACCGGAGCTCTAGATTGGATCCGCCAAGGTTCCGCCTTGTGGCGGCGGAGTCTCGTCCCAAAAAGTTCCTCCTTATTTTTTTCTCATCGAAAGACCTCATATAGGAGAAGATGGGCATCGGAGAGCCACCAGGGGGCCCATGAGGTAGGGGGGCGTGCCCTAAGGGGGCGCCCCCCACCCTCGTGAGAAGGGTGTGGGCCCCCTGGCCTTCATCTTTGGCGTGGATTTTTCTTTATTTCTTTTAAGACGTTCCGTGGAGTTTCAGGACTTTTGGAGTTGCGCAGAATAGGTCTCTAATATTTGCTCCTTTTCCAGCCCAGAATTCCAGCTGCCGGCATTCTCCCTCCTTATGTAAACCTTGTAAATAAGAGAGAATAGCCATAACTATTGTGATATAAAGTGAAATAACAGTCCATAATGCGATAAATATCGATATAAAAGCATGATGCAAAATGGACGTATCAACTCCCCCAAGCTTAGACCTCGCTTGTCCTCAAGCGAAAAGCCGATAACAATAAATATATCCTCATGTTTAGAGGTAGAGGCGTCGATAAAAATAAAATACGGACATGAAGGCATCATGATTATTCTTATAACAGCAACATATATAGGTTTTGTCATATGATTACTTATGTTCAAGTGATGATCTATTCACAATGCAAGAGTATAAATCATAAACCTTATTGGGTTCCAACAAACTATAATCTCAGTCATTGAAGCAATTGCAATTTATCATAACATCGGAAAGAGTCTATGTCAGAGCTAAAAAGCAAGTCCACATACTCAACTATCATTTAGTCCTCCATAATTGCTAACACTCACGCGATACTTGTGGTTACAGAGTTTTAATCGGACACAGAGAAAGATAGGGGCTTATAGTTTTGCCCCACAACCTTTTACCTCAAGGGTAATGTCAACAATAATGGTTCATGCTCCCCGGCATCCAATTAGATATATATATCATGTTCTTTACAACATGCTGAGCTTGCCAAAGGATAAAATGAAAAAGGAAAGGTGAAGATCACCGTGACTCTTGCATAAGGTAGAAGATAATAATAAAGGATAGGCCCTTCGCAGAGGGAAGCAGAGGTTGCCATGCGCTTTTATGGTTGGATATATAAAATCTCAATGCGAAAGAACGTCACTTTATATTGCCACTTGTGATATGAACCTTTATTATGCAGTCTGTCGCTTTTATTGCTTCCACATCACAAAATCGTATAAAGCTTATTTCTCCCACACCAATCAATCATACATATTTAGAGCAATTTTTATTGCTTTGCACCGATGACAACTTACTTGAAGGATCTTACTCAATCCATAGGTAGATATGGTGGACTCTCATGGCAAAACTGGTTTAGGGATATTTGGAAGCACAAGTAGTATTTCTACTTGGTGCTCAGAATTTGGCTAGCATGAGGGGGAAAGGCAAGCTCAACAAGTTAGAGGAACCATGACAACATACTTTATCTCACATATAAGAAAGACTTAACTCATTGCGTTGTCTTCCTTGTCCAACATCAACTCTTTAGCATGTCATGTTTTAATGAGTGCTCCCAATCATAAAAGATGTCAATGATAATATATCTATATGTGAAAACCTCTCTTTCCTTATTACTTCCTATTAATTGCAACAATGACCAAAGCTATGTTTGCCAACTCCCAACAACTTTTAATCATCATACTCTTTCTATGTGAAGTCATTACTCTCAATAAGATCAATATGAACTCTTGGTTTCTTTTTATTCTTTTTCTCTGTTCTTTTATTCACCCAAGATCATGGCAAAATAATCAAGCCCTTGACTCAACACTAATATTTATTATATATAGCTCGCGGACTCGATTACATAGAGGGATCATAAAGCAAAACTCAAAACTAGATCATGCCATAAACTTTATTCTACTAGATCAAGATACTACTAATAGGACCAAACTAAGAAAAACGGTAAAGATAGGAGTTGTGATTGTGATACGATACCAGGGCACCTCCCCCAAGCTTGGCAGTTGCCAAGGGGAGTGCCCATACCCAGATACTCAATTCTTCTTTGTTGGAGGAGATGGTGGTGGTGATAGGTAATCGCACATCGAGCGTAAGAGGTCCCCCAGCTTGCGAATAATGCCCTTGAGTGCGACAATATGCTCCTTTAACAAAAAAAATTCTTGTGTGAGATACTTGTTTTGTATAGGAGCTAACTCAATCATCTTGAAAGCTTCGATCTCTGTTGGGGTAAGAAGGTTATGATCAAGTTGAAGGATGTCTTTTGCTGCCGGAGCTTGATCCTCCGTGGCCTTTTTGATCCTTTCATCCTTGTTGACTGTCGGTGTCAAAACCGGCGGATCTCGGGTAGGGGGTCCCGAACTATGCGTCTAGGCCGGATGGTAACAGGAGGCAAGGGACACGAAGTTTTACCCAGGTTCGGGCCCTCTTGATGGAGGTAAAACCCTACGTCCTGCTTGATTAATATTGATGATATGGGTAGTACAAGAGTAGATCTACCACGAGATCGGAGAGGCTAAACCCTAGAAGCTAGCCTATGGTATGATTGTTGTTCTGTATGTTGTCCTACGGACTAAAACCCTCCGGTTTATATAGACACCGGAGAGGGTTAGGGTTACACAAAGTCGGTTACAATGGTAGGAGATCTACATATCCGTATCGCCAAGATTGCCTTCCACGCCAAGGAAAGTCCCTTTCGAACAAGGGACGAAGTCTTCAATCTTGTATCTTCATTGTCCAGGAGTCCGGCTGAAGGTATAGTCCGGCCATCCAGGCACCCCCTAATCCAGGACTCCCTCAGTAGCCCCAGAACCAGGCTTCAATGACGACAAGTCCGGCGCGCAGATTGTCTTCGGCATTGCAAGGCGGGTTCCTCCTCCAAGTACTTCATAGAAGATTTTGAACACAAAGACAGTGTCCGGCTCTACAAAATAAGTTTCCACATATTGCCACAGAGAGAATAATATTTACACAAATCTAATATGCTGACGTATTCCGTAGTGTGACGCACCACGGCCAAGCCTTTATTCGAATTGTTTTATTATCCCACCTCAGCGCGTCATGCGAGGCGGTTTTCTTGGCACGTCTTGTTAGAGCAGAGATCGTGTCCCCTTATTCCGGGATTCTCATCAATATGGGCGTGGGTAACCCAACCGCGCCATTGATTATGGCGCTTGGAGATAAGCGAGTTTTACCAGGCTGGTGGGGACACGTAGCTGCGTCCACCCATATAAGGGGATAAGGACCCACCTTTTCACCTAAGCATTCTTCCTCCTTTGCCTATCCATTTTCATGCACTCGAGCTCTAGAGCCCAAGTCCGCACTCCCCACCTCAACCTTCTCCATCCATGTCCAGAGCGGGAGGCAAGTGGATGGTCTCCTCCGTCACGGAGGGACACATCAAAAAACTGAGGAAGGCCGGATACTTGTCTAACGACATCGCGTACCGGCTTCCCGAAGAGGGGCAGCTCCTCCCCACCCCAAGGCCCCATGAGAGGGTAGTGTTCCTTCCCCACTTCCTCCGCGGACTGGGCTTTCCTATCCACCCATTCGTCCGGGGACTCATGCTCTACTACGTCCTGGATTTCCATGATCTGGCCCCGAATTTCATCCTCAACATCTCGGTGTTTATCGTCGTGTGCGAGGCTTTCCTCTGCATCTGCCCCATTTCGGCCTATGGCTCAAGACTTTCAATGTCAAGCCGAAGGTGGTGCGCGGCAACCAGGCGGAGTGCGGAGGCGCCATGGTGGACAAGATGCCCAACGTCTTATGACTCGAGGGCTCCTTTGTGGAGACCCTGAAGGGGTGGCAATCGGGGTGGTTTTACATACCGAGCAGCGCGACCCTGAGTGGGTCGCAGCCCCCGAGTTCCGGTCCGGACCCCCAACGCGGCTCACGTCCTGGAAAGAGACAGGCCTGTCGTGGGGCAGCAAAGGAGAGGTGACTGGACTGCAAACATGCATCCAAACCCTGGTGGACAAGCAGCTCAAGCTTGTCAACGTAGTCCAGGTCATGCTCATCCGCCGGATCCTCCCGTGTCAACAACGGGCCTTCAATCTGTGGGAGTTCAACCCGGCGTAGCACCGAACTCTGAGCAGGCTCTTCGACACGACGTACGAAGATTTCTAGAAGGTGCTTTTCAAGGGCGTCGAGGCTCCCGCATCCGCTACCGAGGATCGCGGATTCAGCGCGCAGCATCACGCCAGCGCAGTAAGTTGTTTGTGCCTTTTACAGGGCATTAGTTTTTCATAGTTTAACTCTAGGCGGGATCTAAGCTCCCTTACCTTTGACAGGTTTAGCAGGCGAAGTCCGGACAGATCGACTCTCCGGCTCCTTTGCCCGAAGACCCAGCCGATTCCCGCTTGGCGAAGTTGCTCGTTCTGGTACCCTATGTGGTGCCGGAGAAGAAGGCCACGGGGACTTGAAAAAGTGCCCGGCGCCGGGAGGTGTCGGGTTCATCATCTGACGGCTCCAAGGCGCATTCCTCCCGTGAAGACGAGGAGGAGGAAGAAGAGACCTCTACCCCTCCAGCGGGGGGAGAGAAGAAAAGGAAGGCCGCCCCCACTGGGGAGGCCGAAGGGTCCAAGAAGGGGAAAACCCTTCCTCCAGACTACTCCACCGATGCCGACGACGGCGGAGAGGAGTGGCCGCTCAGGGCCAAGCCCCTGGCGAAATCGTAAGTATCCGGATACCAGAGTAATTCAAAGAATTCCTTTATTGCGCAGCTTTCCCTTATGTCGAATATGTTTATGCAGCCCACCCAAAGACCGGCTCGACGTGTCGTCGAGCGGTTCACTGGACTCGTCGGATGTGAATTCGCTTCCGACGGCTTCCTCCCCCCGCCCTACGGACGATGCCGAAGTGTTGTCCCAACAGGTTCCAAGACAGGAGGAGGTGGTCCTGGAGGCGCCGCAAGGCGACCTCCCGGACTCCAGGAGTAAAGGGGATAAAACCCCCCAGGGCTCCAAGTCCGGCTCTAGGCCGGACACCGCTCCGGAACCTTCGAAGGTTCCAGAGTCCGGCGGGCGGCCTCCTTCCAAGAGGAGCAAGCCCACCGTGCCGGTGACCCCCGTCCAACCGGAGGCACCGGACAATCTGTTGGAGGTGCTCAAAGGCGCCTCCATCGACGAGGAGCACCGCACCATTATGAGTGCGGCGGTCTAGAAGGTTCAGTCCGCCAAGAGCGGACTGACTGAAGCTTGTACTAGCCTTTTAACAGGCTTTGAGGTAAGTAAAGAATGTGTAAATAATATTACCGCATAGAAAGTAGCCCCTGATGCTCTGTTTGGCATTCAGGAAGAAAAGCCGAAGAGAGGATCAAATAAAATTCGTGGGAGTCTAACAAAAAGGAGTCAATATGCGTATGCAGGCTTCTCTGCTGGCGTCCGCCGCACTGACTGCGGAAGTGGACACGCTAAAGCAGAACCTCGAGCAGTCTGAGCAAGAGCTCGGGCGTGCCAAGAAGAAGCTTGAGGACAAGGAAGGTAAGAAATACCTGTTGGAAATATGCTCTAGAGGCAATAATAAAATGATTATTATATTTCCTTGTTCATGATAATTGTCTATTATTCATGCTATAATTGTATTATCCGGAAATCGTAATACATGTGTGAACACATAGACCACAATGTGTCCCTAGTGAGCCTCTAGTTGACTAGCTCATTGATCAACAGATAGTCATTGTTTCCTGGCTATGGACATGGGGATGTCATTGATAACGGGATCACATCATTAGGAGAATGATGTGATGGACAAGACCCAAACCTAAGCATAGCACAAAGATCGTGTAGTTCGTTTGCTGTAGCTTTTCTGGATGTCAAGTATCATTTCCTTAGACCATGAGATTGTGCAACTCCCGGATACCGTAGGAGTGCCTTGGGTGTGCCAAACATCACAACGTAACTGGGTGACTATAAAGGTACATTACAGGTATCTCCGAAAGTGTCTGTTGGGTTGGCACGAATCGAGACTGGGATTTGTCACTCCGTATGACGGAGAGGTATCTCTGGGCCCACTCGGTAATGCATCATCATAATGAGCTCAATGTGATCAAGTGGTTGATCACGGGATCATTCATTGCGGTACGAGTAAAGTGACTTGCCGGTAACGAGACTGAACAAGGTATTAGGATACCGACGATCGAGTCTCGGGCAAGTAACGTACCGATTGACAAAGGGAATTGAGTACGGGATTGATTAGGTCCTCGACATCGTGGTTCATCCAATGAGATCATCGAGGAGCATGTGGGAGCCAACATGGGTATCCAGATCCCGCTGTTGGTTATTGACCAAAGAGTCATCTCGGTCATGTCTGCTTGTCTCCCGAACCCGTAGGGTCTACACACTTAAGGTTCGGTGATGCTAGGGTTGTATAGATATGAGTATGCAGTAATCCGAAAGTTGTTCGGAGTCCCGGATGAGATCCTGGACGTCACGAGGAGTTCCGGAATTGTCCGGAGGTGAAGAATTATATATAGGAAGTGTAGTTTCGGCCATCGGGAAAGTTTCAGGGTCACCGGTATTGTACCGGGACCACCGGATGGGTCCCGGGGGTCCACCGGGTGGGGCCACCCATCCCGGAGGGCCCCATGGGCTGAAGTGGGGAGGGGAACCAGCCCATAGTGGGCTGGTGCGCCCCCCCCCCCTCCTTGGGCCCCCCATGCGCCTAGGGTTGGGAACCCTAGGGGAGGGGCGCCTCCACTTGCCTTGGGGGGTACTCCACCCCCTTGGCCACCGCCCCCCTAGGAGATCCCATCTCCTAGGGCCGGCGCACCCCCCTAGGGGGCCTATATAAAGGGGGGAGGGAGGGCAGCCGCACCTCAAGTCTTGGCGCCTCCCTCTCCCCTGCTACATCTCTCCCTCTCGCAGAAGCTCAGCGAAGCCCTGCTGCGATCACTGCTGCATCCACCACCACGCCGTCGTGCTGCTGGATCTTCATCAACCTCTCCTTCCCCCTTGCTGGATCAAGAAGGAGGAGACGTCATCCGCTCCGTACGTGTGTTGAACGCGGAGGTGCCGTCGTTCGGCACTTGGTCATCGGTGATTTGGATCACGGCGAGTACGACTCCATCATCCCCGTTCTCTTGAACGCTTCCGCTCGCGATCTACAAGGGTATGTAGATGCACTCTCCTCTCGTTGCTAGTTGACTCCATAGATTGATCTTGGTGAAACGAAGGAAAAAAATTTGTTTTCTGCAACGTTCCCCAACAGTGGTATCAGAGCCAGGTTTATGCGTAGTTACTATGCACGAGTAGAACACAAAGTAGTTGTGGGCGTCGATATTGTCAATTTGCTTGCCGTTACTAGTCTTATCTTGATTCGGCGGCATCGTGGGATGAAGCGGCCCGGACCAACCTTACACGTACACTTACGTGAGATCGGTTCCACCGATTGACATGCACTAGTTGCATAAGGTGGCTGGCGGGTGTCTGTCTCTCCCACTTTAGTCGGATCGGATTCGATGAATAGGGTCCTTATGAAGGGTAAATAGAAATTGGCAATTCACGTTGTGGTTTTGGCATAGGTAAGAAACGTTCTTGCTAGAAACCTATAGCAGCCACGTAAAAACTTGCAACAACAATTAGAGGACGTCTAACTTGTTTTTGCAGCAAGTGTTTTGTGATGTGATATGGCCAAAGGTTGTGATGAATGATGAATGATATATGTGATGTATGAGATTGATCATGTTCTTGTAATAGGAATCATGACTTGCATGTCGATGAGTATGACAACCGGCAGGAGCCATAGGAGTTGTCTTTATTTATTTATGACCTGCGTGTCAACATAAACGTCATGTAATTACTTTACTTTATTGCTAAAGCGTTAGCCATAGTAGTAGAAATAATAGTTGGCGAGCAACTTCATGGAGACACGATGATGGAGATCATGATGATGGAGATCATGGTGTCATGCCAGTGACAAGATGATCATGGAGCCCCAAGATGGAGATCAAAGGAGCTATATGATATTGGCCATATCATGTCACTATTATTTGATTGCATGTGATGTTTATCATGTTTTTGCATCTTGTTTACTTAGAACGACGGTAGTAAATAAGATGATCCCTCATAATAATTTCAAGAAAGTGTTCCCCCTAACTGTGCGCCGTTGCGACAGTTCATTGTTTCGAAGCACCACGTGACGATCGGGTGTGATAGATTCCAACATTCACATACAACGGGTGTAAGACAGATTTGCACACACAATACACTTAGGTTGACTTGACGAGCCTAGCATGTACAGACATGGCCTCGGAACACAGAAGACCGAAAGGTCGAGCATGAGTCGTATAGAAGATACGATCAACATGAAGATGTTCACCGATGTTGACTAGTCCGTCTCACGTGATGATCGGACACGGCCTAGTCAACTCGGATCATGTTATACTTAGATGACTGGAGGGATATCTATCTAAGTGGGAGTTCATTGAATAATTTGATTAGATGAACTTAATTATCATGAACTTAGTCTAAAATCTTTACAATATGTCTTGTAGATCAAATGGCCAACGTTCTCCTCAACTTCAACGCGTTCCTAGAGAAAACCAAGTTGAAAGACGATGGCAGCAACTATACGGACTGGGTCCGGAACCTGAGGATCATCCTCATAGCTGCCAAGAAAGATTATGTCCTAGAAGCACCGCTAGGTGACGCACCCGTCCCACAAAACCAAGACGTTATGAACGCTTGGCAGACACGTGCTAATGATTACTCCCTCGTTCAGTGCAGCATGCTTTACAGCTTAGAACCAGGGCTCCAAAAGCGCTTTGAGCGACACGGAGCAGATGAGATGTTCGAAGAGCTGAAAATGGTTTTCCAAGCTCATGCCCGGGTCGAGAGATATGAAGTCTTGACAAGTTCTTCAGCTGTAAGATGGAGGAAAATAGTTCTGTCAGTGAGCACATACTCAAAATGTCTGGGTTGCATAACCGCTTGACTCAGCTGGGAGTTAATCTCCCAGATGATGCGGTCATTGACAGAATCCTTCGGTTGCTTCCACCAAGCTACAAGAGCTTTGTGATGAACTTCAATATGTAGGGGATGGAAAAGACCATTCCTGAAGTATTTGCAATGCTGAAATCAGCAGAGGTAGAAGTCAAAAAGGAACATCAAGTGTTGATGGTGAATAAAACCACTAAGTTCAAGAAAGGTAAGGGTAAGAAGAACTTCAAGAAGGACGGCAAGGGAGTTACCGCGCCCGGTAAGCAAGCTGTCGGGAAGAAGCCAAAGAATGGACCCAAGCCCGAGACTGAGTGCTTTTATTGCAAGGGAAGTGGTCACTGGAAGCGGAACTGCCCCAAATACTTAGCGGACAAGAAGGCCGGCATCACAAAAGGTATATGTGATATACATGTAATTGATGTGTACCTTACCAGTACTCGTAGTAGCTCCTGGGTATTTGATACCGGTGCGGTTGCTCACATTTGTAACTCAAAGCAGGAGCTGCGGAATAAGCGGAGACTGGCGAAGGACGAGGTGACGATGCGCGTCGGGAATGGTTCCAAGGTCGATGTGATCGCCGTCGGCACGCTACCTCTACATTTACCTACGGGATTAGTTTTAAACCTCAATAATTGTTATTTAGTGCCATCTTTGACCATGAACATTGTATCAGGATCTCGTTTAATACGAGATGGCTACTCATTTAAATCCGAGAATAATGGTTGTTCTATTTATATGAGAGATATATTTTATGGTCATGCTCCGATGGTGAATGGTTTATTCTTAATGAATCTCGAGCGTAATGCTACACAGTGTGAATATCAAAAGATGTAAGGTTGATAATGATAGTCCCACATACTTGTGGCACTGCCGCCTTGGTCACATAGGTGTCAAACGCATGAAGAAGCTCCATGCAGATGGACTTTTAGAGTCTGTTGATTACGAATCATTTGACACGTGCGAACCATGCCTCATGGGTGAAATGACCAAGACTCCGTTCTCAGGAACAATGGAGCGAGCAAACAACTTATTAGAAATCATACATACTGATGTGTGCGGTCCAATGAGTGTTGAGGCTCGCGGTGGCTATGGTTATGTTCTCACCCTCACTGATGACTTGAGTAGATATGGGTATGTCTACTTAATGAAACACAAGTCTGAGACCTTTGAAAAGTTCAAGGAATTTCAGAGTGAGGTTGAGAATCAACGTGACAGGAAAATCAAGTTCTTGCGATCAGATCATGGGGGAGAATACTTGAGTCACGAATTTGGCACACACTTAAGAAAATGTGGAATAGTTTCACAACTCACGCCGCCTAGAACACCTCAGTGTAATGGTGTGTCCGAACGTCGTAATCGCACTCTATTAGATATGGTGCGATCTATGATGTCTCTTACCGATTTACCGCTATCATTTTGGGGCTATGCTTTAGAGACTGCCGCATTCACTTTAAATAGGGCTCCGTCGAAATCTGTTGAGACGACACCATATGAATTATGGTTTGGGAAGAAACCTAAACGGTCGTTTCTAAAATTTTGGGGATGCGATGCTTATGTCAAGAAACTTCAACCTGAAAAGCTCGAGCCCAAGTCAGAAAAATGCGTCTTCATAGGATACCCTAAAGAAACTGTTGGGTATACCTTCTACCTCAGATCCGAAGGCAAGATCTTTGTTGCCAAGAATGGGTCCTTTCTAGAGAAGGAGTTTCTCTCGAAAGAAATAAGTGGGAGGAAGGTAGAACTTGATGAAGTATTACCTCTTGAACCGGTAAGTGGCGCAGCTCAAGAAAATGTTCCTGAGGTGCCTGCACCGACTAGAGAGGAAGTTGATGATGATGATCATGAAACTTCAGATCAAGTTGCTACTGAACTTCATAGGTCCACAAGGACACGTTCCGCACCAGAGTGGTACGGCAACCCTGTCTTGGAAATCATGTTTTTAGACAATGGTGAACCTTCGAACTATGAAGAAGCGATGGCAGGCCCGGATTCCGACAAATGGCTAGAAGCCATGAAATCCGAGATAGGATCCATGTATGAAAACGAAGTATGGACTTTGACTGACTTGCCCGTTGATCGACGAGCCATAGAAAATAAATGGATCTTTAAGAAGAAGACAGACGCAGATGGTAATGTGACCATCTATAAAGCTCGGCTTGTCGCTAAGGGTTATCGATAAGTTCAAGGGGTTGACTACGATGAGACTTTCTCACCCGTAGCGAAGCTGAAGTCCGTCCGAATCATGTTAGCAATTGCCGCATTCTATGATTATGAGATATGGCAAATGGATGTCAAAACGGCATTCCTTAATGGTTTCCTTAAGGAAGAATTGTATATGATGCAGCCGGAAGGTTTTGTCGATCCTAAGAATGCGGACAAGGTGTGCAAGCTCCAATGCTCGATTTATGGGCTGGTGCAAGCATCTCGGAGTTGGAACATTCGCTTTGATGAGATGATTAAAGCGTTTGGGTTTATGCAGATTTATGGAGAAGCCTGCATTTACAAGAAAGTGAGTGGGAGCTCTGTAGCATTTCTCATATTGTATGTGGATGACATACTGTTGATGGGAAATGATATAGAATTCTTGGAAAGCATAAAGGCCTATTTAAACAAGTATTTTTCAATGAAGGACCTTGGAGAAGCTGCTTATATATTAGGAATCAAGACCTATAGAGATAGATCGAGACGCCTCATTGGTCTTTCACAGAGTACGTACCTTGACAAGATTTTGAAGAAGTTCAAAATGGATCAGTCAAAGAAGGGGTTCTTGCCTGTATTGCAAGGTACGAGATTGAGCTTGGCTCAATGCCCGACCACGGCAGAAGATAGAGAAAAGATGAGTATCGTCCCCTATGCATCTGCCATAGGGTCTATCATGTATGCTATGCTGTGTACCAGACCTGATGTAAACCTTGTCGTAAGTTTGCTAGGAAGGTACCAAAGTAATCCCGGCATGGAACACTGGACAGCGGTCAAAAATATCCTGAAGTACCTGAAAAGGACTAAGGAAATGTTTCTCGTTTATGGAGGTGACGAAGAGCCCATCATAAAGGGTTATGTAGATGCTAGCTTCAACACAGATCTGGATGACTCTAAGTCACAAACCGGATACGTGTATATTTTGAATGGTGGGGCAATAAGCTGGTGCAGTTGCAAGCAAAGCGTTGTGGCGGCATCTACATGTGAAGCGGAGTACATGGCAGCCTTGGAGGCAGCACACGAAGCAGTCTGGGTGAAGGAGTTCATTACCGACCTAGGAGTCATACCCAATGCGTCGGGCCCGATGACTCTCTTATGTGACAACACTGGAGCTATTGCCCTTGCCAAGGAGCCCAGGTTTCACAGGAAGACCAGGCATATCAAGCGTCGCTTCAACTCCATTCGTGAAAGTGTTCAAAATGGAGACATAGAGATTTGTAAAGTACATACAGACCTGAATGTAGCAGATCCGTTGACTAAACCTCTCCCTAGAGCAAAACATGATCAACACCAGAATTCCATGGGTGTTCGATTCATCACAATGTAACTAGATGATTGACTCTAGTGCAAGTGGGAGACTGTTGGAAATATGCCCTAGAGGCAATAATAAAATGATTATTATATTTCCTTGTTCATGATAATTGTCTATTATTCATGCTATAATTGTATTATCCGGAAATCGTAATACATGTGTGAACACATAGACCACAATGTGTCCCTAGTGAGCCTCTAGTTGACTAGCTCGTTGATCAACAGATAGTCATGGTTTCCTGGCTATGGACATGGGGATGTCATTGATAACGGGATCACATCATTAGGAGAATGATGTGATGGACAAGACCCAAACCTAAGCATAGCACAAAGATCGTGTAGTTCGTTTGTTGTAGCTTTTCTGGATGTCAAGTATGATTTCCTTAGACCATGAGATTGTGCAACTCCCGGATACCGTAAGAGTGCCTTGGGTGTGCCAAACGTCACAACATAACTGGGTGACTATAAAGGTACATTACAGGTATCTCAGAAAGTGTCTGTTGGGTTGGCACGAATCGAGACTGGGATTTGTCACTCCGTATGACGGAGAGGTATCTCTAGGCCCACTCGGTAATGCATCATCATAATGAGCTCAATGTGATCAAGTGGTTGATCATGGGATCATGCATTACGGTACGAGTAAAGTGACTTGCCGGTAACGAGACCGAACAAGGTATTGGGATACCGACGATCGAGTCTCGGGGAAGTAACGTACCGATTGACAAAGCGAATTGAGTACGGGATTGATTAGGTCCTCGACATCGTGGTTCATCCGATGAGATCATCGAGGAGCATGTGGGAGCCAACATGGGTATCCAGATCCCGTTGTTGGTTATTGACCAGAGAGTCGTCTCGGTCATGTCTGCTTGTCTCCCGAACCCGTAGGGTCTACACACTTAAGGTTCGGTGACGCTAGGGTTGTATAGATATGAGTATGCAGTAATCCAAAAGTTGTTCGGAGTCCCGGATGAGATCCTGGACGTCACAAGGAGTTCCGTAATTGTCCGGAGGTGAAGAATTATATATAGAAAGTGTAGTTTCGGCCATTGGGAAAGTTTCGGGGTCACCGGTATTGTACCGGGACCACCGGATGGGTCCCGGGGGTCCATCGGGTGGGGCCACCCATCCCGGAGGGCCCCATGGGCTGAAGTGGGGAGGGGAACCAGCCCATAGTGGGCTGGTGCACCCCCCCCCCTTGGGCCCCCCATGCGCCTAGGGTTGGGAACCCTAGGGGAGGGGCGCCTCCACTTGCCTTGGGGGGTACTCCACCCCCTTGGCCGCCGCCCCCCCTAGGAGATCCCATCTCCTAGGGCCGGCGCACCCCCCTAGGGGGCCTAAATAAAGGGGGGGAGGGAGGGCAGCCGCACCTCAAGTCTTGGTGCCTCCCTCTCCCCTGCTACACCTCTCCCTCTCGCAGAAGCTCGGCGAAGCCCTACTGTGATCACTGCTGCCTCCACCACCACGTCGTCGTGCTGCTGGATCTTCATCAACCTCTCCTTCCCCCTTGCTGGATCAAGAAGGAGGAGACGTCATCCGCTCCGTACGTGTGTTGAACGCGGAGGTGCCGTCCATTCGGCACTTGGTCATCGGTGATTTGGATCACGGCGAGTACAACTCCATCATCCCCGTTCTCTTGAACGCTTCCACTCGCGATCTACAAGGGTATGTAGATGCACTCTCCTCTCTTTGCTAGTTGACTCCATAGATTGATCTTGGTGAAACGTAGGAAAAAATTTTGTTTTCTGCAACGTTCCCCAACAATACCTTGTTTAAATATATATAAAAAGGTGCAATTGCAAAAAATGACAGGATTATCGTGGCTATTGTAGGGGCCACATCGGAGGTAGCGACCCTTAAGCAACCACTGGTTGAGGCCGAGAAGAGGGCGGCCACGGAGCGCACCGAGCAGGAGAAGTATGAGGCCCAGGTTGGCAAGGTGCAGCAGGAGCTCCAGGCTCTCATGAAAAAACATGAGAGTTTGGAGCTTGACTCAAAGACGCGAGCGTCCGAGCTCGTGATGGCTATTGAAAATGCCAAGTCTGCCAAGGCCGAATCCCAGAAGACCCTCCAGGAGTTGGATGAGGTGAAAAAGATAGCGGCGGGTAAGGCATTCTTTATGCAAAGCAAACACACAAACGTGAGTTACTTGTTACTTACCTGAATCCGGAGTTCTCCAGGAGCATTCGCAGATCTTCCCCGTAGCATGTCCGATGCCGCCGCATTCTACCGAGCCGAGGAGGGCAGCTCGACAGAGAAGGTGTTCTGGTCTCAGTATGCTGAGGCCGGACACCCCGTGCCCCTGAGCGACCAGCTGAAGCAACTGGTCGAGCTCCACAAGGCGGCCGAACAGGCCATGAAGGGCCTCATAGTTCGGTTGTGGCCTGGAGAGGCTCTGCCTGGGAGCTATTTCGGGCTGGTGCGGCGGCTGGTGGGGGCCTGTCCAAGGCTCAAAGTCATCAAGCGCTCCGTCTGCATTGAAGGTGCCCGTAGGGCCCTTGCCCGTGCTAAGGTGCACTGGGGCAAGCTGGATGCTGAGAAGCTTGTGAAGGACGGGCCACCGCCGGGGAAAGAGCATCACAAGCCCGAGAATTATTATACGGATGTTCTGAAGGGTGCCCACCTTGTGGCGGATGAATGTTCCAGGGATGTAATTTTTGAGTAAAACTCGCTCATTTTGTCCTGTGCGCTGAAAACTTGTTCATATGTGCTAAGCAATGCTGTTGGAATTTAAAATATTACCTTCTGTGCGGCTGTTTATCAATTCTGAGAGATGGCGAGTCATCGGCTTCTGCCCCCGTGCCGCTAGTGCTGGGGTGTTCGGGGATAAACCCGAGTGCTCTTTTTCCCATGTTTGGGTCCTTCGAGGGAGGCGCTCAGCACAACGAACAAGGCAATCGGACTATAATGCGTGAACACTCTCGCTTAGCCATATAATTCTATAATTTTAAATTTTGGCGAAGCCCCTGGTATTCGGAAGACCGAGTTCGGGGCGCTATCCACGCCTTGGCCGGACAGAGCCGACTCCTCGCTCTAAGCGGCATAAGTCTTTAGGGACTCGAAAAACCTCTTGAACAGCGACCAGCTCTCGCTTCATCATGATAGTCAGTTTTAGCTTTCTCTACTGAGGTTCTCGACCCAGCTCAACTAGGGCACAATCGCAGTAGTTCTCCTAGGGCTACCTTAGCAGACACAGCGGAATGTAAGGCACCAAAACATAGGAGCCGGGCAAACCCAACTATTGACCCAAGACATGATTCGGAGCCGATGCATATAATGCTATAAGTTCGGGGTGCCGCACTTGTTAAAGTGTTCGTACTTCTCACACCATATTGAGGGGTACTAAAGCCCCTGGCGTATTTTGGCCGTACCAAAGTGTACGGGTGCAACATGTCGTTAAGGAACATATATTTGTAAAATAAAGAGTAATGCAAAAATAGACAAAAGCTATGCATTGTTTATTAAAAAGGGCAGTGATCAAAGCAGAACAATACAAATAATGCGATAAGCAAAAGGTTGGACTATTTAACATGTCCGTTCCAGGGGCAGGCTGCGGAATGGTATGCGAAATAGGTATACTGCTCGTGATAGAGACCACCTAGGAGTTCCGTAATGCGGCATGGCTTGTCTGCTTCCCTGGTTCTTGCATCGTTTGTGCGGCAATTGAACTGCCGAACAGGCCTTCCGAAGAATGGAGTCCTGAAATTAAGAGAAAATTAAAAAATCGGCAGCCCCTGGTGTGGTTTAAGCCGTGTTTCGGGCGTGCCGTGATGGTGTCCCTCCCCCTGTACCCATGGTATTTCTAGAGCGTAGTTATGTACGCGAAGCACTGGCGTCGCATTTTTGCGAGGGCTGGGGTTAGGGCCGCATTGCTACGCCTGCTCGGAATGTGCCAGGCGGTCTTGTTGTAGGTTCGCCGGGCGCGCTTGACGGTGTCCGGACGTTTAATGGCCGGTCTGGAACCGTGTCTAGAATTGCTTGGCCGATTCCTCTGGCTGCTGAATTACGTGACTTAGGTCATCGGCGTCTGGTGGCCGCACATAAGTGCCCTGGAAATTGTCGAGAAATGCGGCTTCCAGGTCCTCCCGACAACCGATTGATCCTGCTGGCAAGCTGCTAAGCCAATGTCGAGCTGGTCCTTTAAGCTTGAGTGGGAGGTATTTGATGGCGTGGAGATCATCGCCGCAGTCCATGTGGATATGAAGGAGATAATCCTCGATCCATACCGCAGGATCTGTTGTGCCATCATATGATTCGATGTTTACGGGTTTGAAACCCTCGGGGATTTGATGATCCATTACTTCGTCTGTGAAGCATAGAGGGTGAGCGGCGCCTCTGTACTGGGCTATATCACGATGTAGCTCCAATGAGCTTTGTCTACTGTGTTCGGCCCTACTGGATTTGTGACCGGCGTGACGGTTACCGTCTCGAGTCGTGGGGCGCCCATGCGATCCGTAGATCGATCTTGTTTGCCCTGCCTTGTCCTCCAACATATCTCGCAGGTATGGCGCATTTTCCCGTGCCTTGGTACGGGGTGCGGCTTGAGTGGAGGGCCGAGAGGCCTCTCTGTCGCGGCCACGAAGTGGCCGGCCGGCCGTATCAAGTGCTGGCGATGTAGGTTTAAGTGCTTCCTCCTCTAATCGGGGTAGCAACCTGCGCTTTGGGTAGCTCTTGGAGGGGCGTTCGAGTTTATGCTCTTCGGCCGCAAGGACTTCAGTCCATCTGTCGACTAGCAAATCTTGATCAGCTCTAAGCTGTTGCTGTTTTTTCTTGAGGCTTCTTGCCGTGGCCATAAGCCTGCGTTGAAAATGCTCTTGCTCGACGGGATCCTCTGGCACGACGAATTCGTCGTCGTCGAGGCTTGCCTCGTCTTTGGAGGGAGGCATATAATTATCGTCCTCGACCTCTCTGTCTGCCGCTCTCTCATGAGGGCTGGCTTCTCCATCCTCCTGTGTTGAATCTTGCTGGAGGGGGTTTTCTTCGGCACTCTCCGGAGTATTATTATCTCCCGTGCTGGAATCACCGTATTTGCTTTGGCGGGATTTTGAGCGGCGCCGCTGACGCCGGCACTTAGGCTGTTTCTTGGAGGGGTCATCCTCCGTTGTTCCATCGCCATCGCCTTCTTTTGGGGTGTCCACCATGTATATGTCATATGACGAGGTGGCTTTCCAGGGCCCAATAGGCGCTGGTTCTTCATCGTCTCCTGCATCGGCGTCTGTACCGTCGATTTCTTCGGAGTCGAAATCAAGCATGTCGGTTAAATCGTCAACAGTGGCTACAAAGTGGGTGGTGGGTGGGCTTTGAATTTATTCATCGTCCATATCCCAACCTTGCTGACCGTTGTTCGGCCAGGGCTCTCCTCATAAAGAGAGAGACTTTAGTGTCTTCAGAATATCGCCGAAAGGCGAGTGCTGAAAGATGTCCGTGGCAGTAAACTCCATGATCGGCGCCCAATCGGATTCGACCGGCAGGGGCGCGGAGGGTTTGGAGTCTGGAGAGGAGTCCGGCTCCTTGGGGTCATGAGTCTCGCGGAGTGCGGGGCTGGTGTTCGGCTCGATCGCCGTTGGGATCGCAACCCTCGAGGCGGCGTCCAACCACCCATCCTCGATCGGCGTGGTTGGCTCCAAATTAAGGGTCGAAGCCGATGCGGGTGTGGCCTCCAGGGCACTATTCGGCGGCAGAGGTAGATCATGCTCGTCGTGACAGTGCGGCACGCTCGGCAGTGGCTCAAATCCGTCGAAGATTAAGTCCCCGCGAATGTCAGCCGTGTAGTTTAAACTTCCAAATCTGACCTGACGGCCAGGGGCATAGCTTTCGATCTGCTCCAGATGGCCAAGTGAATTGGCCCGCAGTGCGAAGCCGCTGAAGACGAAGATCTGTCCGGGAGGAAGGTCTCACCCTGGACTGCATCGCTATTGATGATCGTAGGAGCCATCAAGCCTAACGGCGACAACATAGAGGAACTCTCAATGAAAGCACCAATGTCGGTGTCAAAACCGGCGGATCTCGGGTAGGGGGTCCCGAACTGTGCGTCTAGGCCGGATGGTAACAGGAGGAAAGGGACACGAAGTTTTACCCAGGTTTGGGACCTCTTGATGGAGGTAAAACCCTACGTCCTGCTTGATAAATATTGATGATATGGGTAGTACAAGAGTAGATCTACCACGAGATCGGAGAGGCTAAACCCTAGAAGCTAGCCTATGGTATGATTGTTGTTTTGTATGTTGTCCTACGGACTAAAACCCTCCGGTTTATATAGACACCGGAGAGGGTTAGGGTTACACAAAGTCGGTTACAATGGTAGGATATCTACATATCCGTATCGCCAAGCTTGCCTTCCATGCCAAGGAAAGTCCCTTCCGGACACGGGACGAAGTCTTCAATCTGGTATCTTCATAGTCCAGGAGTTCGGCTGAAGGTATAGTCCGGCCAACCGGACACCCCCTAATCTAGGACTCCCTCATTGACCCTTGTGGGTTCTTCCCTCTTCAGATCTATCTTCATTAGCCAAGCATCGTTGTCACCATTGTTGGAGGAGGTTTACGTGATACGGGAGTCAAAACCTTCAGGAGAATATATAATGAATTTTTACCGACCAAAATACGTAACGTGCAAGAAAACGGAGTCTGGAGGGCACACGAGGCGCTCACGAGGTAGGGGGCACGCCCACCACCCTCGTGGGGCCCTCGTGTCCTTCCCGGACTGCTACTTATTTTTCTAAATGTTCCAAAACAGAGAAATATTGCCTTAAAAATTGTTTTGGAGTCGGTTTACTTACCGTACCACATACCTATTCCTTTTCGGAGTCTGAAACGTTCCGGAAAGTGTCCCTTATGTATTCCTCTGGGGTTATGGTTTCAATAATATTGGTTTCAACATTTATGGGATTACCTCAGATATAATGTTTAATCCTTTGACCATTTACCACCTTCGGATTTGTGCCCTCGAAGTTGTTGATTTTTATGGCACCGGAACGATAGACCTCTTCGATGACGTAGGGGCCTTCCCATTTAGAGAGAAGTTTTCCTGCAAAAAAACTTAAACGAGAGTTGTATAGCAATACATAATCACCTACATTAAACTCACACTTTTGTATCCTTTTGTCATGCCATCTTTTAACTTTTTCTTTAAACAACTTGGCATTTTCATAAGCTTGGGTTCTCCATTCGTCAAGTGAGCTAATATCAAATAACCTCTTCTCACCGGCAAGTTTAAAATCATAGTTGAGCTCTCTAATAGCCCAATATGCCTTATGTTCTAGTTCGAGAGGTAAGTGACATGCTTTTCCATAAACCATTTTATACGGAGATATACCCATAGGATTTTTATATGCAGTTCTATAAGCCCATAATGAATCATCAAGTTTCTTAGACCAATTCTTTCTAGACCTATTAACAGTCTTTTGCAAAATTAATTTGAGCTCTCTATTGCTCAATTCTACTTGACCACTATATTGTGGGTGATAAGGAGATGCAATTCTATGATTAACATCATATTTAGCAAGCATTTTACGGAAGGCACCATGAATAAAGTGTGAACCACCATCAGTCATTAAATATCTAGGGACTCCAAACCTCGGAAAAATAACTTCCTTAAGCATTTTAATAGAAGTGTTATGATCAGCACTACTAGTTGGAATAGCTTCTACCCACTTAGTAACATAATCAACAGCCACTAGAATATGTGTGTATCCATTAGAGGCAGTTAAAGGTCCCATATAATCAAAGCCCCAAACATCAAACTGTTCAATAACAAGAGAATAATTCATAGGCATTACTTGACGTCTACTAATATTACCAATTCTTTGACATTCATCACAAGACAAGACAAACTTACGGGCATCCTTGAAGAGCGTAGGCCAATAAAAACCAGATTGCAATACCTTATGTGCAGTTCTATCTCCAGCGTGGTGTCCTCCATAAGACTCGGAATGACACTTGCGTAGGATCTGTTCCTGTTAATGCTCAGGTACACAACGTCTAATAACACCATCTACTCCTTCTTTCTAAAGATGTGGGTCATCCTAAAAGTAATGTCTCAAATCATAGAAGAACTTTTTCTTTTGTTGATATGTGAAGCTAGGTGGTATAAATTTAGCAAAAATATAATTAGCATAATCAGCATACCATGGAGTACTACGAGAAGTACTTATAACATTTAATTGTTCATCAGGAAAGCTATCATTAATAGGTAGTGGGTCATCAAGAATATTTTCTAACCTAGACAGGTTGTCTGCAACGGGGTTCTCAGCTCCCTTTCTATCAACAATATGCAAATCAAATTCTTGTAGCAAGAGAACCCATCTAATAAGTATAAGTTTAGCATCTTTCTTTTCCATAAGATATTTAATAGCAGCATGATCAGTTTGAATAGTTACTTTAGAATCAACAGTATAAGATCTAAACTTATCACAAGCAAATACAACTGCTAAGAGTTCTTTTTCAGTAGTAGCATAATTTCTTTGAGCATTGTCTAGAGTCTTACTAGCATAATGAATAACATTTAATTTCTTATCGACTCTTTTCCCTAGAACAGCACCTACAGCATAATCACTAGCATCACACATAATTTCAAAGGGTAAGTTCCAATCAGGTGGCTGAACAACAGGTGCAGAGACTAATGCTTTCTTAAGTATTTCAAATGCTTATACACAATCATCATCAAAGACAAATGGTATATCTTTTTGTAATAAATTAGTCAGAGGCCGAGAAATTTTTGAGAAGTCCTTAATGAACCTCCTATAAAATCCAGCGTGACCAAGGAAACTTCTTATACCTTTGATGTCCTTGGGACATGGCATCTTTTCAATAGCATCAACCTTGGCTTTATCAACTTCAATACCTCTTTCAAAAACTTTGTGCCCCAAGACAATACCTTCATTAACCATAAAGTGGCACTTTTCCCAATTCAAGACAAGATTAGTTTCTTCACATCTCTGCAAAACTCGATCAAGATTGCTCAAGCAATCATCAAAAGAGGAACCATAGACGGAAAAGTCGTCCATGAAAACCTCACAAATCTTTTCACAAAAGTCAGAGAATATAGCCATCATGCATCTTTGAAAGGTAGCAGGTACATTACATAAACCAAAAGGCATACGTCTATAAGCAAAAGTACCAAAAGGGCATGTAAAAGTAGTCTTTGATTGATCTCTAGCCAACACAGGTATTTGAGAGAAACCAGAATAACCATCTAGAAAGCAATAGTGTGTATGTTCGCATAATCTTTCTAGCATTTGATCAATAAAAGGTAAGGGGTAATGATCTTTCTTAGTAGCTTTATTTAATTTGCGGAAATCAATTACCATCCTATAACCTGTGATAATTCTTTGTGGAATCAATTCATCTTTATCATTAGGAACAACAGTAATACCTCCCTTCTTAGGGACACAATGGACAGGACTTACCCACTCACGATCAGCAACGGGATAGATTATACCTGCCTCCAGAAGCTTTAGTATTTCTTTTCTTACCACTTCTTTCATTTTAGGATTCAGACGTCGTTGAGGATCACGAATTGGTTTGGCATCTGCTTCCAAATTTATTTTATGTTAACATAGAGTGGGACTAATGCCCTTAAGATCATCAAGGGTATATCCAATAGCAGCACGGTGCTTCTTCAGAGTTTTCAATAATCTTTCTTCTTCATGCTCTGAAAGGTTAGCACTAATAATAACATGATATATCTTCTTTTCATCAAGATAAGCATATTTAAGATTATCAGGCAAAGGTTTGAGCTCAAACACGGGATGACCCTTGGGTGGAGGAGGATCCCCTAAAATTTCAACAGGCAAGTTGTGATGCAGAATAGGTTCCTGTTTAAAGAATACTTCATCTATTTCCCTTCTTTCATTCATGAACATATCATTTTCATGGTCTAGCAAATAATGTTCTAAAGGATCACTAGGAGGTACGGCAATAGAAGCAAGACCAATAATTTCATCCTTACTAGGTAATTCTTCCTCACAATGTTGTTTACTAAATTTAGAGAAATTAAACTCATGAACCATATCATCCAAACCAACAGTAACAATATTCTTAGTGCAGTCTATGGTAGCATTGACAGTATTTAAGAAGGTTCTACCAAATATAATTGGACAAAAGCTATCTTGTGGAGAAGTAAGAACAAGAAAATCAGTAGGATATTTAGTTTTCCCACACAAGACTTCAACATCTCTAACAATTCCAATTGGTGCAATAGTATCTCTATTAGCAAGTTTAATAGTAACATCAATATCTTCTAACTCAACATGTGCAATTTCATTCTTAATTTCTTCGTATAAAGTATGCGGTATAACACTAGAACTAGCACCCATATCACATAAGCCATGATAACAATGATCTCCTATTTTAACAGAAATAACAGGCACGCCTACCACAGGTCTATGTTTATCCTTATCACAAGGTTTAGCAATTCTAGCAGTTTCACCTTCGAACTAAATAACATGCCCATCAATATTATCAGACAAGAGATCTTTAACAATAGCAATATTAGGTTCTACTTTAACTTGCTCGGGAGGTGTATAAGTTCTAATATTACTTTTACGAACAACAGTTGAAGCTTTAGCATGATCCTTTATTCTAACAGGGAAAGGTGGTTTCTCAATATAAGAAGTAGGAAAAATAGGATCATTATAAGTGACAGTCTTTTCTTCAACTTTAATAGGTGCAGCTACTTTTACTTCTATGGGAGGATGATATTTAAACCACATCTCCTTAGGGAGATCAACATAAGTAGCAAAAGATTCACAGAAAGAAGCTACTATCTCAGAGTCAAGTCCATATTTCGTGCTAAACTTACGGAAAATATCGGTATCCATAAAAGATTTAACACAATCAAACTTAGGTGTCATACCTGACTCCTTACCTTCGTCGAGGTCCCAATCTTCAGAGTTGCGTTTAATTATATCCAATAAATTCCATCTGAATTCAATAGTCTTCATCATAAAAGAGCCAGCACAAGAAGTATCGAGCATAGTGCGATTGTTTTCAGAAAGCCGAGCATAAAAACTTTGCATAATTATTTCTCTCGAGAGCTCAGGATTGGGGCATGAATATAACATTGATTTAAGCCTCCCCCAAGCTTGAGCGATGCTTTCTCCTTAGCGAGGCCAGAAATTATATATATAATTGCGATCACGATGAACAAGATGCATAGGGTAATACTTTTGATGAAATTCCAACTTTAATCTTTTATAGTCCCATGATCTCATATCATCACATTGCCTATACAATACCAATGTGTCTCCCTTCAAAGAAAAAGGTAAGACCTTCTTCTTAGCAACATCATCGGGTATACCTGCAAGCTTAAATAATCCACAAACTTCATCCACATATATTAAGTGCTCATCAGGATGCTATGTTCCATCTCCTGTAAAAGGATCAGCTAGCAGTTTTTCTATCATACCCAAAGGATACTCATAAGGAATTTCATTTTCAATAGGTTCAGTAGGTTGAGGAGCAACTCTTTTCTCTACTGGACGGCGTGAAGATACCCCGAACAAGCCCCTCGGAGAATTACTTTCCATAGTAACAAGTGACAGTAAATTTCAGCACACAATATAAATTTTTCCTTACCAAATTCCACTTACCAAAGGCGCTACACTTCCCGGCAACGGCACCAGAAAAGAGTCTTGATGACCCACAAGTATAGGGGATCCATCATAGTCCTTTCAATAAGTAAGAGTGTCGAACCCAACGAGGAGCAGAAGGAAATGATAAGCGGTTTTCAGCAAGGTATTCTCTGCAAGTACTGAAATAAGTGGTAACAGATACTTTGGTGATAATAAAGGTTGTAACGAGCAACAAGTAACAAAAGTACATAAAGTGCAGCAAGGTGGCCCAATCCTTTTGTAGAAAAGGACAAGCCGGAACAAACTCTTATAATAGGAAAAGCGCTCCTGAGGACACATGGGAATATCGTCAAGCTAGTTTTCATCACGTTCATATGATTCACGTTCGATACTTTGATAATTTGATATGCGGGTGGACCGGTGCTCGGGTGCTGTCCTTACTTGAAAAAGCATCCAACTTATGATTAACCTCTATTGCAAGCATCCACAACTACAACAAAAGTATTAAGGTAAACCTAACCATAGCATGAAACATATGGATCCAAATCAGCCCCTTACGAAGCAACGCATAAACTAGGGTTTAAGCTTCTGTCACTCTAGCAACCCATCATCTACTTATTACTTCCCAATGCCTTCCTCTAGGCCCAAATAATGGTGAAGTGTTATGTAGTCGACGTTCACATAACACCACTAGAGGCTAGACAACATACATCTTATCAAAATATCAAACGAATACCAAATTCACATGACTACTCATAGCAAGACTTCTCCCTTGTCCTCAAGAACGAACGTAATTACTCACAAAGCATATTCATGTTCATAATCAGAGGGGTAATAATATGCATATAGGATCTGAACATATGATCTTCCACCAAATAAACCAACTAGCATCAACTACAAGGAGTAATCAATACTACTAGCAACCTACTAGCACCAATCCTGGACTTTGAGACAAGAATTGGATACAAGAGATGAACTAGGGTTTGGAGATGAGATGGTGCTGGTGAAGATGTTGATGGAGATTGCCCTCTACTGATGAGAGGAGCGTTGGTGATGACGATGGTGATGATTTCCCCCTCCAGGAGGGAAGTATCCCCAACAGAACAGCTCTGCCGGAGCTCTAGATTGGATCCGCCAAGGTTCCACCTTGTGGCGGCGGAGTCTCATCCCAAAAAGTTCCTCCTTATTTTTTTCTCATCGAAAGACCTCATATAGGAGAAGATGGGCATCGGAGAGCCACCAGGGGGCCCACGAGGTAGGGGGGCGTGCCCTAAGGGGGCGCCCCCCACCCTCGTGAGAAGGGTGTGGGCCCCCTGGCCTTCATCTTTGGCATGGATTTTTCTTTATTTCTTTTAAGACGTTCCGTGGAGTTTCAGGACTTTTGGAGTTGCGCAGAATAGGTCTCTAATATTTGCTCCTTTTCCAGCCCAGAATTCCAGCTGCCGGCATTCTCCCTCCTTATGTAAACCTTGTAAATAAGAGAGAATAGACATAACTATTGTGATATAAAGTGAAATAACAGTCCATAATGCGATAAATATCGATATAAAAGCATGATGCAAAATGGACGTATCAGGGTCCATAGTTAGTAGCTAGATGGCTTCTTCTGTCTTTTTGGATCTCAATACAATGTTCTCCCCCTCTCTCGTGGAGATCTATTTGATGTAATCTTCTTTTTGCGGTGTGTTTGTTGAGACCGATGAATTGTGGGTTTATGATCAAGTCTATCTATGAATAATATTTGAATCTTCTCTGAATTCTTTTATGTTTGATTGGTTATCTTTGCAGGTCTCTTCTAATTATCAGTTTGGTTTGGCCTACTAGATTGGTTGTTCTTGCCATGGGAGAAGTGCTTAGCTTTGGGTTCGATCTTGCGGTGTGCTTTCCCAGTGACAGAAGGGGCAGCAAGGCACGTATTGTATCGTTGCCATCGACGATAACAAGATGGGGTTTTTATCATATTGCATGAAACTATCCCTCTACATCATGTCATCTTGCTTAAGGCGTTACTCTATTTTTAACTTAATACTCTAGATGCATGCTAGATAGCGGTCGATGAGTGGAGTAATAGTAGTAGATGCAGGCAGGAGTCGGTCTACTTGTCTTGGACGTGATGCCTATATACATGATCATACCTTGATATTCTCATAACTATGCTCAATTCTGTCAATTTCTCAACAGTAATTTGTTCACCCACCGTAGAATACTTATGCTCTTGAGAGAAGCCACTAGTGAAACCTATGGCCCCCGGGTCTCTTTCTCATCATATCAATCTCCATCACTTTATTATTGCTTTGCTTTTTTACTTTGCTTTTACTTTTCACTTTGCATCTCTATACTAAAAATACCAAAAATATTATTTATCATCTCTATCAGATCTCACTTTCGTAAGTGACCGTGAAGGGATTGACAACCCCTAAGCACGTTGGTTGCGTTGAGCTATTGTTTTTGTGTAGGTACGAGGGACTCGCGCGTAGCCTCCTACTGGATTGATACCTTGGTTCTCAAAAACTGAGGGAAATACTTACGCTACTTTGCTGCATTATCCTCTCCTCTTCGGGGAAATCCAACACAGTGCTCAAGAGGTAGCAAGAAGAATTTCTGGCGCCGTTGCCGGGGAGTCTGCGCAAAAGTCAACATACCAAGTACCCATCACAATCCCTATCTCCTGCATTACATTATTTGCCATTTGCCTCTCATTTTCCTCTCCCCCCAATTCACCCTTGCCGTTTTATTCGCCCTCTCTCTCTATCCTCCCTCTCTTTCTCTATTTGCCTCTTTCTGCCCGTTTGCCTTTTGTTTGCTTGTGTGTTAGTTTGCTTGTTTGTCGCGATGGCTCAAGATAATACTAAATTGTGTGACTTCACCAATACCAACAACAATGATTTCCTTAGCACTCCGATTGCTCCTCTTACCGATGTTGAATCTTGTGAAATTAATGCTGCTTTGCTGAATCTTGTCATGAAAGATCCGTTCTCCGGCCTTCCTAGTGAAGATGCCGCTACCCATCTTAATAGCTTCGTTGATTTGTGTGACATGCTAAAGAAGAAAGATGTCGATAATGATATTGTTAAATTGAAGCTATTTCCTTTTTCGCTTAGAGATCGTGCTAAAGCTTGGTTTTTGTCTTTGCCTAAAAATAGTATTGATTCATGGAACAAGTGCAAAGATGTTTTTATCTCTAAGTATTTTCCTCCCGCTAAGATCATCTCTCTTAGAAACGATATTATGAAGTTTAAGCAACTTGATCATGAACATGTTGCACAAGCATGGGAGAGAATGAAATTAATGATACATAATTGCCCTACTCATGGTTTAAATTTGTGGATGATTATACAAAAAATTTATGCCGGATTAAATTTTTCTTCTAGAAATCTTTTAGATTCGACCGCGGGAGGCACTTTTATGGAAATCACTTTAGGGTAAGCTACTAAACTCCTAGATAATATTATGGTTAATTATTCTCAATGGCATACTGAAAGATCTACTAAAAAGGTGCATGTGATAGAAGAAATTAATGTTTTGAGTGGAAAGATGGATGAACTTATGAAATTATTTGCTAATAAGAGTGTTTCTTCTCATCCTAATGATGTGCCCTTGTCTACTTTGATTGAGAATAATAATGAATCTATGGATGTGAATTTCGTTGGTAGGAACAATTTTGGTAACAACGCGTATAGAGGAAATTTCAACCCTAGGCCTTATCCTAGTAATCCCTCTAATAATTATGGTAATTCCTACAACAATTCTTATGGAAATTATAATAAGATGCCCTCTAATTTTGAATCTAATATTAAAGAATTTATTACTTCGTAAAAGAATTTTAATGCTTTGATTGAAGAAAAATTACTTAAGATTGATGATTTGGCTAGGAACATTGATAGAATTGCTCTTGATGTTGATTCTTTGAAACTTAGATTAGCACTATGATTGTTTAGTTTATTGCTATTGCTTTCTCCATAACTTATACATGTTCCTATGACTATGAGATTATGTAACTCCCGAATACCGGAGGAACACCTTGTGCGCTATCAAATGTCGCAATGTAACTGGGTGATTATAAATATGCTCTACAGGTGTCACCGATGGTGTTTGTTGAGTTGGCATAGATCGAGATTAGGATTTGTCACTCCGTGTATCGAAGAGGTATCTCTGGGCCCTCTCGGTAATGCACATCACTATAAGACTTGCAAGCAATGTGACTAATGAGTTAGTTGCGGGATAATGCATTACGGAACGAGTAAAGAGACTTGCCGGTAACGAGATTGAACAAGGTATTGAGATACGGACGATCGAATCTCGGGCAAGTAACATACCGATGACAAAGGGAACAACGTATGTTGTTATGCGGTTTGACCGATAAAGATTTTTGTAGACTATGTAGGAACCAATATGAGCATCCAGGTTCCGCTATTGGTTATTGACCGGAAGTGAGTCTCGGTCATGTCTACATAGTTCTCGAACCCATAGGGTCCGCACACTTAACGTTCGATGACAATCAGTATTATGAGTTTATGTGTTTTGATGTACCGAAGGTAGTTTGGAGTCCCGGATGTGATCACGGACATGACGAGGAGTCTCGAAATGGTCGAGACATAAAGATCGATATATTGGAAGGCTATGTTTGGACACCGGAATGGTTCCAGATGAGTTCAGGCATTTTCCAGAGTATCGGGAGGTTACCGGAACCCCCCGGGGAGTCAATGGGCCTTAATGGGCCCTAGTGGAGAAAGTGGGCAGCAAGCAAGTGGTGGGGTGCACCCCCCTAGGCCCAAACTGAATTGGTTTAGGGTTTCAGGGGCCGCCCCCCTTCCTTCTTCTCTCCTCCTCCTTCCTCCTCCTAGTAGGAATAGGAAAGGGGGGGGCAAACCTACTTGGAGTAGGATTGCCCCCCCTTGGGTGCGCCTCCTCCTAGGCCAGCCCTCTCCTCCTCCCCCTTTATATACGGGGGAGGGGGCACCCCATAGACACACAATTTGATTGTTTAGCCGTGTGCGGTGCCCCCCTCCACAGAATTCCACCTCGATCATATCGTTGTAGTGCTTAGGCGAAGCCCTGCGTCGGTAACTTCATCATCGTCATCACGTCGTCGTGATGACGAAACTCTCCCTTGTCCTCAGCTGGATCAAGAGTATGAGGGACGTCACCGAGCTGAACGTGTGCAAATCACGGAGGTGCCGTGCGTTCGGTACTTGATCGGTTGGATCATGAAGACGTTCGAATACATCAACCGTGTTTCATAACGCTTCCGCTTTTGGTCTACGAGGGTACATAGACATACTCTTCCCCTCTCGTTGCTATGCATCTCCTAGATAGATCTTGCGTGATCGTAGGAAAATTTTCAAATATTGCGTTCCCCAACAGTGGCATCCGAGCCAGGTCTATGCGTAGTTGTTACATGCACGAGTAGAACACAAAGGAGTTGTGGGCGTTGGTATATACATATTGCTTGCCGTCACTATTTGATTCTTGATTCAGCGGTATTGTTGGATGAAGTGGCTCAGACTGACATTACGCGTACGCTTACGCGAGACTGGTTCTACCGACGTGCTTCGCACACAGGTGGCTAGTGGGTGTCAGTTTCTCCAACTTTAGTTGAGTCGGATTCAATGAACAGGGTTCTTTCTGAAGATCAAAAAGCAATCACTATACCGCATTGTGGTTTTTGATGCGTAGGTATGAACGGTTCTTGCTAAGCCCGCAGTAGCCACGTAAAACATGCAACAACAAAGTAGAGGACGTCTAACTTGTTTTTGCAGGGCATGTTGTGATGTGATATGGTCAAGACGTGATTATATAAATTATTGTATGAGATGATCATGTTTTGTAACACAGTTATGGGCAACTGGCAGGAGCCATATGGTTGTCGCTTTATTTTATGAAATGCAATCGCCATGTAATTGCTTTACTTTATCACTACGCGGTAGCGATAGTCGTGGAAGCAATAGTTGGTGAGACAACAACGATGCTTCGATGAAGAGCAAGATGTCAAGCTAGTGACGATGGTGATCATGACAGTGCTTTGGACATGGAGATCAAAAGGCACAAGATGATGATGGCCATATCATATCACTTATTTGATTGCATGTGATGCTTATCCTTTATGCATCTTATTTTGCTTAGTTTGGCGGTAGCATTATAAGATGATCTTTCACTAAATTTCAAGGTACAAGTGTTATCCCTGAGTATGCACCGTTGCTACAGTTCGTCGTGCTGAGACACCACATGATGATCGGGTGTGATAAGCTCTACGTTCAGATACAACGGGTGCAAGCTAGTTTTGCACAAGCAGAATACTCAGGTTAAACTTGACGAGCCTAGCATATGCAGATATGGCCTCGGAACACTGAGACCGAAAGGTCGAGCGTGAATCATATAGTAGATATGATCAACATAGTGATGTTCACCATTGAAAACTACTCCATCTCACGTGATGATTGGACATGGTTTAGTTGATATGGATCACGTGATCACTTAGATGATTAGAGGGATGTCTATCTAAGTGGGAGTTCTTAAGTAATATGATTAATTGAAATTTAATTTATCATGAACGTAGCACCTAATAGTATTTTTGCATGTCTATGTTGTTGTAGATAAATGGCCTGTGTTGTTGCTCCGTTGAATTTTAATGCGTTCCTAGAGAAAGCTAAGTTGAAAGATGATGGTAACAATTACATGGACTGGGTCAGTAACTTGAGGATTATCCTCATTGCTGCATAGAAGAATTACATCCTGGAAGCACCGCTAGGTGCCAAACCCACTGCAGGAGCAACGCCAGATGTTATGAACACCTGGCAGAGCAAAGCTGATGACTACTCGATAGTTCAGTGTGCCATGCTTTACGGCTTGGAACCGGGACTTCAATGACATTTTGAACGTCATGGAGCATATGAGATGTTCCAGGAGTTGAAGTTAATATTTCAAGAAAATGCCTGGATTGAGAGATATGAAGTATCCAATAAGTTCTACAACTACAAAATGGAGGAGAATAGTTCTGTCAGTGAGCATATACTCAGAATGTCTGGGTACCACAATCACTTGACTCAGCTGGGAGTTAATCTTCCAATTGATAGTGTCATTGACAGAGTTCTTCAATCACTGCCACCAAGCTACAAGAGCTTCGTGATGAACCATAATATGCAAGGGATGGATAAGACGATTCCCGAGATCTTCGCAATGCTAAAGGTTGCGGAGGTAGAAATCAAGAAGGAGCATCAAGTGTTGATGGTCAACAAGACCACTAGTTTCAAGAAAAAGGGTAAAGGGGAGAAGGGGAACTATAAGAAGAACGACAAACAAGTTGCTGCTCAGTGAAGAAGCCCAAGTCTGGACCTAAGCCTCAGACTGAGTGCTTCTACTACAAAGGGACTGGTCATTGGAAGCGGAACTGCCCCAAGTATTTGGCGGAGAAGAAGGATGGCAAAGTGAAAGGTATATTTGATATACATGTTATTGATGTGTACCTTACTAATGCTCGCAGTAGCGCCTGGGCATTTGATACTGGTTCTGTTGCTAATATTTGCAACTCGAAACAGGGGCTACGGATTAAGCGAAGATTGGCTAAGGACGAGGTGACGATGCGCGTAGGAAATGGTTCCAAAGTCAATGTGATCGCCATCGGCACGCTACCTCTACATCTACCTTCAGGATTAGTTTTAGACCTGAATAATTGTTATTTGGTGCCAGCGTTGAGCATGAACATTGTATCTGGATCTTGTTTGATGCGAGACGGTTATTCATTTAAATCAGAGAATAATGAATGTTCTGTTTATATGAATAATATCTTTTATGGTCATGCACCCTTGATGACTGGTCTATTTTTACTAAATCTTGATAGTAGTGATACACATGTTCATAGTATTGAAGCAAAAAGATATAAGTTTAATAATGATAGTGCAACTTATTTGTGGCACTGTCGTTTAGGTCATATTGGTGTAAAGCGCATGAAGAAACTCCATTCTGATGGGCTTTTGGAATCACTTGATTATGAATCACTTGATGCTTGCGAACCATGCATCATGGGCAAGATGACCAAGATTCTGTTCTTTGGAACAATGGAGCTAGCAATGGACTTGTTGGAAATAATACATACTGACGTATGCGGTCCGATGAGTGTTGATGCTCGCGGTGGGTATAGTTATTTTCTTACCTTCACAGATGATTTGAGCGGATATGGGTATATCTACTTGATGAAACATAAGTCTGTAACATTTGAAAAGTTCAAAGAATTTTAGAGTGAAGTGGAAAATCATCATAACAAGAAAATAAAGTTTCTGTGATCTGATCGTGGAGGAGAATATTTGAGTTACAAGTTTGGTCTTCATTTGAAACAATGCGGAATAGTTTCGCAACTCACACCACCTGAAACACCACAGCGTAATGGTGTGTTTGAACGTCGTAACCGCAAACGTCGTAACCGCACTTTATTAGATATAGTGCGATCTATGATGTCTCTTACTGATTTACCGCTGTCGTTTTGGGGTTATGATTTAGATACAGCTGCATTCATGTTAAATAGGGCACCATCGAAATCCGTTGATATGACGCCTTATGAACTGTGGTTTGGCAAGAAACCCAAGTTGTCGTTTCTTAAAGTTTGGGGCTGCGATGCTTATGCGAAAAAGCTTCAACCTGATAAGCTCGAACCCAAATCGGAGAAATGTGTCTTCATATGATACCCAAAAGAGACTATTGGGTACACCTTCTATCATAGATCCGAAGGCAAGATATTCGTTGCTAAGAATGGATCCTTTCTAGAGAAGGGGTTTCTCTCAAAATAAGTGAGTGGGAGGAAAGTAGAACTTGATGAGGTAACTGTACCTGCTCCCTTATTGGAACGTAGTTCATCACAGAAATCAGTTCGAGTAATTCCTACACCAGTAAGTGAGGAAGCTAATGATAATGATTATGAAACTTCTGATCAAGTTACTACCGAACCTCGTAGGTCAACCAGAGTAAGATCCGCACCAGAGTGATACTGTAATCCTATTCCGAAAGTCATGTTACTTGACCATGACGAACCTATGAACTATGAGCAAGCGATGATGAGCCCAGATTCTGCAAAATGGCTTGAGGCCATGAAATCTGAGATGTAATCCATGTATGAGAACAAAGTGTGGACTTTGGTTGACTTGCCCGATGAGCAGCAAGCCATAGAGAATAAATGGATCTTCAAGAAGAAGACTGACGATGACGGTAATATTACTGTCTACAAAGCTCGACTTATTGCGAAAGGTTTTCGACAAGTTCAAGGAGTTGACTACGATGAGACCTTCTCACCCGTAGCGATGCTTAAGTCCGTCTGGATCATGTTAGCAATTGCCGCATTTTATGATTATGAAATTTGGCAAATGGATGTCAAAACTGCATTCCTTAATGGATATCTTAAAGAAGAGTTGTATATGATGCAACCAGAAGGTTTTGTCGATAAAAAAGGTGCTAACAAAGTGTGCAAGCTCCAGCGATCCATTTATGGACTGGTGCAAGCCTCTCGGAGTTGGAATATACGCTTTGATAGTGTGATCAAAGCATATGGTTTTATACATACTTTTGGAGAAGCCTGTATTTACAAGAAAGTGAGTGGGAGCTCTGTAGCATTTCTGATATTATATTTGGATGACATATTGATGATCGGAAATGATACTGAATTTCTAAATAGCATAAAAGGATACTTGAATAAGAATTTTTCAATGAAAGACCTCGGTGAAGCTACTTATATATTGGGCATCAAGATCTATAGAGATAGATCAAGACGCTTGATTGGACTTTCACAAAGCACATACCTTGATAAATTTTTGAAGAAGTTCAGAATGGATCAGGCAAAGAAAGGGTTCTTGCCTGTATTACAAGGTGTGAAGTTGAGTCAGACTCAATGCCCGACCACTGTAGAAGATAGAGAGAAAATGAAAGGTGTTCCCTATGCTTCAGCCATAGGCTCTATCATGTATGCAATGCTGTGTACTAGACCTGATGTGTGCCTTGCTATTAGTTTAGCAGGGAGGTACCAAAGTAATCTAGGAGTGGATCACTGGATAGAGGTCAAGAACATCCTGAAATACCTGAAAAAGGACTAAGGATATGTTTCTCGTTTATGGAGGTGACAAAGAGCTCGTCATAAATAGTTACATCAATGCAAGCTTTGACACTGATCTAGATGACTCTAAGTCACAAACCGGATACATAATTTTATTGAATGGTGGAGCTATCAGTTGGTGCAGTTCCAAACAGAGCGTCGTGGCGGGATCTATGTGTGAAGCGGAGTACATAGCTGCTTCGGAAGCAGCAAATGAAGGAGTCTGGATGAAGGAGTTCATATCCGATCTAGGTGTCATACCTAGTGCATCGGGTCCAATGAAAATCTTTTGTGACAATACTGATGCAATTGCCTTGGTGTCATGGATTTGTCACGGCAGATGTCCTAGCGAAAGGACTTAGTCG
Organism: Triticum dicoccoides; assembly: GCF_002162155.2. Taxonomy (NCBI): domain Eukaryota; kingdom Viridiplantae; phylum Streptophyta; class Magnoliopsida; order Poales; family Poaceae; genus Triticum; species Triticum dicoccoides. The sequence continues at coordinate 61,755,658 of NC_041384.1, read as the reverse complement.
TGGAGCCATCGCTACGAGTTTACTTGAAGGGGTTAAAGCGGACACAAAGACACGTGGGATTTATACTAGTCCGGCCCCTTCGATGAAGGTAAAAGCCTACGTCTAGTTGTGATGGAATTGATGTGGTCTCGATGGCTAGGGAGCAAACAAGCTTCGCCTAGGCCCGAGTTGTGGTTATCTCTCCTGAACCGCCGCCGGGCCGTCCCCTTATATACACGGGTGACGCCCGTCGGTCCATAGAGTCCCAGCCGGTTCATATTCGTATCCCGGTCGATATCTCTCTATTCCTAACTTACAATACAAGTTATACATCAGGTCGGTTTTACAACTACAGATTCTAAACCGACTATAGGCCTTGGGCCTTCACCTGCTTATACCACTATGACGTTAACCCGGCCCAAGTAGGCCTGTTTACACCCAGTGGTAATATCCCCAACATTAGGCCCCAGATTGATTTGAACTGGTTCATGTCAATCCTTCACACCATCTTGCGTCTTGGATGTCTTCTGTTAATTGGCAAATCTTCATGTCGTCATCATGTTTGATTGCTGTAAACCGGCATGACGTCATCAGATTTAGCTACTATAAACCGGCATGACGTCATTATGAAATTCATAACGCCCTCTTAATGACAGCTCCTGGATTCGCGCGTTTGACCTAGCTCAGTTGCCTTATAAATAAGACTGAAGGGTCATTTGTTTTCTCTTCCCCTTCGTCCCTTCTTCTTCTTCTTCCTCACGTTGCCGGCTTTGGAGCTCTGCCACCACCGTCGACCTCTGCCTCATCTCAGGCCGCTGCATCAACCTGCACGTACCAGAGTGTCGCGGCGTCTTTCCTCATCCTCTCCGTTCCTGGTAAGTTCTCTCTCCCACTTAACCTAGATCTGTTCCTAGGGTTTCATGTTCTTGCTATGTTCATCGTGCTTTCATAGCTGCTCTCTGATCTTGAACGCATCTGTGAACTCTTGCTGTGTTTAGTAGCGATCCCTTTAGCATCCGCTTACCATTTCTCATCCAAGCTCATAGATCTCCCGCATCTATCCGCTCAATAGTTCACTTCTGTTTCCGTCTTAGTCTTTCAAAATATTTCCTGTTTTTATGAGCTTGCTGTAGATCCGTGGCTGTAACATAATTTTGTGAAACTTGTTTCTGCATAACTAGTTATCCATAGTTTCGATTACTTCTAATGCTTAGGCCAGGCGGTTTAACTTCACCATAGAGAAAAAATTGCTAGACCGGTATATATATGTCATTAGTCCCCTGGTTGATCCGCCAGAATCCATCTGATGCTACGTTGTAGAAAACCGGTTTATGGGTACTGCCTCCGGTTTACCGTAATTAGATCAACACCGTTTTATCCGGCATGTTCTTGAACCAGATCATTTATTTCTTGTAGATCTTGTCATGGCCAAACAAGTGTACGAGTGCAACTGGGTTCCCTCCCGTGTCACAGAATCACAGCTGAACGATCTAGTCCTGATTGGCGCTTTGGATAGCAAAGACACGATTCATTGGAGGGTCCCTGGAGATGAATGTCCTCCTACACCCCAGGAAGGAGAGGTCGTGGTCTTCACAAATCATATGGCCCGGGGCTTCAAACCGCCCGGCTCCAAATTTTATCGGGATGTGTTAGCCAACTTTCAACTCCGTCCACAGGATATCGGCCCCAACTCCGTCACCAATCTATGTCATTTTCAAGTGCTTTCTGAGGCATACCTTCAAGAGGAACCTTCCGTCGAGTTATTTAGAGATCTCTTTCATCTGAACCGCCGTACTGAATTCACTGACGGCCCTAATACCGAACTGGGTGGTATGGCCATTCAGAAGAGGAAAGAAATTACCTACCCTCACGTCAAACTCCATACGCACCCCAAAGAATGGAACGTAACTTGGTTTTATTGCAAGGATACATCTCCTGACAACAAAAATCCCTTGCCTGGCTTCCGTCCAGAACAGCTCAGCAACACTCACCCTTTTCCACAGAGGCTAAGTGCCAAGGAGAGAATTAAATATGCTCCTCAACTGTCCAAGCTCCGGGCCTTCATGGCCAATGGTTTAACAGGAATAGACCTTGCACGCTGCTGGATATCATGGAGCATTTTGCCTCTAAGCCGGCGCCCAAATTTGATGTGTGAGTATACTGATAGTGTCGATGACCCACTCCGACACACTAAAATCCAACTCCCTGAGGATGAAGTCACAGAATCTGTGAAAAAGATGCTGAATGAACCGGAGCACCTCTGTGCTCAAACCGGGCTGCTTCCTTACTGCTCCACCAACAAACCGCATGCGGTAATATTTCAATTGCTCTATTGTTGAACCGGTTTACTATTTTATATGTTCAATGTTTTAATTGCTGCTGATCCAGGGTGATAATCCGTTCTGGAGTAAAAAACTTCCTCAAGACAAAACGGAGAAGGCAGGACGGCCAACCCAGCCCAAGACCAAGGTTGTCAAGAAACCAGCTCATAAGAGAAAAACCACCGCTTCATCTGACCCAGCCATTGATGATGATGTAGGTAATCCGGATCTTGAGGTAGAACTTGATTCACTTGGCTTACTTTTTACACGCCTTATTGATGATGATGTTTGTCAGGATGACGCTGAAGCCAGCAATGCGGTTTTCGTTGAGGTAACCATTCTCTCTTCTGATTCAGAAATCTTGCCTTTGCCAAAATTTCGCCGGGCAAACCGGAAAGTTAAATTTTCTCATCCTCTTGCTTATCTGGATTCCCAATTTCTTATGAAGACCCAGCAACACGAAGCTCGCCGCACAACCCGGCACAGTGGCCAGGTAGTTACCTCTGCCGGTTTACCAAACAGTCCGGTTCGAAAACGCCGCTCCGAGGTCTCCGACCTTTTTATTGATTTAAATCGTAAAGAGGGTTTCTTCCGTCAACCTCTTAATCCATCCGACTCCGATTATCAGGTCACTTCTCATTCCTCATCTGGTGAATCGTCAGCCACCCAGCTACCACCTTTGAAAACGGTTGCTGGGTAAGTTAAACCGAACATATGCTTCCAGTATGCTGCGCAATGGTTTACACTTTTCCTTATTTTTTATCTTTTCTTCCAGGGCTAAACTGAAACCAAGCAAGAAGGCCCGCCTGGATAAAGCGGCTGAAGAAAATATAGCCCCAGAGCATGACCAAGCGCCGGATCATGAAATGTTTACTTCTGAAGATATCCCCAATGATCCTCCTCTGCAAGACAACATTATCCCTGAAGAAGGTCTTACTAATACTCCAGCGTCTGCTGATCCGCCTGCCAGCTCTGTTCAGATTGAGAAATCCCACACCCCTGCTGACAAAATGGCTGCACCAACCCAAACCGGCGAGTCAAAAGATGACGATGTTGTGATTACCGGTGTAGGCCGCTCTGAACCCAGGAATCCTGCCACCCTTACCAGGCATACCATGAAAGAGGATTCTTCCCCTTTGAATAAAGGAAAATGGGATGTTGAATTAGAAACATACGCCGCTCTGAATGCTCAAGATCTTCACTCTGGCTATTTGAACCGGCTTTATACTAGCCGTGACTGTGAAGCTGGCCTGGTCAAAATGATGAGGGATAAATTTGAGGTAAATTCCTTCTTTCTTTTCTGCCCTTGCATTCATCCCGGTAGCCCCCAAGGGCCGGTTTGTGACCTTGGTCAAACCGGGACTTGATCCTGAATATATAATTATTGAAATCCATCGGTATAACCCTCAAGGGCCGGTTTAGCATAAGCAAACCGGGGCTAAAGAATAAAAGCTGCCCTTAGAACATAACTTGATCAAATAGCCATTAGCCCCCAAGTGCCAAGTTGAATACTTGTATTGAGCTCGGGACTTTGTAATCGAACAATAAAATCTGAAGGTACATTAGCCCCCAAGTATCAGGCATATAACTTTGTTATGTGGTTGATACTTCAATTTTTTGGCTCGCCTGTGCAAAGCTTTTAAAATGCCATCTGTATGCAGGCTGAAATTAAAATCAAGGAGGACCGGATTGCTGATTTGCAGGAGGCCCTGAAGACCCAGCAAGCTGAAACAGATAAGGTCAAGCAAGAATTAACCAGCGCTTTGAGCACTGCTGAACGGCTGAAACAAAATTTCAAGAAAGAGCGAGCTGACTGGGCCACTGAGAAGGCCGGTTTAACCAAAAGAGCAGAAAATGCCGAAGCGGCCCTTAAACCGGTGGTAGATGAACTGACGGTCGTACAGCGGCAAATACACTCCATGACTGCTGCAATCTTTGGTAAACTCCTTGTAACTTCTGTGATAAATTTGAATCTGCTGTATCGTAAGTCCGGTTTGAGACCATTCCAATCCTTTGTGTAGGTACACGTATTGGGCACTTAGGAAATGATGTGAGGAAGAAACTGAAAGCTGCCTACACCTTGGTAGAACAATTGTACACTGGAGCCCAATGGATCATCAGCACAGCTTCTCACAACAACCCGGCGCCCTCTTTAATCCAGGACACTCTTAGCAAGTTGTCAATGCTTCCAGCCCGGATTGAGGAGCTGAAAAAATCTGCTGCCCGAACCGGAGCCATCAATGCCTTAATCCGGGCAAAGGCATGGGTGCCCGACTTTGATCCTGTGGAAGCAGCTCAAGGCTATCCCAGTCTGAAAGAAGACGGCTCTGAGTTCAACGAAGAAGATTTAAGGGCTATAAACCGTGCAGTGCGCCCTCTGGCTTGCCAGCTAGCTGAAGAGGCAGATTTGACGCATTATCAAGCGCAATACAATAATCAAAACAAGCGAGTGTCTGCCCCAACTGTTGAAGCGGAGAATCTGATTCCTCCAATCCGTAAGCACACTTACGCCCCTGGTATTGAACCGTCTTCCCTGATCCATGAAGAAGCTGTTTTCCAAGCTTTAATGGGAATCGACTGGACCACTGTTGATTTCCAGCCAATGGGTAGAGACGAGGAAGCTGAAGTGGCGGAGGACGAGGAGCAAGCTTGAACCGGAAGCCGGTTTGAAATGCTATTTGAAACATCCTTCTACAAAAACAATGATTTTGTTTGGGCACCATGCTGCCTTGTAATAGGATAGTTAAAACTTCTGCCTGGGATATGCCTTCGTGCATAAGTACTAAAGCTTTTGCCTGAAAAACTTTAATTCATATTTCCTGCAATCAGAAAAAATTTGAACTTCGGTAGCGGTTATACCGCAGCCGGATTATGATCTTGATATGTGTATCAGAAATATAACAAACACATGATACATAAATACCTTCCATGTTTGGGTAGAAAGCTGGCTTATCCAAGCCTGAAGCGGTAGTTTTATAAACCATTACCGTCAAAAAGGGAGAAAGTAGCCCCCGTACAAACCGTGCTGACTTAATACAAGCCCCCTGGTTATTCCATGATGTTAACAGGGAAAAGGTAAACCGGGAGACTCCTCCGGATTAGAAGGGGGATCAAAAATCATTGGCTGAACCGGAAAAAATATGCTTGACGACATAAAGAAATCCAACAAAAGCAAAAACGAACAAACCATGAAAACAAGATGGAAACGAAAGTAATGATAAAAACCATTCGCAAAAATATGCTATATTAAGCTGTTCAGATGGCATTACCATGGTCGGACAGGATCAAGGCCCCCAATAGGGGTGACAATGATTCAAGTCAGCCAGGTCCCCAAATGACTCGTGGCATATATGCCAAATCAAGAGGCGTAGCAATGGCTCGGGCCCGACCATGCTCCCAAGTGATTTTGTGGCCTTAGGCCGACCAAGAGGCATTACTGGTTCAAACTTGACCCAGTCCCCAAATGATCTGGTGGATGTCGCCTATCAAAGGGTGTTCGTTGGTTCGAACACGACCAAAGCCCCAGTGATATAAAAACAAATGTCAAAGGGTAAACCAGAGGCCGCTTTAGACAGAACCACTCCGTGTAACCTCGCATGATGAGAAAGACAGAGACCCCGCTTCGGCTGAGGCTCCGATTTGATATATCAAAGATAATATATACATTGTCATGATATGTACATAAATAGAGCCAATGGCTCAAGTATAGTAAGGCCGAAGATGAGCTATATTCCACGGTCTGTTGGTCTCTTCTTCTGATGTACGTGAGTCTTGATGCTCTCGGATGTCAATCAGATAATACGACCCGTTGTGCAGATTCTTGCTGACTACGAAAGGTCCCTCCCAGGGTGGGGATAACTTGTGCATATCCGTTTGATCTTGGATGAATCGAAGCACCAAATCTCCTTCTTGAAAAGTTCTGGTTCTAACCCGGCGACTGTGATAGCGACGAAGATCTTGCTGGTAAATCGCCGAACGGGCAGCCGCTATATCACGCTCTTCATCCAATAGGTCCAAAGCATCTTGTCGTGCTGTCTCATTGTCTGCCTCAACATAAGCTGCCACACGAGGCGAATCATGCCGGATGTCACTAGGGAGAACTGCCTCTGCCCCATAGACCATGAAAAACGGCGTGTATCCTGTGGACCGGTTTGGCGTAGTATTGATACTCCATAATACAGATGGCAGCTCTTCAACCCAACATCCTGGTGTTCTTTGCAATGGGACCAAAAGCCGTGGTTTGATGCCTCACAAGATTTCCTGATTAGCTCGTTCTGCCTGTCCATTGGACTGGGGGTGTGCTACTGACGACACATCAAGTCGGATGTGCTCACGTTCACAGAACTCCTTCATAGCACCCTTGGATAAATTGGTACCATTATCAGTAATGATACTGTGTGGAAAACCAAACCGGAAAATCACCTTCTTGATGAACTGTACCGCTGTTGCTGCATCACACTTGCTGACAGGCTCCGCTTCAACCCACTTGGTAAATTTATCAACTGCCACCAAAAGGTGAGTTTTCTTATCCTTGGATCTTTTAAAAGGTCCAACCATGTCTAGCCCCCATGTTGCAAACGGCCATGTTATTGGGATCATCCTCAACTCCTGAGCCGTCACATGAGCACGCCTTGAAAATTTCTGACATCCATCACACCGTTTAACCAAGTCCTCCGCGTCATCATGAGCTGTCAACCAGTAGAACCCATGACGAAACGCCTTTGCAACCAGAGACTTTGAACCGGCGTGGTGCCCACAATCCCCTTCATGGATTTCTCTTAAGATTTCACAGCCTTCTTCAGGAGAAACACAACGTTGAAACGCCCCTGATACACTGCAATGATGTAATTCACCATTGACAATTGTCATAGACTTGGATCGCCGGACTATCTGCTTGGCCAGAATCTCTTCCTCTGGCAACTCCCCCCTTGTCATGTACACAAGATAAGGAACTGTCCAATCCGGAATAACACGCAGGGCTGCCACCAATTGGGACTCCGGATCAGGAATGGCCAAATCCGCTTCACCTGGGAGCTTGACTGACGGATTGTGCAACACATCCAAAAATACATTAGGCGGAACCGGTTTATGCTGAGAGCCCAACCGGCTTAAAGCATCCGCCGCTTCATTCTTCCGACGGTCCACATGATCCACTTGATAACCCTTGAAACAACCTGCAATATTATCCACTTCCCGACGATATGCAGCCATGAGCGGGTCTTTAGAATCCCAAGTGCCAGACACCTGTTGAGCCACTAGGTCCGAGTCACCAAAACACTTGACCCGGCTCAAATTCATCTCTTTAGCCATCCGCAGACCATGGAGCAAGGCTTCATACTCAGCTGCATTATTAGTACAAGGGAACATTAAGCGGAGAACATAACAAAACTTATCACCTCGCGGGGAAGTTAATACGACTCCAGCCCCCGAGCCTTCCAATTGCCTGGATCCGTCAAAATGAATAGTCCAATATGTGTGATCCAGCTTCTCCTCTGGTGCCTGTAATTCCGTCCAATCATTGATGAAATCAACAAGTGCTTGAGACTTCACGGCCGTTCGAGGCACGTACTTCAGACCGTGCGACCCCAGCTCTATAGCCCACTTGGCAATCCGGCTAGTCGCCTCCCGATTCTGTATAATATCACCCAAGGGAGCTGAACTGACCACTGTGATGGGGTGCCCTTGAAAATACTGCTTCAATTTCTGACTGGCCATAAAAACACCATAGACCAGCTTCTGCCAATGCGGATACCTTTGCTTGGACTCAATCAGCACCTCACTGATATAATAAACCGGCCGCTGAACTGGATATTCCTTGCCTGCCTCTTTGCGCTCCACCACAATAGCCACACTAACCGCCCGAGCATTAGCCGCTACGTATAATAATAGTGGCTCCTTGTCGACCAGAGCTGCAAGAACAGGCGGATTGGCTAACTGCCGCTTCAAATCCTCAAATGCCTCGTCAGCAGCTGTACTCCAGACGAAATTGTCTGTCTTCCTCAGCAGTTGGTGCAAAGGGATAGCCTTCTCCCCGAGGCGGCTGATAAACCGGCTCAGCGCAGCGATTCGGCCCGCCAAACGCTGAACATCACTGATACACTCCGGTTTAGCTAGAGATGTAATAGCCGTAATCTTCTCCGGATTAGCCTCAATTCCTCTGTTAGACACCAAGAAACCCAGTAACTTGCCTGCTGGAACACCGAAAACACACTTGGCCGGATTAAGCATCATCCTGTAAGCTCGCAAGTTGTCAAAGGTCTCCTTCAAATCATCCACCAGTGTCTCCTTCTGCCTTGATTTTACTACAATATCATCTACATATGCGTGCACATTGCGGCCGATCTGCTCATGCAGGCAATTATGTACACACCGTTGATAGGTGGCTTGGGCACTCTTGAGCCCGAAGGGCATAGATACATAACAGAAGGCTCCAAAGGGAGTGATGAATGCTGTTTTCTCCTGGTCCTTAACCGCCATCTTGATCTGATGATATCCAGAGTATGCATCCAAAAAACTCAAACGCTCACAACCCGCCGTGGCATCAATGATCTGATCAATACGGGGGAGGGCAAAAGGATCTGCCGGACAGGCTTTTTAAGATCTGTATAATCCACACACATACGCCAAGTGCTGTTTTTCTTAAGAACCAGCACCGGATTAGCAAGCCACTCTGGATGGAACACCTCAATAATAAAACTAGATGCTAAAAGCCTGGCCACTTCCTCTCCAATGGCTTTGCGTCTTTCTTCGTTAAACCGGCGGAGGAACTGTTTCACCGGTTTATACTTAGGATCCACATTAAGAGTGTGCTCAGCGAGTTCCCTCGGTACACCTGGCATGTCAGACGGCTTCCATGCAAAAATGTCCCGATTCTCACGGATGAACTCGATGAGCGCGCTTTCCTATTTGGGATCCAGGTTGGCACTGATAGTGAACTGCTTGGATGAATCGCCGGGCACGAAGTCAACAAGCTTGGTCTCAGCTGCCGATTTGAACTTCAGATCTGAATCATGCTCTGTAGTTGGCTTCTTTAAAGGGGTCATATCCGCCGGATCGACATTGTCCTTATAATACTTCAACTCTTCAGTGGCACAGACCGACTCTGCGTAAGCCGCATCACCCTCTTCACATTCCAAAGCGATCCTACGGTTCCCGTGAACCGTTATCGTCCCCTTATAACCCGGCATCTTGAGCTGTAAGTAGATATAACAAGGCCGCGCCATGAATTTGGCATAAGCCGGTCGCCCAAACAAGGCATGATACGGGCTTTGGATCTTCACCACTTCGAAGCTCAATTTTTCCGACCGGGAGTCGTGCTCGTCTCCAAAAGCCACATCTAGAGCTATTTTACCAACAGGATATGCATATTTGCCTGGCACAACACCATGGAATACCGTATTTGATGGTCTGAGATCCTTGTCAGTCAGTCCCATGTGCCTGAATGTCTCATAATATAGTATGTTAATACTGCTTCCTCCATCCATGAGTACCTTGGTGAATTTATAACCCCCCACCTGAGGGTCCACCACTAATGCTAACTGACCCGAATTATCAACCCGGGGCGGGTGATCTTCTCTGCTCCACACGATGGGCTGCTCTGACCAGCGTAAGTAGCGCGGTAAGGCCGGTTCAACAGAATTCACCGCTCGTTGGTGGAGTTTTCGGTCACGCTTATCCAAGCCCGTTGTGAAGACATGGTATTGCCCATTGCTCAACTGCTTCGGCTGGCTCTGATAGCCCGACTGCTGCTGCTGCTGCTGCTGGCTCTGATAGCCTGACTGTTGCTGCTGCTGCTGGCCGTTCTGATTATTCTGGTAGTTGTGACCGCCCTGATTACGTCCTGAACCGGAAACCCCATCGTGATCCGGCCCGCTGAAACCGGATCCTGAACCGCCACCTGATCCGTGATCATACCGAAAAGCATTAGAGTTCTTGAACTCCTGCATGATGTAGCAATCTTTCCAAAGATGGCTAGCCGGTGCCTCCTTCGTCCCGTGCTTTGGGCAAGGCTGATTCAACAAATAGTTCAAACGGCTTGCACTAGGATTGGGAGCCCCGTTATGATTTGCCGCTTTACCTCTGCGCCGCTGCCCCCTGTCCTGTGCGTTAGTGTTAGCCACAAAGTCCACGCTGCCGTCCGCCTTGCGCTTGCCTCCGTTTCCATGACCCACTAGTTTATTCTGCTGCTGTTTGGAGTTGCTATCCTTCTTTCCCTTCCCTGCTTCATTATCATTAAGCTCGGGATCCTTGGTACTGTCCGAATCAGCATACTTCACTAGGGCAGCCATGAGGGTTCCCATGTCATTACAGAGTCGCTTCATGCGTCCCAGTTTCAATTTTAAAGGCTCAAACCGGCAGTTGCCTTCCAGAGTTAAGACCGCAGAGTCAGCATTAATCCGGTCAGACGAGTGCAAAATTTCCGAAACGCGACGCACCCAATGGGTCGTTGATTCTCCTTCTTCCTGGACACAAGCCGCCAGGTCTACTATGGACTTGGGCTGCTTACATGTATCCTTGAAATTCTGTATAAACCGGCTCCGCAACTGGGCCCAAGAGTTGATAGAATTGGGCGGTAGGCTCTTTAACCAAGTACGAGCCGTGCCTTCGAGCATCATGGTGAAATATTTGGCACATGCAGCCTCATCCACATCCAGCATTTCCATGGCCATCTCATAACTCTCTATCCACGCTTCAGGGGGTAAATCAGCGGTATAATTCGGCACCTTGCGTGGGCCCTTGAAATCCTTAGGCAGGCGCACACTACGCAAAGCAGGGATCAAGCAAGGCACTCCCAGAGCGGATGTGATTCCTGGTCCGGCAAAGGTGGCAGAACGAACCGGTGTAAGTTGGCCCGCATTATCCTGTGCTGCTAACTCGGCCTCCCTTTGTGCCCGGGCCCGGTTCACCGCATCCCGAGCATCGACAACACCACCTACCGGGTCATCACCACGGGCCGCTTCACGGCCGTGCGCATTGCTTGATATGGCCGGTTCATCTATGCGCCTGCTGTAACTCCGGCTCGGACGGGGCGTAGAATGAATCCGGTCACGGCTGTATGAGTATGCCTCCTGCTGCATCAGCGCGGTCCGGAGAAGCTCCTTAACCCGGCGCGTTTCTACTGCTTGCGGAGAATCCCCTTCGACCGGGATGGCCTCTAACCGTCTGCGGCCGCAACAAGGTTGTCCATAGGATTCGAATAATGACCCGGGGGCGTCTGCACCGGTGGAGGCATCACAATATTTTGTTGAGGGGGCTCCATCAGGCGAGGTTAGACCGTCGCTCCTGGCCCTGGCGCCTCAATCCAGTTTGTCTCCTGGTACCGCGGTGGATTACTGGGTCCAGCTCCCGGAGTATGAAAGAGATTTCGGGGATCAAACCCTAACGGCAGGCGTGATCTGTGCTTTCGCTTTAAAACCTCCTGTGATGCATTCTGGTCAAGCATGAGTTTATATGCCTGTGCGTCCAAAGCGGCCCGCTCTGCGGCCATCCGGTCTTTTTCTGCTGCCAGATCCGCTTTGACTTGCACGATCTGCTCTCTCACCTTCGCGATTTCTGCATTATGAGCATCTTGATCCGCCGGGTCCTCCTCTGCCATAAGCGCGGCCAGTGCGTCAAACAGATCAGATAGAACTTGAATCGGCGGGCGCACAAGGCCTCATGCCCCTGCTGCCGCTGCCGCTGCGGATCCGGAGAGCATTGCTGCGGCAGTCGAAGAATAATTCGCCGCCTGGGTGCCAGCCATGAATATTCCAACCCGGTTGATCTGGCCTGGGGGGTCCGGAATACTGTCGCCATCGGAGCAACCCCTGACTTGATCGTCTTGCATCCGGTATAGCGACTCGGTCTCTCCGGTCGAGGACTCGTCGCCAGAATAGACGACGGTCTCGCTATCGTGCTCTGATTCGTCCTCGCGCTCTCCTCCGTAGATGACTCCAACGAAGGCACGCTTCATGGCCGGTTTAACCTGAGTAAAGCTCGCACGCTGAGCCGTCTCGACGGGGTCGGTGTAGATGTCCGGCTCAGGCCCAGGCTCACCGATCTTGCCGATGAAGACGTGTACGCTGCCAAAGGGGACCCGGTAACCATACTCAATTGAATCGGCCTCAGGACCCCATCCTGCATCCTCGATGTAGATCCTGCCCCGACGACTCTTGGTCATCCGGCCCACAACATAGCCTTAGAGTCCTTTGAGCTTGCCCTCCAAGATCGTCAAACCATCGTGCGATAGCCCCACGGTGGGCGCCAACTGTCGTGGATTTGTCACGGCAGATGTCCTAGCGAAAGGACTTAGTCGTGGAGCCATCGCTACGAGTTTACTTGAAGGGGTTAAAGCGGACACAAAGACACGTGGGATTTATACTAGTTCGGCCCCTTCGATGAAGGTAAAAGTCTACGTCTAGTTGTGATGGAATTGATGTGGTCTCGATGGCTAGGGAGCAAACAAGCTTCGCCTAGGCCCGAGTTGTGGTTATCTCTCCTGAACCGCCGCCGGGCCGTCCCCTTATATACACGGGTGACGCCCGTCGGTCCATAGAGTCCCAGCCGGTTCATATTCGTATCCCGGTCGGTATCTCTCTATTCCTAACTTACAATACAAGTTATACATCAGGTCGGTTTTACAGCTACAGATTCTAAACCGACTATAGGCCTTGGGCCTTCACCTGCTTATACCACTATGACGTTAACCCGGCCCAAGTAGGCCGGTTTACACCCAGTGGTAATATCCCCAACACTTGGCAAAGGAATCCAGATTTCACAAGAGAACCAAGCACATCAAGAGACGCTTCAATTCCATCCACGATCAAGTCAAGGAGGGAGACATAGAGATTTGCAAGATACATACGGATATGAATGTTGCAGACCCGTTGACTAAGCCTCTCTCACAAGCAAAACATGATCAGCACCAAGACTCCATGGGTGTTAGAATCATTACTGTGTAATCTAGATTATTGACTCTAGTGCAAGTGGGAGACTGAAGGAAATATGCCCTAGAGGCAATAATAAAGTTGTTATTTATATTTCCTTATATCATGATAAATGTTTATTATTCATGCTAGAATTGTGTTAACCGAAAACTTAATACATGTGTGAATACATAGACAAACAGAGTGTCACTAGTATGCCTCTACTAGACTAGCTCGTTAATCATAGTTGGTTAAGTTTCCTAGCCATGGACAAGAGTTGTCATTTGATGAACGGGATCACATCATTAGAGAATGATGTGATTGACTTGACCCATCCGTTAGCTTAGCACTATGATCGTTTAGTTTATTGCTATTACTTTCTCCATAACTTATACATGTTCCTATGACTATGAGATTATGTAACTCCCGAATACCGGAGGAACACCTTGTGCGCTATCAAATGTCGCAATGTAACTGGGTGATTATAAATATGCTCTACAGGTGTCACCGATGGTGTTTGTTGAGTTGGCATAGATCAAGATTAGGATTTGTCACTCCGTGTATCGAAGAGGTATCTCTGGGCCCTCTCGGTAATGCACATCACTATAAGACTTGCAAGCAATGTGACTAATGAGTTAGTTGCGGGATAATGCATTACGGAACGAGTAAAGATACTTGCCGGTAACGAGATTGAACAAGGTATTGAGATACCGACGATCGAATCTCGGGCAAGTAACATACCGATGACAAAGGGAACAACGTATGTTGTTATGCGGTTTGACCGATAAAGATCTTTGTTGAATATGTAGGAACCAATATGAGCATCCAGGTTCCGCTATTGGTTATTGACCGGAAGTGAGTCTCGGTCATGTCTACATAGTTCTCGAACCCGTAGGGTCCGCACACTTAACGTTCGATGACAATCGGTATTATGAGTTTATGTGTTTTGATGTACCGAAGGTAGTTTGGAGTCCCGGATGTGATCACGGACATGACGAGGAGTCTCGAAATGGTGAAGACATAAAGATTGATATATTGGAAGGCTATGTTTGGACACCGGAATGGTTCCGGATGAGTTCGGGCATTTTCCGGAGTACCGGAAGGTTACCGGAACCCCTCGTGGAGTCAATGGGCCTTAACGGGCCCTAGTGGAGAAAGAGGATAGCAGGCATGTGGTGGGGCGCGCCCCCTAGGCCCAAACCAAATTGGTTTAGGGTTTGGGGGCCGGACCCCCTTTCCTTCTTCTCTCCTCCTCCTTCCTCCTTCTCCTAGTAGGAATAGGAAAGGGGGGCAAACCTACTTGGAGTAGGATTGCCCCCCTTGGGCGCGCCTCCTCCTAGGTCGGCCCTCTCCTCCGCCCCCTTATATACGGGGGAGGGGGCACCCCATAGACACACAAGTTGATTGTTTAGCCGTGTGCGGTGCCCCCTCCACAAAATTCCACCTCGGTCATATTGTTGTAGTGCTTAGGCGAAGCCCTGCGTCGGTAACTTTATCATCGCCGTCATGCTGACGAAACTCTCCCTCAGCCTCAGCTGGATCAAGAGTACGAGGGACGTTACCGAGCTGAACGTGTGCAGATCGCGGAGGTGCAGTGCGTTCGGTACTTGATCGGTTGGATCGCGAAGGCGTTCGAATACATCAACTGCGTTTCATAACGCTTCCGCTTTCGGTCTACGAGGGTACGTAGACATACTCTTCCCCTCTCGTTGCTATGCATCTCCTAGGTAGATATTGCGTGATCGTAGGAAAATTTTGAAATACTGCATTCCCCAACATAAAGCACCCTATGAGTGTCTGCTATGGCAATTAACCCAACACCCTGGGCTATGTTGTCCAGCAGGTGGCTAAGAGCAGTCATCAGAGCATCCGGACTGGAGTTACCTTGCTCCATGATGATGTTGTACAGGTTAGGGTGGACGTCAACCAGCTTGCTCTCCCTAATGGTGGTTGCCACCTCCTTGGCAATGTCAGTCATGGTGCTGACAGTGCTCAGCTCCTCCATCAAGCCGCCCTCTTCCTCTCAAGTACAGGAACGTGATTAACACCCTCATCAGGACCATTAGGGACAATGATCTTTGACTCCTGGGCACCTGGATAGTCAAGCATAGGCGAACCGAGCAGCTCACTGGATCCCATGGCATGCTTACCGGTAGCCAGCCCAAAGGAGAAGATCGGATGCATCTGTGAGTAGTTCTAGACGGGAGTGTTGAGGAACTCTGCGTTGTCATTGGCTGTAGGTGTCATGATACCATTGTGTGCCGCTAAGGTATCTGAGCTTGGACACTTGGATCCATCTGGCTCTCCACTTCCTGAAGTGGTTGTAGACTTGGTTCGAGGTGACCACTTGGCCACAAACCTCAAACACATGCTTGTCAACAGAGTTCAAATGCACCTCCTTGAAGTCCTTGTTAGTCATCACCCCCACTGGCTATAATCTCACACATCTTGTTAAGCACAAAGGTGAACAAGAACGGCTGACATTTCATCGAGTTTCCTCTCCCAACCATCTTTGCCTTTCCAGCCTTGATGGCTTCCTTGTGTGCAGCAACAACAACAGAATTAGGTACATCCAACACATATGCTAGAGGCCTAGCAGACCCCTCGAAGACATCTGAATCCGGAGGCACCTGCTCCTCGGTCATAGGCTAGGAGTCCTCAACATAGGACGGCGATAATTGGCTCCCGAACAAGACAATGAACCGACTAAACTCTTGCGTGCTCGTGTCCTACAAGCGTTAACATCAGGACTAGTGAAACACACTACACACAGATATTAAGAAAGACCAATACAAGTGAACAGTAAACATAGTACACATGGATCATAAAGTTCAACACACCACTTTATGACTGATCTTCAAGCTCATAGCATGCCATGGAGTTCAACACACTACCACACCTACATACTTGTAAACTTCTACACATGCTTTGATTCACAGCCTAGTAATACCATAATATCATCCTTGCCGACATGGAAAACAACATGAACATCATCAAAGCATACGAGCAACACCTAGCATGCTACCAATCCATCACCACTAGCTACCACTACATTGCATTCTCATATATTGACAATTTACAATGCTACTACATACTCATAAATCTACTCCTATCACATGCTCACAGATCTACCTAGAACGACTAGAGAGGAGGGATTGATCGAACTTACAGCCATTGGTGCAACCGGGTGGAGGTGCGGAACATGTCAGAGAAGAGGAGGGAAAACAAATCCCTGCCGACGTCTGCCGCCGACCGGAGAAGACGCGCCGCTTACCTGCTCGTCGGTTATGATCCGCACGGGACGAAGAGCTCGAAGGAGTGATTGGACGGAGAGTCTGTGTTGTGATCCGAGGGTGGCTACACAGATTGATCGATTAGACAAGAGGTGACCCAATTCCTCCCACCATTTTTTTCGAAACGTGCGCGAGCACGCGTCATCCCCCCTGCTCGCATGAACTTGGCATCGCGTCCCCTCCCCTGCATATTGCCTGAGGTTGACTAAACGGAAACGCTGATCCAATCATTCCTAGCGAGTCTGTTTGAAATGCTTTAAGATTCGTGCTATACAGACCAAACAATGAACATAGTAGACAACCAAACAAACCAAAGTTGCATTGCACGGGTGTGATCCGACCTCGCACTGAATGGCTGGCATCAGATCCGGCCTCGTGCAAATCGCAACACCCCGCTTGATCTGTTGACTGCGCGGTGCTTGATGGAGGCTCTCGGGAGTGGCACCCGCACCTAGAGTAGATCAAAACCTCCTCGGGAGGGAGAAGAGAAGGGGCCCAAGCCTCGCCTCGTCTCGCACCACAAAAAGGATCGCGTGAACCGTACTCCGCTCCTCTCCTTCCTTCTTTCCTGGAGCTCTTTACTCCACTCTCACTACTCACTCGTGACTCGTGACTCGTGACACGCCACTCGATTCACAGGCACGAGAAGCCCAGCAGCAGCAGCAATGGCGCCGCACGCGTCGTGAGACGGACAGAGCCACAGCCTACAGAGGGCGGGCGGCGTTGGCGGTGGGGAGCGAGTAACCGGGCCAGTTTGCGCGCGCGTGCGCCATGGAGGGCGGCCCGGCGATGGCTCCGGCGGCCGCGTGGTGGCCAGGCGCGGGGGCGGGGGCGCAGGAGCAGGAGGAGATGCGGTGGCGGCAGCTGGACGGCGGCGTCAGCGCCGTCTCCTTCGGCTTCGTCGCCACGGCCATGCTCGTCTCCATGTTCCTCGCCATGGCCGTGCTCGAGCACTTCCTCCGCGCCCCGCCCATGGGCCCGCCGGAGCCCTCGCCGCCCCGTGGACCAAGAGGGATCCTCCTCCGCTTCCTCCGCAGCCGCCGCCGCGGTGGACCCCCAACCGCGGATCTCGAGGCCGCCAGGAAGCTCGACGCCGGATGCGCGTCCCCCGAGGTACCACACGGCACTGCCACTCCCGCACGCTCCGCCGCCGCCCCATTCCCCGTTCGCGCCCGCTTTTTCATGATTCCGTCGGTCGCCCTTTTCCCCTTTCCGCATCGCTTTTACTGCTCACCGTGCGTGTGTGTGTCACTGTGTCTGCGCACTTGAGACGGACCCAGATTGCGCATCATTTCGCCCCTCCCCCATCCCTCCACTCCACTCGACTCCGCCATGATGCAGCGGCCATGGCTAGGGCTAGGAGGGATGCATCCGAGGAGGATGCAGCCCAAGCAGGAACGGACAACAGAAAGCTCTGCTGCCACCGCCCATTTCTTGCCTCCATTTTTACGGCGGCTCTGAAAGTATCTTAACATACACATCAAAGGAGCAAATTTTGATCCGCAGCGTCAGACCAGATCTTGCTGATGTGGTTCATCACTTCATCACAGCTCATCTTCGTCAGTAGTTCATGGCAGCGTATCCATCCATTACAGTGGAACTGATGTTACGTTCGTCCAAACTCGGAAACAACTCATTGATTATCTTGGTCGGGATGTGTCCTACTGCTAGCTCAACCCCACAAGTCTCTGTTAAGCCACAGCTCATTTAATTAGCCCGGTCGGGGTGTCCCACTGCTTCAACCCCACAAGTCTCTGTTAAGCCGTTAGCCACATCGATTTCTCCTGTCAGATTACCGATTACCCCTATCATCAGCTGCTGCTGTCTCAACAGTTAATCATTCGCCATTATTTGGGTCGCTTTGTGCTAAGTGGCCACATGGTGTTTGTTCAGGAAAGATGAGCTAGGGTAGATTGATTACGCGAGTGGATCTCTCTGATGTAGTACGTAATTCATTTCTATCCTTCTGTGTTCTGCCTTGTGGTTAAGTTCAGTTGGCACCTTCATATGGCTTATAGCAGCATTCTTGTCCATTTTGTATGGTGTGATATTTAGTAGTGGTAGAAGACAAGGGGGGTCGCTATTTAAGATCATGGGTTATGGAATTGCGAGGGGGATTTGGCAGACAGTGTGGAACAGACAAGGCCCACCGCTGTCTGCACCTCACAGCAAGGTCTAAGTCACATTCTTGTTTGCAATGTTGATTTTCCATCCAAAACTCGTCAGCCACACCCTGCAGGTCCCAGATGGTGTGGTCACCATTGTTTGCTCACTGTGAAGTGTGGAACCTCCTGTTACTAAGATGGACCAGCAGCACAATTTACTTCGAGATGTAGTGCACCCCATCATGGAAGTTAAGAGAGAGATCAATTAATTAGACATGGGAATGGGAGGAGCGTTGAAGTACAAAGCATAAATGGTGTCATTGTCTGAGAACTTGACTTAACCCTTAGAATTTGATGCTACACTTCACACAAAAATAAGTGGTTGTCTCTTGCTCGCTAGCTGCACCGTACCATGAGCTGTTTGCAGCCATGCTCACACGGTTTGCCTCGGTGGTGCATGACTAAGCTCCTTTCGTGCTCCCGCTGGTCGGCATACCCCGCATAACCTTAGTTGTGCCGCCTGTTTGTTGTTCGCTGAGAGATTGATGGAGGCGTTAGGGGCTTCTGTAATCAAGAGGATGAGTGGTTTGACGTGCAGCGTGCTAAATGAATGAGCGGGCGATCAGTTAGTGTTGTGAATTAAGGAGTGGTATGGACTGAAATAATTTGAGAATAAGTACAAAGTATCTTGCCGATCTGTAGTATAAACGCCTAATGTACCTAATAAATACGTGGGTATTTTGTGAACATAAAATAAAATTGGGTGTACACCTGTACTTCCATGACCTTTTGTGTCCTTGTGTCTAGCACCAGCTTCTGTTTCTGGTAGTAACCAAATGGTGGCCAAGAACAATCTTGTGTGCTATTCATGAGGAACTCTTCATGCATACTTTATAAGTTTGAAATATTGATTGGAAGATATTGTAAAAGAGAATGAGGTTGACTGAGCGCCGCCAAAATATAAAATTTAGTATTTTTCTGTAGTCTTTCTGAAATTTGCCAAATCACCTTTCCGCTATGATATAGAAAAACAAAATGATATATCACCTGTTGCAGACCCTGTATAGCTGTGTAACGTGCCAAGTAAAAGTCACCACATACATACAGATTCAATATTGGCAGTATTGAAGTGTCATATGAAAGCTTCTTCCATGTTTTCATAATGTGTTTGTCAAGAACAGCATCGGTTATTGAGCTTTGTTCACATTGTCTGCGAGGAAGGTTGTCATCCAGCTATTATGTATATAGTTCATTTCTTGATGACAAGTCATTCATGATCGTTACTGAATCTGGACCATCAGTCCCAGCTTCCATCCAAGTTCAGATAAATTTCAGTTCTTGCGTAGTAGGGGCTCCAGTTCCACCCAATTCCAGATTATCTTGTGATCAGCTCTTGCATTATTCAAGTTGCATACCATAGTGGGATCTGCTCGAGATGACCCTGGAACCAAGTGGCAAAGGTGTCTTGATGGCTGGATGGCAGCCACAACTCAGGGGCTGGGGGCAGAAGACTGGAGAAGTATGTCATGTTTTTTCTGCTTAATCCAACCAAAAGATGTGCCAGCCCTTATATCAAAGATGCTTGCCCCTAATACAAGTAAACAAACTTATCTTATAAAGATAACTTGCTTACATGAATAACTGTGGAGTTGGGTGCTCCTCCAAGGACTTTATGGGTTCCAAATTTCACTCATTGCTGCTGACAATGATTTTATGGATTCCAAATTTCTCTTTCTTATATATTATGTTGGATGATGGAAATTCAAATGTTTTTGTTTTGTTTTTGTAACTTTTTACTTCAGTGATTAGGTTGTAGCTGTTGCTCTTGTACTGTGCATATGAGAATTCTCTGGACTTGGGTTTTCAGAATCAGTTAGTAACTCTAAAGCAATGGCAACATGCTAGAACAGACTTCTGGTAGACCTGGCATTGATAACTCAAACTCATCTTCTGTTCTCTTGTGCCATTTCTGGAACTTGTTTGCCTGAATATTGACATACAACAGGTGATTTATCATTATTTGTGTCAATTTTACACTGCTTGGGCTTATTCGCGTTGTTTATGTTGATATTCTGTTTTCTCTCTTTACCAGCACATTATTTTTTTGGAAATACAACTGATCATGAAATTATGACATCCCTATTCCTGACTGCACCAAGGCATCTCATGTTAGCATTGTCGCATTGGATGCTGTGAGTTCAGTACATACACATTGTTACTGACTACTTCGTTTATATGTGACTTTGCAGATGCCCGTGTATTCCAAAGGCGTATCCGTCCTGATGCCAGGACAGGACGTGCCGACGTTCATCGCGCACCCCGCGCCCGCGCCCTGCCCCCCAGAGCGGGTCCGATGGCCGTCGCACCAGCCCGCTCCTTTTGCCGGTTCCTCGTCGAATACGTGCTAGCATATGACCGCCGGACCGGAACACCGCTCTGCCCCACCATCCAAGGGAAGGAGCAAAGGAATGGCGGCGACGATCCACAGGGAGGGAGCACACCCCTGTTCTCTTCTGTGGCCATGCCACCGGTTCCCTGGTGGAACGGGGAGCGGTTCTCTCCATGCGTTGTACAGTTTGTTTAGATGTCTGTTGTGGAGCAAGTTCTGCTGGCTCCTGCTGCTGCCTGTATTATGGCGGGAGAGGAGCGGCTAGTCCAGTGGATCCATGGAATTGTTGCCGATCCCGCTTGCTCGGCTACTAGTGTTTAGATGCTTCCGTTGTCGTTTGTCATAGAGTCGTAGATGTGTGTCATGGATGGGTGTACACGTCTCGTGTAATTTCGCTGCATAAATGACTTGTAGCCTGTGGGACTTTCGCCCCCTGGGAGACTTGGGTTCTAGAGATTTTGAAATCTTCATTCTAGCTGTTCTTGCTAGGCAGGCATGGAGGATATTGGAAAGGGTGTGTCTAGAACTCGGTCGTTATTTTGCTACGAGCGGCACGGCTGGATGCTACAAACGGCGACAAAAAATGTTGTGGCAGTATGACAACAAATGCTACAAGCGTTCTAACTAAAATGCTACAACTGTCAGTGAAGGATGTTGCCATCGGTGATATCACGAAAGTTGTGGCTAGTCATTTTTCATTTTTCACTAGTGTATAAAATAAGGGCCTGTTTGGTTTCAAATAAGTTATCAACTTATAAGTTAAAAAGTAAAAAAAAATGATTTATTTTGCTAAACATATCCAACTTATAAGTCATAAGTTGCTCCACCCCAACTTAAAACTGGTAAGTCACCCCCTTTTGCGTGGGTCCCACCACCTTTACATAAAAAAGCAAGGTGAAAAGGTGTGGTTAGGTGACTTATAAGTCAGATGACAACCAAACAGGCGTGACTTATAAGTCACTGGTATTAAGTTACCTGACTTATTAGAACCAAACAGGCCCTAAGCAGGATGAAGGGATACTTAGTGAAGGAGAATGGGTTGTTATGCGGTACTACCTCTGTCCGGGTTTATAGTTCACCTCGACCAGAACGCATGGACAACGCACACGATTTTCTAGCAAAGCAACGCAAGCAGTTATTACATGCAACACTTTTGGTTTCCACCCCCTAATTCGACTCGCATGCGTGCATGCAGATGTAGTTTCGGGAAATCAGTAGTACTTTCTCTCTCCCATGAGCTGGTATGGACATCGTCATCCGATCAGCGAGCTCCCTCTCCCATGGATTGCCCTACATCTGTTTACTAAAGGTTGGGGATTAAGAGAGGAAATAACCACGCTTTGGGAGACGTACAGACCTGGGGGCGTTCGATTGAGGCAATGGCCTTGTAAACACGTACGTGTCTACACTGCCTAACGGACCTGTAAACCATGACGAAGGTAGTACGTGTTTGGCCGTATCTGCAGACTTTGTAGGCAAGGGCGGAGGAAGGCATGGAGGCACTGACCTTCACCGGGAGAGGAGATGAGGAGGGCACGGAGGCACTGATCTTCACCGGGAGAGGAGATGAGGAGGGCATGGACCCGCGCCACTAGGGAGGGCAGCTTCATGCGCTATTTCCTGTCCCCTCTCACTTATTCTCCTAGGAACAAAACGGGTAAGTGGAGGCGAGGGAGATAGCGATCCATAATTCATCATGATCAAAGTCGAGTGGGGAGGCTGCGAATTCGGGTTAAGGAAGGTGGAGTGAGGGAGCAGCCCGGTGAATATTTTCGCTATGATGCCGAGACTGAACACCGAGACCCGTCGAATTTGAAGCCTGTCCATGCTCCATGGGATCAAATAAAGTTGTGAATTTATCTTCGACGGCTTTGCATGTCATGAAATCGAGGATGATATCGTGAATTAAGAGCGAATCCCACATGTATAGTAGATTAACTCCATAGTAAGTATATTGTTGACTCATGAAGTTCAACTATCCAATGATGGTTCGTTACCTTGGGGAAATATACAAGTAGTAAGTGCTTTGCAGCAGGAAAAATGTCGATCGAAAATTGAACTCCGATTCCCGCCACGGTGAAACTCCAATACGCGCGCGTGGGCCAAAACCCGTCAGCTCCCCGCCCATCGTCTTTCCGCCACGTCAGCGATCCGCGCCAAGGCGCATCCGGGCCGTCCATCGCACCCCGCGGCGGACGGCCGATATCACATCGATCCGCGGCACCCATCCGTCCACCAATCAGAGCCCGCCTCCCTCCTCCTATAAACTCGCCACGCACTCGCCGGTCATCCACCACCATTCCTCCCACCTCCAATTTAATTTGTGATTTGTTTTCAATCCACAAATGTTTCAATTTCATATTTGTTTTTAGAATTCATGAACATTTTTCCTTATTAGCATTTTTTCAAATATGTGATCTTTTATTTTTTGTATCCGTATTTTTTAAAGTTTTTTTGAAGGATGATACTCTGCGCCGGCGCACCGGCCAAACGATTCGGCCGGTCCACCTAGGATCGTAGGATTCCTAGCGATGCCAATGATTGCTAGCCATCGGATATGCCTCCCCCGCTTTGTCCTTCTTCTTCAGCGAGCGCCGCACATCAGCTACAGGAGGCTGCAGCGCTATTGACCCCCGCCATAATCCCTCGCGAGGCGACCGAGTCCGAAGCACCACCGCACGCCGGGCTCGCCGACGTTCACCACCGCTCGCCGCCCTCACGCAATCTCCTCTCCCCGCTCAAAAATTGATCCATGGAGGCATGAATCCTCGCCGGTTCCAGCATGGAAAATCCTCATGCGCGCCACCAGATGCAGCTCCCGCCTCGTTGATGATTGCAGCTCCGTCGTCATCCCCCGCTTGCAGCTCAGCTCCGCCATCATCCCCTTCCTGCAGCTCCGCCGCCGTCCCCTGCTTACAGCTTATCTCCGCAGTCGATGGACCAATGGAGATGACGAAGTAACTTGCAAAAAATAACTATATATGGTTCCAGCAACCAAATTTGCCGCTTGTAGCATTTCAAGTCGCTGGTTGAAGCTCATTTTGCAATGGTCGAAGCATTCAGGCCACCTGGTTCCAGCATATTACTCGCAGGTTCCACATCGCCGTCAAGGTCATAGTACCATTGTGTTCGCTGTCTACCACCATCTTAGCAAACTCTGTTAGTAGCAAACTGACATCTCTGGTAGTAGCAAAACTCCGATACGGATACAGCAACAAAAATCCATCGTCGCCGTCGAGCAACGCCGCCGTGGATGGAAGTAGCAAAAATTGACTTCGGTTCTAGCAAAATCAAACATGGTTGTAGCAAAAATAATCGATCGGAAAAACACAGGGATGTAGCATCTCGTGAGAATGAATGTAGCAATCGTCAACACCCGTGGTAACAAAAAACTGACAAAAAGGTTGCATCAAGAAACACAGTCCTGGGTCTCGCATATCATGAAGATCGGATGTAGCAAGAATTCGACACACAGGCAGTAACAAAAAATCAAAACGGTTGTAGCAAAATCGTTCGCCGGTTCCAGCGAAAAACACCATGGGAGGAGATTTGGGGCGGGGGTAGGTGAAAGCAAAAACATGAGCCGGTTCCAGCAAAATCAAAACGAGGTTGTAGCTAGACAGGACGTTGGTGGTAGCAATTTTAATTGCCGGTTGTAGCATGTAACACAAAAATCTGCGCCGCTTGTCCTCGCCAAATGTTGCTTGGAGCAGCGCTGCCCGTCCTCGCCATCCATGGTCACCACGCTCATCTAGCCCCTCGTCTCCAGCAAACAAGGATGGTGGTAGCAAAAAAGTTGGCTGGATCCAGCAAAAAAAGAACACGGTAGTAGCAAATTAGGAAAAGATGAGCCCCGGTTCCAGCAAACAAAGGATGGTGGTAGCAAAAACTTGAATGGACCTAGCAATAACAAAATACGGTGGAAGCAAATTTTGGAGCTCTTTCCAACAAAAACAATGATTCCAACAAAAAATCATCGTCTCCGTTTGCCGACCACCGGGCGCAGTCGCCATGGTCGGCAGGCCACCCGGCGCAGGTTCCAGGACGACGGATGACTGGTTCCAGCATGGTTCGTCGCCGGTTCCGGCACGCGGCGCGGTCGTGCAGTAGGAGTCCGCCGTTGATAAAAAAAAGCATCGGCGTCGGACAGGTCGAGCATGCGACGATGTCCCCCCGTACAGCCTCGCCCAACCTCCCAAGCATGACGCCCTCGCATCTGGCTTGCTTCTCAGCTAGCGGCCATTGCTGGGATTAAAGGGGGAGTGTTGTTCGGCTCGACGGCGGCGAGAAGCTGGGCGCTGGGATATGGCAGCAGAGAAAGAGATGGGAAAAAATGAGTGGTACACGCGTGAGAGGATAAGGAAGGAAGATGCTTCAGCGGTGGGGTGGGGTGGGCCTGGCAGAACACGTGGCTTGCGTACGATCGCTGGATCGCACAAAAATCCCACGACGCACGCGAAACCGGCGGAGCGTTCGGCCGGTGCGCCGGGTATAAACACTTCCCTTTTTTGAACTTCATTTTCAAACATGTGAAACCTTTTCAAATCCATGAACATTTTCAAGTGTAGCATACATATTACAAATCCCCAAATTTTGTTTTTAGAAAAGTGAACGATCAATGGTCAACGATCAGTGGTCAACGGTCAAGGCGAGCTAATCAGCTGGCTGAAAGAAGAATGAAACAGGACGGGGCAACTAGCGGAACGAGGCGGGCGAGCAATGGAAGTGTTAATGGGCTTCAGCCTAGGACATCTTTTAGTGGGCGTTAGGGCCGAAAATTGGCGCTGAAGCGCCGATTAGGAGGACTCCACCATCTGGTCATCACTTTCTCATGTGGCGTGTACCGTGCCATGGACTACTGGGCTGGGCCGATACTTTCCTCAAAATTCGGGACCTGCTACCACTCTCCCATTCAATTGGCAGTCTGGCGAGCAAGAAGGAGAGCTATACATGAAGAGATATTTGATAGTCCTTTTACTACTAACTCTTTCATACTTTCCTTTTTGAGGGATTTGGAGATGATCGATAGAGGAGGGGGCAGTGTTACGAAGCGTGCTAGCTTGGGACAACATACATGGATGCCTCCGCAAGAGGGTCATGCAAAGATGAATGTGGATGCGGCTGTATCCCAGCTAGGGGAGTTTGGTGCTATGGGAGCAGTATGTCGAGACCACATGGGAGTTTTTTTGGGTGCTTCGATCTTAAAACTTGAGTTTATCACGGATGTGAGCACACTAGAGGCAATAGCAGTAAGGGAAGGCCAATCTCCGGCTGAGGATCTATATGAGAACTCCATTCAAATCGCTACATATTGCAAGAGGGTGGTTGAAGATGTGAAGAAGAACTCGACGGCTGGCTATGGAGCTATAGTGCATGAAATAATACTTCGTGCAAACTTTTTCCATTCATGTAAAGTAGTTCATGAGTTTAGGAGCTCGAATTTTGAGGCTCACAATCTCGCTAGATATGCTTTGTCCTTAGACTTTGGTCGTCATGTATGATTAGGACAACCAGTAAATCTTGATTTTCTTCATGTAAACATTATGGGCGATGAATCAAGCATGTGAGATTGTCTCAAAAAAATCCAATTGGATTTCTCAAAAAAAAAACTCTCCATCCAATTGGAGGCTCCCACCTAGGCGACATGGAAATTTTGATTCCTAAATACTCCCTCCGTTCACTATTATATGTTGTTCTATTTTTTAATCGAATATATATAGACAAGTTTTAGTGTGTTTGTACACTCATTTCAATCTGCGTGTAGTTCATATTAAAATATTCAAAATGTCTTATAATAGAGACCGGATGGATTACTTGCTAACAGGTTGAAGGTAATTTTGCCAGAAGTCATCTATCAAGAACAATGCGCCTTCATTCATGTCTGTCTAATTACCAAGAATATTATTTCAGCTTATGAGTGTCTTACCTTCAAGAAAACAAAGAAAAGTAAGATCAATCTCCATTGTGCTCTAAAGTTAGATGTGATGAAGACATATGCCAGGGTGGAATGGAGATATTACGAAGCAATTATTAAGAAACTTGGTGTCGCTCCGAGGTTTGTGCAGATGATTATGAGTGTGTCATCTCAGTAACCTTCTCAGTCATGTTTAATGGTGGCGTCTCTCGAGAATTTTGTCCATTCCATAAGATCTGACAAGGGTGCCCCATATCCCCTTATATATTTTTATTGGTTGCGGAGGGTTTATCATGCTTACTAACGAGGGATGGTGCGGCTAATGCTGGTGTGAAAGTGGCGTCAACGAGTCATGCGGTGAATCACTTGTTATTTGCAAATGATAGTGTCCTATTTATGAAGGCCACTAATGAAGGGGCAACATGGACACGAGATCTTGTACAGCGGTATTGCAATGCTTCGGGATAACATGTTAATTTATCCAAATCATTTATTCTCATGACACAATGGTGAGAAAAATAAAAAATATTTGGAAACTAGAATTAAATATGTGTTTCATATGCAGATATTCGTTTCGGAGCCCAGGCTCATATGCACCTGAAATCTTTCCCGTCGGTTCAACATGCGGATCCGTACCTTGCTGTGTATTCATTTATATATTGGGCTCTAGAGTTGGTACTAAGGGCATCTCCAAGTCGGACCAGTAAACCGCCCATATCCATCTGGACCGTGTTGTTCAGACTGCGAAATCCATCCAACGCGGTCCTGTATTGATCCGTGGGGCGGTCCGAACGCATATTCTCTTGTAATTTGGAGACAAACGTGGGGAGCTTTGCCGGAGTCCAGACATGCAACTAACCAATCGTATAATTTTTGCTCCCGCCGCAATCGGTTCCGTTGGTTAAATTTATGGTCAGACTTAGATCTCGGGACGCGTGAGCGCACTATGTTGTGAAACGAAGAGAGTACTTTGTAACTACCGTTAAATTGCTCTCTGGCGTATCATGTCCGTGAACCACGTCCGGACATAAAACCGTTAAACGGACGTATACGGGAGAAATTTACAAGAGGTACTCGCAGCAGGGAGTGAACAAGAGAACAGTGGAGAGATAGATCGAGTCACAAAGTCCACGCGTGAACGTGACATGTACGTGTGCATCACCGGTCAACTCAACAGCTTGGACTGAAGCCAAACGCGAACATTTCAGTTCCTACGTGCACTTTCTTCGACTTGGAAAAAGGGTAAACGTCAAAGAAAAGAAACGGAACCTTCAACACTGCACGATCACGCATCACCGCCCCCTCCGCAGATCCCTTCACCAAATTGAGCCTCCTTCCGTAGCCCCCACCGCGGCACACCGCGCGCACTCACACAGATCCATGCCGCCGCCGTCGCCGAGCGGGTCACGCGCGGCCATGGCGTGCGTGGTGGCGTCGGAGGTCGCCGCGGTGCTCGCCATCATGCGCCGCAACGTCCGCTACGGCGGCGACGAGGAGCGCCTCGACCACCCCCTCGTCGCCGGCCTCAAGTCCCTCCGCCGCGCCGCGGCCACGTGGGGCCCGCGCCGGTGGCGGAACGTGGAGCCGCTCCTCTTCCTCGGCCCCTTCCTCGACGTCGTCCGCTCCGACGAGGCCGGCGCGCCCGCCACGGGCGCCGCGCTCTCGTCCCTCTGCAAGGTGCTCTCCCTCGACCTCGTCGGCCCCGACGCGCCCGGCGCGGACCGGGCCATGGCCGCCGTCGTGGAGGCCGTCGCCGGGTGCCGCTTCGAGGTCACCGACGCGGCGTCCGAGGAGGCCGTCCTGGCCAGGGCGCTGCAGGTGCTGCTCGCCTGCGTGCGTGGCCGCGCGGCGCGGGCGCTCTCCAACCGCCACGTCTGCGACGTCGTCAGCACCTGCTTCCGCGTCGTGCAGCAGGCCGGCGCCAAGGGGGAGCTGCTGCAGCGCGTGTCCCGGCAGACCATGCAGGAGGTTGTCCGGTGCGTCTTTGCCCGCCTGCCCGACATTGATCCCACCGCGGTTGAAGACCAGAAGGTGTTGCTATTTGCTTACTTATGCGCACTGAGAACGTCGAAATTGTTGTTCGTCCACTTATACCATTATAATTTAACTCGCGGCTGCTCACATAGGAGTGTAGATGAATGAATGTACAAGTACTAGTACCAAAAAGAATGAACGTGCATACGTAATCTGACCTTGTGAATTTGAGTTCAGTTTTCCATTCCTGTGAACTAAAAATATTGAGTTCAATTTTTAGTGGCCTTCAGTCAAGATATTTATCAAGTTAATTTAGAAAGAAACATTTTGGCACTAACAACTAACAATACTCATATGTCCCAATTAGAAAGTTAAAATGCATTACACTCATGATAGCAGTTTTTATGCAGATTGCTAGCAAGAACGAAGTTTCGAGTGCTAGCGAAATGGGGAATGGGAGCGATTCTGTGTGCTTGAGTAGCTCACAGGATCAGGTTGGAGGTGAATTTGGTGTTGTGCAAGACGAGGCTATGATGGAGCTGTTTGGGGTTCCTTGCATGGTAGAAATATTGCAATTTCTGTGCTCTCTGTTGAACATAGCAGAAGACAGTCAGGTGGACCCAAATATGAATCCAATCGACTTTGATGAGGATATACCACTCTTTGCTCTGGGGTTGATCAATTCTGCTATTGAGCTGTCAGCTTCGTCCATACAGAGACACCCAAAACTACTGGCTTTTGTACAAGATGAACTGTTCCGCAATCTAATGCAGTTTGGCTTGTCAGATAGCCCCTTGATTCTGTCGACTGTATGCAGTGTTATTTTTACACTCTTCTACCATTTACGTCGGGAACTGAAGCTGCAAATTGAGGCTTTCTTTGTGTGTGTGATCCTTAGGCTAACCCAGAGTAGATATGGAGCTAGTTACCAGCAGCAGGAAGTTGCCCTGGAGACTCTAGTGGATTTTTGCCAGCAGAAAGATTTTATGGTTGAGATGTATACAAATATGGATTGTGATTTACAGTGCTCTAATGTTTTTGAAGACCTGGTTAATGTTCTCTCCAAAAGTGCATTCCCTGAGGAGAGTACCTTGTCAACTTTAAATGTGCTTGCTTTGGATGGTTTGGTTGCTGTCATTCAGGCAATAGCAGAGAGGATTGGTAATTCACCTCAGCACTGCCAGCAGTCAGTGCAAGAATTAAGTGAATATTTTTCCTTTTGGCAATTAAAGTGTGAGAACATTAATGATCCTGATCAATGGGTTAGATTTGTTAACCAGCAGAAAAGCATCAAGAGAAAGCTAATGGTTGGCGTTGAACATTTTAATAGGGATAAAAGGAAGGGCTTTGAGTACCTGCAAGCTGCTCATCTCTTGCCTGAAAAACTTGATCCACAAAGTGTTGCCCTGTTTTTCCGCTACTCGCCTGGATTAGACAAGAATCTTCTTGGGGACTATCTGGGGAATCATGACGAGTTCTCCATTCAGGTCCTTCATGAATTTTCTAGAACCTTTGACTTCAAGGAGTTGAACTTGGATGCTGCCTTGAGGCTCTTCTTGGAAACCTTTCGTCTGCCTGGTGAATCACAGAAGATACAAAGGATTCTTGAGGCCTTTTCTGATAGGTACTATGAAGAGTCACCAGAATTGTTCGTTAACCGGGATGCTGCCCTGGTGCTGTCGTATTCAGTAATCTTGCTCAACACGGACCAACACAATGTACGGGTTAAGAATAAGATGTCAGAAGAAGATTTTATTAGGAACAATCGCCGCATCAATGGTGGGAATGATCTTCCAAGGGAATTCTTATCTGAGCTATATTATTCTATTTGTCGAAATGAAATCAAAACCATTCCCGAGCAAGGAGTTGGATGCTCAGAGATGTCTTTCAGCCGCTGGGCTGATCTGATGTTTAAGTCAAAGAGGGCATCAGCTTACATTGCTTGTCACTCCTATCCTTTTCTTGATCATGACATGTTCCTTATCATGGCCAGGCCAACAGTTGCTGCTATCTCAGTGATCTTTGATAATGTTGAGCAAGAAGAGATTCTTACAAGATGCATTGATGGGTTTCTGTCAGTGGCAAAGCTGGCTGCATCCTATCATCTTAATGATGTGCTGAATGATCTTGTTGTGGCACTTGGTAAGTTCACCATTTTGTCGATCGCTTCCTGTGATGATCCTGCAACAGCTTTTGGTGAGGACACCAAAGCTAGAATGGCAACAGAGGCTCTTTTCACTATAGCAGCGACTCATGGTGATCACATAAACAGAGGATGGAGGACAATTGTAGATTGCATTTTAAGATTTCATGAGATAGGTCTCCTTCCTGCTTGTCTCACCAACGATACAGCGGATGATGAGGAGTCCTTCTCTGCTTCATTGCCCACCAAAGTTTCTCAAGTTGAGCCAAAGAAAACATATGGGCTGATGGGGAGGTTCACCCAACTACTGTATTTAGATGCTGAAGAGCCAAGGTTCCAGCCAACAGAGGAGCAACTTGCTGCTCAGAGGAATGCTTCAGAGACCATAAAAAAGTGCCAAATAGGTACCATCTTCACCGAGAGCAAATTCCTACAGGCTGACTCGCTCTTGAATCTGGCAAGAGCCCTCATTCAGGCAGCAGGCCGACCTCAGAAGATCACGAGCTCAATAGATGTTGAAATCAATGCAGTCATCTGCTTAGAGCTTATCATTGCCGTCACATTAAACAACAGAGACAGGATTGTCCTCTTATGGCATGATGTTTATGAGCACATAACTCACATTGTTCAGTCCACAGTAATGCCCTGTAATCTGGTGGAGAAAGCTGTTTTTGGCCTC
Organism: Triticum dicoccoides; assembly: GCF_002162155.2. NCBI lineage: Eukaryota > Viridiplantae > Streptophyta > Magnoliopsida > Poales > Poaceae > Triticum > Triticum dicoccoides. The sequence continues at coordinate 61,723,957 of NC_041384.1, read as the reverse complement.
CTGGACATCTGCCAGCGTTTGCTTCCGTATAAGGAGAACCTCGTGGATGATCTACTGAGGTCGCTTCAGTTAATCTTGAAACTTGATGCTCGTGTGGCTGATGCGTATTGCGAGAGCATCACCCAGAAGGTCGCATGCCTTGTCAAGGATAATGCAACACATATCAAGTCTCAGCTGGGTTGGCAAACTATCATTTCCTTGCTCTGCGTCACTGCTCATCATCCAGATGCCTCCGATGCTGGTTTTGAAGCCCTGATTTACATCATGTTTGAGGGGGCACACCTCTCACCTGCCAACTTTGTGCTTTCAGTGGAGGCCTCAAGACAGTTTGCAGGGTCTCGGCTCGGGTCCGCTGAAAGATCTATCCATGCTTTGAACCTAATGGCTGAATCAGTGAATTGCCTTGCACGCTGGTCACATGAGGTTAAGGAAGCTGGTGGAGAGGCCGAAAGGATGCTGGAAGGAATCGCTGAGATGTGGCTGCGGCTAGTCCAGGCGCTACGAAAGGTGTGCACAGATCAGAGAGAACAAGTGAGGGATCATGCTCTGGTATTGTTGCACAGATGCTTAGTAGCTGATGGGATATCAGTTCCATCTTCGGCGTGGTTGATGTCATTCGACATTGTCTTCCAGTTGCTTGATGAATTGCTAGAGATTGCGGAGAATTTCTCGCCAAAGCATTATAGAAACATGGAGGCGTCCCTCTTGCATGCCGTAAAGCTGTTGTCCAAACTATCCTTGCAGTCACTCAATGATCTTTCGGCACACAGCGGTTTCAGTAAGCTGTGGTTGGAAGTACTGGACATGATAGAGAAGCTCATGAAAGCCAAAGTAAGAGGGAGCAGCAGGACTGAGAAGTTACAAGAGGCCGCCACAGAGCTACTCAAGAACATACTGCTGGCGATGAAAGTGAGCGGGATCTTATCGACGACAAGCAGCGTCGGGGAGAACAGTTTGTGGGAAGCAACATGGCTTCGGGTTAACAAGATTGCGCCTTCGCTTCAGTCAGTGGTTTTCCCTGATTATGATGATGCAGTACAAAGTGCACAAAGTAAGTTGGATATCCCAGCAGTTTCCGAGGGGAGGTTGGTCCCAGTTTAGATGAACAAACTGTACTACTGGGTATAATATGTAATTGTAGGTTATAGTTAGAAGCAGATGATTTCAGATGTACTCGTAGTATACTTTTTGTGATAAATAACTTGGATTTCATACTGGTCAGATTCATGGTCAAGTTTGAGTAAAATGTGAGGGGGCACTTGCAAACCAGAAGGAACGAAACTGATCCACCATCAATTTCATCATGTTATAAATGTTGAACTGGTGGTACTACGGTACTTAATCTCGAGCAGCTAACTACTAAGTAGAAAGCTAACTGAACAATTCTGTTAGGCTGGTCGTAATGGGAGTATCAAAGCTAGTATCATGCATGCCAACTAGGCAGTTTTGATGAGGTGGCATAGGATTAAATAAAGAAAGAGATGGTTGAGTATCATATTATGATACCGTATCATAATAAATGTTATATACTACTATGTGTCATGTATGACAATAAATAAAGACATCTATGATACTAATAGATGATACTCTCTCTGGTTCAATATGTAGTGCGCATGGTTTGCAGCTCCTAAACCAAAGCATGACCTGGAGTTGTACTTTTGGACCACAAAAACCCTGCCTGCACACACTCTGTACACATGCATGTGGATGTGGTTGCATCTCCTGTGAACAGTTGAGGGTAATTGCTGTCCAAAGAAGCTCACACGCACTACATTGTGGAATTCTAGCAAAAAACTAATACGCACTGGATAAGGGAATGGAGGGAGTACTATGCATTAGAAAGGTAGTATCATATGCATGATACTAACTTATGTTACCACTCATTACAACCAGCCTTAGGTAGCTTAGCTAGGAGGACGAAACTAGTACGTGGGTACTTGATCTGCTTCAGCAGTTCTAGCAGGAAAATGCACGAGAAATCGCATACTTGCTGCTCGATCCTCACTTCACTCCAAGGAAATCCGGGAGAAGGGCCGCCCGAGGCTCGGCGTCCCGATGCGGCGGCGCACCCTGGCCATGGCCATCGCCACCGCCACGGAGCGGTCTGGCCCCGCCGGCGGAGGGAAGAAGCCGGTGTGCCGCTTGCACGCCAGGGCCCGGCGCTTGTGCCGGTACGCGCGGTCGAGGGCGCCCCGGCCGTGGGAGTGGGACGCGGCCTCGCCGTCGCCGTCCCCGGCCTGGTCGACGCCGGAGCTCCCCGCGCGCTTCCTCTTGGCGCCCGGCGCGGTGGCGACGGCGTAGCTGCCTTGGTCCACGTAATGCGTGGCCGAGAAGGGGCCAGCCGGGGCCGGAACGGCGTATTCGTCGACGTCCATGGCGACGTCGAGCTGGAGCACCTTCAGGAAGATGTCGAGGTCGGCGCCGGGGCCGGCGAGGCGCTCGAGCGCGTCGACGGCGTCGGTGAGGCGGTCGACCTCGGCGCTGCAGACGAAGAGGGACCTGAGTCCCGCGAGGAACTTCTTGGCGGAGCCGACGACGGCGGAGGGGTCGGTAGTGGCGTCGAGCACCTGCTGCCCGCGCAGCGCCTCCTTCCGCAGCAGCTGCAGCCAGCGGTGGAGGGAGCTGCCCCGCACCGCGGCCCGGGCCTCGGCGGCGTCCGCCACCCCGCGCACCATCGCCACCAGCTGCCGCAGCCGGCGCCGGCGCTGGCTCACCCGCGAGTTGCCGCCCCAGTTGGACTTGAGGTAGCCGATGAACTCGCCCATGAGGGGCGAGTCGAGGATCTTCATCGCGGCTCCTGCCCGGCTGTCCCCTCGCGCGAACCCCGACCAGGATCAGCCGTCGGCGGCGAGGGCTGAGGGAGAGGAGTTGGAGGTGGTAGCAGCAGCAGCGGCGGCAGAGAGTGGCATTGGACGACGGAGTGCGCGGGTTGCCGGGTTGGGTTGGGTTGGCTGCTCCTCGTGTCAGATAAAGCTATCCCAGTAGAGTGAGCTAGAGAGTGACCAGTGTGCCCATGGCCGTGCGTGCACTGGACCAAGACCAAAAGATTCGATCACGAGCGCGCCTGCCACGCGACGCGAGCCCCCCTCTGTCTCTCTAGGAGTACTGTACTAGTTTGTGTCAGCCGTTGGATTCGGGATTGAAGGGCAGACTCATGAGTGATCGGGGAGCGAGACGCAGCAACGTCGCAACGATAAATTAAAGAAGGAAGAGTTACTCTAGACTAGCACACTCGTGCTGTCTTGTCATCAATCAAAAGGCTTGACAAGGCAAGGTGAGATTTGAGATAACTTTCACATCCACCGGTGCGCATCGGGTCGAGTTCACGTCACATCACATTCACGCCCCCGGTTTGGCATGCAGAGACCAGTTGAGCGAGCGAGTTGGGGCTCGCTTCCCGGTCGGCCGTGCCAAAAGTTGCCGTGGACGTGTGGTGGCGCACCCGCGTGCGGGCTGGCTCGTGTTTCGAGTAGAACGAGAGACAAGGCAAAGTGATTCAAGTATACTCTTTAGTCATGATGGAGTACATATTTATACAATGGGAAAAGACACGAGTTGTGGGAGGCGTCTGTTCGGAGAGACGCGAGGAACCGCCATGTCGGTTGTCAAACTGGCAACCGTACGTGGGGGATTAATGCAGGGATTAATCTTTAATCAAGTAATTGATTAAATCCTAACACTCCCCCTAATTACTGCTTGTCCTTTCGTATATCCATCATCTTGATAAAGTCTCCTTCAAAAACTCTGTGAAAAAAATATGAGGAGTATAGAGTTTGATATGTTGCTAAAACTCCTTCAAACCCAGTGGAAAAAATAAGAAAAAAATGGTACAACATATAATGGTCATTGTCTCTTTTAACTCAATACGAGAAAACTCATAGAGTTTAGAGGATAATAAATATGTCATATATACTTTCCCGAAAACCCCGGTGGGGAAAAACAGAAAGTATGACATATGATCTCATGTTGATATTACCTCATTAAAAACCTTTATGAGACCTGTATAGTAAACTCATGAAGGAAAAAAGAGTATAATATGATGCTTTGAACAGGAACAATTCAGGAAGATACTCCCCCTGATTCTTGCATATTCCAAAGTCGTCATATACCAATTCCATGTACACATTCCTGAAATGTAAAAGTTGGTAGAGACTTTGTGAACAAATCAGTTGCATGATTTGACTTGCAAGATATGCAATATAGTGATATTGCTTATTATGTAACTTGTTTGCATCCGGGCAACAGAAGAAACATTATCGTTGAGATAATAGTTGGTGGATGTAGCCATGAGGTCTGTCTCGAAGACTCTTCACGAGAGGGCTACCACGCCTAGTAGGAACACTAAGCTTGTCTACGATCTGACATAGTGGGGATCTGATCGATGTATCCAATAATATTGGTGTTCACATTTCTGTGAAACTGGAAAATCAGGACAAGATGTTTGATGCCTTGGAGATATCGAAAGATATTCTTGAGTACCAACCAATTGTGTTTGGTGGATCCAATGGCATTATGGAACATTGAGTCCCAATATCTCATTTCCATCATCTCTTGGTCTAAATAGATCATTCTCTACGTCTAGAGAATGAACTACCATGAGAGTTATGGATGGATAAGATTTGTCCACAATAAATTTCTCCAATATATTATGGATATAGACATCATAGTATATGTATGAGTGAAGGTGCTCAAGTAGTAACGAGCGGTATCTTGGTTTTACCCAAAACCTTCATTTAAACTCCGTCGTTTAGATGATTACATGTATCGTCATTGCAGGAGTAATCACTGTGCATGACAAACAAACATGGATAACCATCATTGTAGGAGTAATCCTTGTGGAAAGGAACTCACTAAGTCGGTTGTACCAAATATACCGACAACAATAAGTCATATGGTGACTTATTGATTTTTACACAATGTATGTTGCATTTTGTATTTCGATTCAGAATTGAGATTCCATTGGAAATCAATCATATATGTCTGAATCTAGCGAGCCACATGGATATGTGATCACTAATCTATCCACTGCAGAGATAGATGATTTGTACTGCCAATGATATAAGTTATCGGAAAGAGATTCCACCTCTGGAGAATAGTTGGGTATCTGCGTAAACCCTTGTGCTACAATACTTGCTCTTTGTTTCACCACCTCGTTGTTCTCAATTCTGTTTCCAGAAAAAAACTGGTGTAGGTATTACTTATGAATACCTTCCCATTATTGAGCAAGATCAATTCTACCTAGATTATACCCTTTGCTTGAGTTCAGTCCGAGTGTTGTTCACACTTTGCCATGGCCATGGTCTTTGGATCTGAATCATTTGAAAGGTTTTTGCAATCTAGTTGAGAAATGTATGTTAACAATTGTAGACTTCCGGTTATATGATTCTCCAGAATCTATATATCAATATATAGTTGATGGAAATATCGTTACCCATGGTGACTGCTTGCGATTTCCCAATGCGATTGAGTCCGGTATTCCGATGTCCCGGTCATTATGTGCACTATGACCTGGGTTGGTGGAGGTTTCCCGTCCACTGGGTGTATACTACCCATTAGGTGCCTGCCAACGTGAAGTTGACTTGCATTTACTGATTCACAGGCCTTGATATCCTTACTTGCGAGAAGCTGAATCCTGATGTACTTCTTCCATACATCTCCCCCTGTTGCTTTGAACGGGGAGTGGAGTGGATTTTGTTGGTACCTCCACTCTTTCAGGCGTACTTTTGCAGGATTGTAGGATTGTGTGACACCTTTATAGTCAGTAAATAAATCTGGCAGGTTATTTGCAATATGTTGCAAATCTTCTGAACGCATGGTTCAGCTCTTTGAGTACGTGGATATGAGGAAGAAATGTGTTGAACATTCCACTAATTTCCTGGCATTCTTTATGGTACTTGAATTCTCCCCCTAATGCCTGGAAATATTCCTCATTGAAACAACATACTGGCCTTGAATAACTCCCCATGTGAGGGGCTTGAGGTATTGACGATAATACAGTTATTCCTCACATAGATCCCAGCTATATGTTGAGGGGCCAATGATGTATGTCGGGGTGATGATATCGGTGTGTAACCGAATTATCGCAGATAGGAAATACTTGGTAGATTTCCACGTATCAAAGATAGAGGGGAATAATATTATGCAGTTTGGTCATGAGCGTGTAAAACTGCATGACTCCAACGTAAAGTTGGTAAGTTGCAATTCCAAAGTAAAGATAATGCAATGAGCTTAACTCTTTGGATAAAGGATTCTACCAAACCATTTTGAGTGTAGACATTAGGACAAATTGCTAAACTTCAATCTGAGGGCCATAGGAAGGCACTCAAGAAGAATTCGGCAATGTTATCCATTCGATTGCTTGAAATCGATGTCAGGATAATGAGTCAATGGTTTCGTGTGAATAAAGCACACATTAAGACCATCATGTAGATATGTCTTTTAGAACCATGGAATGCCTAAATAGTCTAGTCAATGGATGGGAAGAGCCACTTACCTCAACTTGATGCATTCAAGGAGTCTGAGTGGTTCAGCGTAGACTTTAAGGTGTGCGAGCCTTAAAATTAGCTTCCCTGTGTCACTTATAGTGCACATAAAATCCAAATGTTGTTAGAATTTAGCATCATAATAATCATAAACTATTGGAATTGCTGATAGTTTCGGTTTCAACCCAATGTCTCGATGACCAAGACGAGTATGCCAAGTTGTCATGTACAAGACACTCGGGAAAACTATTTCGTACACCACATGTGCTACGGGGTTGTGTCGTATGTGTAGTACAATCCAGATGATACACAGAGAATGTGCTTGCCATATCCTTTGTATATGGTAAAGAGAAGTTATTTCTCTTTGTTGTCATCATAAGTTTCGCTACGGAAACTATTTTGACGGATACCTCCATAGTTTAGTAGGATACGAGTTTAACCGGGAAGCAATAAAACATCCTTAAGTTACTCGAATACCCACAGGGATAGTAAATATGACTCGAGTTGAGCCAACAAATACCTCATCGCGTCTAGCGATTTTAAAATATCTCCTTTTCTCCCAACGAGAGTGGAAACATTTTACTTCCCTGAGTATAGAGTTCGTGGTGCATATGTCCACAAGGCACAAATCATCTTTCATCAGATTGACCCCCGTAAAAATCTATATATAGACATGAAGATTTTCAATATAAAAATCACTCAGATATATAGAATACATACAAATGTATTTGTACCAAAGTGCTGATACAATATATTGTGATATACAATATATGATGACAACAATACTTATGTTCTTATTAGAACATCGTAAATGGACATAAATTGCGTTGACCACTCAGGAGATTGAGAGACTAGACGAAGTCTTCAAACATGTTAGTTGGTGCATATTCAACCTTCATGTTCTCCGTGCTCATAGGGTCCCATGACTGCTGATAGTCATGTTGAAGGGATGAAGTGAGATTCAAACCTTTGCCCTTGAGATTCTTTACATCCCAGGAATAGCTGATACAGAATAACCAGATGTTGAGATCTGCTTCGATATAATGCCTTAAGATTTATAAGGCAACATATTTTTCTGTTAGCGGTGTGATCCCGACCAGAGGTGAATCCTACGGTCTTGGATTGCACACATTATTCCACGAGACACAAGAGCGATCATGATGTCGATGGCCCAGATAGGGCAGTGGTAACCATTGAGGACGAATGCCTCAAACTTTATTGTCATATGTTACCTCTATGGGTAAACCAGAGATAATTAATTTACATCTAGTAAATTAAAAACCATCATGGTTGATGTTGTAATGAACTTAGCAAAATCAATGGGTATTTCAAGAAGTTATCTTGAAACCATTAATATGAATCTCAAATTGCTAAGTATGACATCTTGAAGATAGGGAGTAGATCTCGCAACACTAGGGAGTATAATCTGATGAAATCAGTAGATACTCACTCCTAATGCCTTATGTTATGACTTAGTAAAATGTATGGAAGAGCACTTTGTAAAGCAATCATAATGTCAAAATGACAAAATATAGGCTGTATCAGCAGTCATTGATAATCTGCGTAGGCAGTAGATCCATATGACTACCTTGTGATCCATATGACTACCTTGTGATCCACCAACCTCGTGCTGATAACGTGTTTCGAGTAGAACGAGAGACAAGGCAAAGTGATTCAAGTATACTCTTTAGTCATGATGGAGTACATATTTATACAATGGGAAAAGACACGAGTTGTGGGAGGCGTCTGTTCGGAGAGATGCGAGGAACCGCCATGTCGGTTGTCAAACTGGCAACCGTACGTGGGGGATTAATGCAGGGATTAATCTTTAATCAAGTAATTGATTAAATCCTAACAGCCCGGAGCTACCACCGCGCACAGTAACCGAGAGCGGCCTGGCCTCCGACCAAAGTCACGCGCCGGTGAACTCGTGCGTGCGTACGTGCCCGAGCGCCCCACATGCTCCGGCCCACCTGGTTGCAACTTGCAAGTTTGCAGCTGCACCGTCTGCTGGAACATGATAGGCGAATGCATGCAGGTAGTAATTTTTTTGTTGAGGAAATGCATGCAGGTAGCAGAAATGGGAGGAGACCGACAGACCAAAGAAGGCGAGGCCACGCCACATCGGCCGGGGCCCAAACACTCGTCCTTTTCGTTTCTATAAGCAAGAATGCACGTGCAAGCACCCACTTGGCGGCCCATCATCGTCCTCGAGATAAATTCACCGGAGGTCGCTGGACTCGCTCCTAAATTTCACTTCGGTCACTGGTCATGAAAGCCACCTCACTGCGTACGCTTTGGTCCCCGTATTCTGCCTGCGTGGCATAGCGTTTGACCGATGACTGTCCACGCATGTGCCAACAGGACAGCAGTAGAGTGACCCGAATCGGCGCGCTCGTTTTCTTTCTTCCGCTGGAGAACTTCCTTCCTGCTTGCCGGAGGGCAGGCGGCTCCCCTCCAGCGACGAACGAGGTCGTCGGTCGTGAGGGGGTCGCCGAATCCATGCGTGTGTATTGTTTTAGGCTCAAATAGCTTAGGTTTTTTGTTTGTTCATCGTTTTGGCTTCGGCGGCGATGACGATGCTAAATAAATATTATTCAGATCCTTCGCCGATGAGGCGATCCGCTCTATGGTTGGGGTTGGATTTGAAGATTAGCCCGTTCAAGTAAGGATGGCGCGGCCGTAACGACATCCTTGTGGTGGACTTATGCCCTCAGGCTTCGCCGTCGCGATAACGTTTGCTCCAGCGTCAGCGTAGAGTTTGGGAGGTAGTCTAGGAGTGGATGCAGATTATGGTCTGCATCGGCAGCATTTGGAAGATGGTGGATCGTGTGTTGGGTTCGTTGTTCGTGGCATGTAGGTATGGTTTCGTCCTCCGACGTCTTAATTGTGCAGGGGGGCAGCGATGGCGTGTCTAGGGTGTTGCCCTGGTCTGATTCATTCAACGGCAATGGCTAGCCACCTTGGAGGTCTGGAAAGCTGCATATCAGCGTCGAGCTTGGGATAGGAGGTGATCTGTCTTTTTTTTCTTTGATGGCTGTTGTGGTGGTGCCGGAGGAAGCTGACGGGTGCTGGTGTCAAGTTCAGGGAATTCTTCAGTCTTGATTATTTTTCTTTTTCTTGGCTGATGTTCCTTTGGGTAAAGGCTAGCGTTCTACTATCTTTTTAGTTTTGTCAGGTCGATGTCTACATAACTTGTACAGTGATCTTTATAATATAAATGAGATATGTATTACCATGTAAAGAATGCCAGCATTAGAGTAGGATTCATCGGCGGTCATTGAACTTGTCCTCAAAATTCACTTTGTTGTATTGAAGAATAAATCAAGGGCGCATGGCCCACTTGCATGCGGGTTTTTTTTATTGTAAAAACGGCATGTGTAACGCCTGAGAGTTAGACGCTGCACAGTGTAGTGTAACGCTTAGATGTCGGGCGCTATATAAAAGGGTTAGCTAGGTGAAAATTTTTTAAACACAGTTTAGTTTATAAAATAGTTTTCTCCATGGGTTAGATTTGTCATTTTTGCCGTAACCTACTGGGGCTCAAAGCGGGACACGACACACGTCGCCGTCAGTGGTCACCGAAGCCATTGAGTCTGAGGGAGGCAGTTGTCATCCTCGTAGCCCGTTAGGAGGAGGCACAAGAGTCTGGGCCGTGGCACCAAGTTTCTTCACATCACCAGTCCCTAAAACCACGAAATCAGCAAGCTCGGGTATGAGGAACATGAGGCAATCCACGCGGTGATGATACTGGTTGTCTCCATACACGAGCCCTCATGGAGGCCTTACCGATGCAGCCAGCACTGCCTAAGTGCCTAGGGCCTTTGGCGGTGCGTGTATGACGTGTTTCTCTTCGACGACCTTTTCCTTGTCGGTCACAACTCATCATTAGAGCACTGCCCTAACAACATCGATATTTTCAGTCCCGCCTCCGCCTTAAACCGGAACCGCCTTTGTCGCTCCTTGCCATCCTACTCACCACGCCGCGATGCACCACAACACGTACTCGTCGTTCCAGTTGGCTGGGGAGAGATCATACTCCATGGCCGCTTCAGGTTCAACTTCATAGGGGCAGGTAAGACAAGGCAACACTCTCGCAGTCACGTGAAAGCGTGCTTGATGGTGACCATGGAACAGAGGTGTGATACGTTTTTAACATATCTAATAATTTTTGATCGCTTCATGCTATATTATCTACTGTTTTAGATATTATTGGTCTTTATTATCCATTTTTATATTATTTTGGGGCCTAACCTATTAACCGGAGGCCCAGCCCAGAATTGCTGTTTTTTGTCTGTTTTAGGGTTTCGAAAAAAAGGAATATCAAACGGAGTCCAAACGAAATGAAACATTCAGGAACGTGATTTCCTCAACGAACAAGACCTAGGAGACTTGGACCCTACGTCAAGACACAAAAGAGGAGGCCACGAGGTAGAGGCGCGCTTACCCCCCCCCCCCAGGCGCGCCCTCCACCCTCGTGGGCCCCCTATTGCTCCACTGACGTATTTCTTCCTCCTATATGTACCTACGTACCCCCAAACGATCAGATACGGAGCCAAAACCCTAATTCCACCGCCGCAACTTTCTGTATCCACGAGATCCCATCTTGGGGCCTGTTCCGGAGCTCCGCCGGAGGGGGCATCGATCACGGAGGGCTTCTACATCAACACCATAGCCCCTTCGATGAAGTGTGAGTAGTTCACCTCAGACCTATGGGTCCATAGTTAGTAGCTAGATGGCGTCTTCTCTCTTTTTGGATCTCAATACAATGTTCTCGCTCTCTCTTGTGGAGATCTATTCGATGTAATCTTCTTTTTGCAGTGTGTTTGTTGAGACCGATGAATTGTGGGTTTATGATCAAATCTATCTATGAACAATATTTGAATCTTCTCTGAATTCTTTTATGTATGATTGGTTATCTTTGCAAATCTCTTTGAATTATCAGTTTGGTTTGGCCTACTAGATTGATCTTTCTTGCAATAGGAGAATTGCTTAGCTTTGGGTTCAATCTTGCGGTGTCCTTTCCCAGTGATAGTAGGGGCAGCAAGGCACGTATTGTATTGTTGCCATCGAGGATAACAAGATGGGGTTTTCATCATATTGCATGAGTTTATCCCTCTACATCATGTCATCTTGCTTAAGGCGTTACTCTGTTTTCATTAACTTAATACTCTAGATGCATGCTGGATAGTGGTTGATGAGTGGAGTAATAGTAGTAGATGCAGGCAGAAGTCGGTCTACTTGTCTCGGACGTGATGCCTATATACATGATCATACCTAGATATTTTCATAACTATGCTCAATTCTGTCAATTGCTCAACAGTAATTTGTTCACCCACCGTATAATACTCATGCTCTCGAGAGAAGCCACTAGTGAAACCTATGGCCCCCAGGTCTATCTTCATCATATTAATCTCCCAATACTTAGTTATTTCCTTTGCTTTTTTACTTTGCTTTTATTTTACTTTGCATCTTTATCACAAAAATACCAAAAATATTATCTTATCATATCTATCAGATCTCACTCTCGTAAGTGGCCGTGTAGGGATTGACAACCCCTTATCGCATTGGTTGCGAGGATTTATTTATTTTGTGCAGGTGCGAGGGACTCGCGCGTAGCCTCCTACTGGATTGATACCTTGGTTCTCAAAAAATGAGGGAAATACTTACGCCAGTTTGCTGCATCATCCCTTTCTCTTCGAGCAAAACCAACGTAGTGCTCAAGAGGTAGCAAGAAGGATTTCTGGCACCGTTGCCGGAGAGGTCTACGCAAAAGTCAATATACCAAGTACCCATCACATACCCTTATCTCCCGCATTACATTATTTGTCATTTGCCTCTCGTTTTCCTCTCCCCCAGTTCACTCTTGTCGTTTTATTCGCCCTCTCTCTCTCTCTCTCTATCCTCCCTTTCTTTCTCTATTTGCCTCTTTTTGCCCGCTTGCTTTTTGTTTGCTTGTGTGTTAGTTTGCTTATTTTGTCACGATGGCTCAAGATAACACTAAATTATGTGACTTCACCAATACCAACAACAATGATTTTATTAGCAATCCGATTGCTCCTCTTACCGATGCTGAATCTTGTGAAATTAATACTGCTTTGCTGAATCTTGTCATAAAAGATCCGTTTTCCGGCCTTCCTAGTGAAGATGCCGCTACCCATCTAAATAGCTTCGTTGATTTGTGTGATATGCAAAAGAAGAAAGATGTGTATAATGATATTGTTAAATTGAAGCTATTTTCTTTTTCGCTTAGAGATCGTGCTAAATGTTGTTTTTCGTCTTTGCCTAAAAATAGTATTGATTCATGGAACAAGTACAAAGATGCTTTTATCTCTAAGTATTTTCCTCCCGCTAAGATCATCTCTCTTAGAAACGACATTATGAATTTTAAGAAACTTGATCATGAACATGTTGCACAAGCTTGGGAGAGAATGAAACTAATGATACGTAATTGCCCTACTCATGGTTTAAATTTGTGGATGATTATACGAAATTTTTATGCCGGATTGAATTTTGCTTCTAGAAATCTTTTAGATTCGGCTGCGGGAGACACTTTTATGAAAATCACTTTAGGATAAGCTACTAAACTCCTAGATAATATTATGGTTAATTATTCTCAATGACATATTGAAAGACCTACTAATAAAAAGGTGCATGCGATAGAAGAAATTAATGTTTTGAGTGGAAACATGGATGAAATTATGAAATTATTTGCTAGTAAGAGTGTTTCTTCTAATCCTAATGATATGCCCTTGTCTACTTTGATTAAGAATAATAATGAATCTATGGATGTGAATTTTGTTGGTAGGAACAATTTTGGTAACAACGCATATAGAGGAAATTTCAATCCTAGGCCTTATCCTAGTAATCCCTCTAATAATTATGGTAATTCCTACAAAAATTCTTATGCAAATTATAATAAGATGCCCTCTGATTTTGAATCTAATATTAAAGAATTTATTACTTCGCAAAAGAATTTTAATGCTTTGATTGAAGAAAAATTGCTTAAGATTGATGAGTTGGCTAGGAACGTTGATAGAATTTCTCTTGATGTTGATTCTTTGAAACTTAGATCTATTCCACCTAAGCATGATATCAATGAGTCTCTCAAATCCATGCGAATTTCCATTAATGAGTGCAAAGAAAGAACCGCTAGGATGCGTGCTAAGAAAGATGCCTTATAAGAGCGTGTTCTTCTAGTTCCTATGAAAATAAAGATGAAGATCTAAAAGTTATTGATGTGTCCCCTATTAAATCTTTGTTTTGCAATATGAATCTTGATAATTATGGGACTGAATATGATCCACCTTTACCTAGAAGGCGTTCCAAGAATTCAGAATTTTTTTTATCTTGATGCTAAAATTGATAAAAGTGGGATTGAAGAAATTAAAACCCTAGATGTTGCTAAACCCACTATTATGGATTTCAAGGAATTTAACTATGAAAATTGATCTTTGATTGATTGTATTTCCTTGTTGCAATCCGTGCTAAATTCTCCTCACGCTTATAGTCAAAATAAAGCGTTTACTAAACATATCGTTGATGCCTTGATGCAATCTTATGAAGAAAAACTTGAATTGGAAGTTTCTATCCCTAGAAAACTTTATGATGAGTGGGAACAAACTATTAAGATTAAAATTGAAGATCACGAATGCTATGCTTTATGTGATTTGGGTGCTAGTATTTCCACGATTCCAAAGACTTTGTGTGATTTGTTAGGTTTCCGTGTTTTTGATGATTGCTCTCTAAACTTGCACCTTGCGGATTCCACTATTAAGAAACCTATGGGAAGAATTAATGATGTTCTTATTGTTGCAAATAGGAATTATGTGTCGTAGATTGTATTGTTCTTGACATAAATTGCAATCCTTCATGTCCTATTATTCTTGGTAGACCTTTCCTTAGAACGATTGGTGCAATTATTGATATGAAAGAATGAAACATTAGATTCCAATTTCCATTAAGGAAAGCTATGGAACACTTTCCTAGAAAGAAAATTAAATTACCTTATGAATCTATTATGAGAGCCACTTATGGATTGCCTACCAAAGATGGCAATACATAGATCTATCCTTGCTTGTTATGCCTAGCTAGGGGCGTTAAACAATAGCGCTTGTTGGGAGGCAAGCCAATTTTATTTTTATTCCTTACTTTTTGCTCCTGTTTAGTAATTAATAATTTACTCTAGCCTCTGTTTTGGTTATGTTTTTTGTGTTTAATTAGTGTTTGTGCCAAGTAGAACCGTTGGGAAGACTTGGGGAAAGTCTTGTTACACTTGCTGTAAAAAACAGAAACTTCAGTGCTCACGAGAACTAGCGCCATTTTTATTTGGAAAGTGATATTTAGTTAATTATTTTTGCAGATGATTAATAGATAAATTACTCACGTCCAGAAATTTATTTTAGAATTTTTGGGGTTCCAGATCTTGCGCTAGCTACATATTACTACAGACTGTTCTGTTTTTGACAGATTCTGTTTTTCGTGTGTTGTTTGCTTATTTTGATGAATCTATGGCTAGTAAAGAAGTTTATAAACCATAGAGAAGTTGGAATACAGTAGGTTTAACACCAATATAAATAAATAATGAGTTCAGTAGCTTGAAGTGGTATTTTGTTTTCTTTCGCTAATGGAGCTCACGAGATTTTCTACTCTGAGTTTTGTGTTGTGAAGTTTTCAAGTTTTTGGTAAAGATTTGATGGATTATGGAACAAGGAGTGGCAAGAGTGTTGGAAATATGCCCTAGAGGCAATAATAAATTGGTTATTATTATATTTCCTTGTTCATGATAATCGTTTATTATCCATGCTAGAATTGTATTGATAGGAAACTCAGATACATGTGTTGATACATAGACAACACCATGTCCCTAGTAAGCCTCTAGTTGACTAGCTCGTTGATCAATAGATGGTTACGGTTTCCTGACCATGGACATTGGATGTCGTTGATAACGGGATCACATCATTAGGAGAATGATGTGATGGACAAGACCCAATCCTAAGCCTAGCACAAGATCATGTAGTTCGTATGCTAAAGCTTTTCTAATGTCAAGTATCATTTCCTTAGACCATGAGATTGTGCAACTCCCGGATACCGTAGGAGTGCTTTGGGTGTGCCAAACGTCACAACGTAATTGGGTGGCTATAAAGGTACACTACAGGTATCTCCGAAAGTGTCTGTTGGGTTGGTACGAATCGAGACTGGGATTTGTCACTCCGTGTAAACGGAGAGGTATCTCTGGGCCCACTCGGTAGGACATCATCATAATGTGCACAATGTGATCAAGGAGTTGATCACGGGATGATGTGTTACGGAACGAGTAAAAGAGACTTGCCGGTAACGAGATTGAACCAGGTATCGGGATACCGACGATCGAATCTCGGGCAAGTATCGTACCACTAGACAAAGGGAATTGTATACGAGATTGATTAAGTCCTTGACATCGTGGTTCATCCGATGAGATCATCGTGGAGCATGTGGGAGCCAACATGGGTATCCAGATCCCGCTGTTGGTTATTGACCGGAGAGTTGTCTCGGCCATGTCTGCATGACTCCCGAACCCGTAGGGTCTACACACTTAAGGTTCGATGACGCTAGGGTTATAGGGAAAGTATGTACGTGGTTACCGAATGTTGTTCGGAGTCCCGGATGAGATCCCGGACGTCACGAGGAGTTCCGGAATGGTCCAGAGGTAAAGATTTATATATGGGAAGTCATCATACGGTCACCGGAATAATTCGGGGGTTACCGGTATTGTACCGGGACCACCGGATGGGTTCCGGGGGTCCATTGGGAGGGTCCACCTGCCCCGGAGGGCCCTATGGGCTGTATGTGGAAAGGGACCAGCCCCTTAGTGGGCTGGGCGCCTCCCCCCTAGGGCCCATGCGCCTAGGGTTTGGGGGAACCCTAAAGGGGGGCGCCCCCCTTGCCTTGGGGGGCAAGGCAACCCCCCTTGGCCGCCGCCCCTCCTCAGATTGGATCTGAGGGGGCCGGCCCCCCTTTCCCTTGCCCCTATATATATATATATATATATATATATATATATATATATATATATATATATGTGGGGGGTGGGAGGGCAGCCGCACCCAAGTCATGGCGCAGCCCTCCCCTCTCCCAAGTTCTCCTCTTCTCCCGCGGTGCTTGGCGAAGCCCTGCAGGATTGCCACACTCCTCCTTCACCACCATGCCATCGTGCTGCTGCTGGATGGAGTCTTCCCCAACCTCTCCTTCTCCCCTTTGCTGGATGAAGGCGTAGGAGACGTCACCGGGCTGTACGTGTGTTGAACACGGAGGTGCCGTCCGTTTGCCACTAGGATCATCGGTGATTTGGATCACGACGAGTACGACTCCATCAACCCCGTTCACTTGAATGCTTCCGCTTAGCGATCTATAAGGGTATGTAGATGCACCCTCCTTCCCCTCGTTGCTAGATTACTCCATAGATTGATCTTGGTGATGCGTAGAAAATTTTGAATTTCTGCTACGTTCCCCAACAGTGGCATCATGAGCTAGGTCTATGCATAGTTACTATGCACGAGTAGAACACAAAGTAGTTGTGGGCGTCGATATTGTCAATTATCTTGCCGTTACTAGTCTTATCTTGATTCGGCGGCATCGTGGGATGAAGCGGCCCGGACCAACCTTACACGTACGCTTACGTGAGACCGGTTCCACCGACTGACATGCACTAGTTGCATAAGGTGGCTGGCGGGTGTCTGTCTCTCCCACTTTAGTCGGATCGGATTCGATGAACAAGGTCCTTATGAAGGGTAAATAGAAATTGGCAATTCACGTTGTGGTTTTGGCATAGGTAAGAAACGTTCTTGCTAGAAACCTATAGCAGCCACGTAAAAACTTGCAACAACAATTAGAGGACGTCTAACTTGTTTTTGCAGCAAGTGTTTTGTGATGTGATATGGCCAAAGGATGTGATGAATGATATATATGTGATGTATGAGATCATGTTCTTGTAATAGGAATCACGACTTGCATGTCGATGAGTATGACAACCGGCAGGAGCCATAGGAGTTGTCTTTATTTTTTGTATGACCTGCGTGTCATTGAGAAACGCCATGTAAATTACTTTACTTTATTGCTAAACGTGTTAGCCATAGTAGTAGAAGTAATAGTTGGCGAGCAACTTCATGGAGACACGATGATGGAGATCATGATGATGGAGATCATGGTGTCATGCCGGTGACAAGATGATCATGGAGCCCCAAGATGGAGATCAAAGGAGCTATATGATATTGGCCATAACATATCACTATTAATTGATTGCATGTGATGTTTATCATGTTTTTACATCTTGTTTATTTAGAACGACGGTAGTAAATAAGATGATCCCTCATAATAATTTCAAGAAAGTATTCCCCCTAACTGTGCACCGTTGCGACAGTTCGTTGTTTCGAAGCACCACGTGATGATCGGGTGTGATAGATTCTAACGTTCACATACAACGGGTGTAAGACAGATGTACACACGTGAAACACTTAGGTTGACTTGACGAGCCTAGCATGTACAGACATGGCCTCGGAACACAAGAGACCGAAAGGTCGAGCATGAGTCGTATGGTAGATACGATCAACATGAAGATGTTCACCGATGATGACTAGTCCGTCTCACGTGATGATCGGACACGGCCTAGTTGACTCGGATCATGTAATCACTTAGATGACTAGAGGGATGTCTATCTGAGTGGGAGTTAATAAGATGAACTTAATTATCCTAAACATAGTCAAAAGGTCTTCGCAAATTATGTCGTGGCTCGCGCTTCAGTTCTACTGTTTAGATATGTTCCTAGAGAAAATTTAGTTGAAAGTTGATAGTAGCAATTATGCGGACTAGGTCCGTAAACTGAGGATTGTCCTCATTGCTTCATAGAAGGCTTATGTCCTTAATGCACCGCTTAGTGTGCTGAACCTCGAATGTCGTCTGTGGATGTTACGAACATCTGACATACACGTTTTGATAACTACGTGATAGTTCAGTTAAACGGTTTAGAGTTGAGGCACCGAAGACGTTTTGAAACGTCGCGAAACATATGAGATGTTTCGAGGGCTGAAATTGGGATTTCAGGCTCGTGCCCACGTCAAGAGGTATAAGACCTCCGACGATTTTCTTAGCCTGCAAACTAAGGGAGAAAAGCTCAATTGTTGAGCTTGTGTTCAGATTGTCTGAGTACAACAATCATTTGAATCGAGTGGGAGTTGATCTTCCAGATGAGATAGTGATATTTCTCCGAAGTCATTACCACCAAGCTGCTAGAGCTTCATGATGAACTATAATATATCAGGGACATATATGATGATCCTTGAGATATCCACGATGTTTGACACCACAAAAGTAGAAATCAAGAAGGAGCATCAATTGTTGATGGTTGGTGAAACCACTAGTTTCAAGAAGGGCAAGGGCAAAAAGGGATGCTTCATGAAACGGCAATTCAGCTGCTGCTCTAGTGAAGAAACCCAAGGTTGAACCCAAACCCGAGACTAAGTGCTTCTGTAATAAGAGGAACAACCACTGGAGCAGAATTACCCTAGATACTTGGTAGATGAGAAGGCTGGCAAGGTCGATATAAGTATATTGGATATACATTGTGTTAATGTGTACTTTACTAGTACTCCTAGTAGCACCATGGTATTAGATACCGGTTCGGTTGCTAAGTGTTAGTAAACTCGAAATAAAAGGCTGCGGAGTAAACGGAGACTAGCTAAAGGTGAGCTGGCGATATGTGTTGGAAAGCTTGATGTGATCAAGCATCGCACGCTCCCTCTACCATCGAGATTGGTGTTTGCGTTGAGCATAGACATGATTGGATTATGTCTATCACAATACGGTTATTCATTTAAGGAGAATAATGGTTACTCTGTTTATTTGAATAATACCTTCAATGGTCTTGCACCTAAAATGAATGGTTTATTGAATCTCGATCGTAGTGATACACATGTTCATGCCAAAAGATATAAGATAGTAATGATAGTACCACCTACTTGTGGCACTGCCATGTAAGTCATATCGGTATAAAACACATGAAGAAGCTCCATGTTGATGGATCTTTGGGCTCACTCGTTTTTGAAAAGTTTGAGACATGCGAACCATGTCTATTGGTGTATATGCATGCAGAAACTCCATGCAAATGGACCGTTTGGACTCACTTGATTTTGAATCACTTGAGACATGCAAATCATACCACATGGGCAAGATGACTGAAAGCCTCGTTTTCAGTAAAATGGAACTAGAAAGCAACTTGTTGGAAGTAATACATTTTGATGTGTGCAGTCCAACGAGTGCTGAGGCGTGTAGTGGATATCGTTATGTTCTTACTTCACAGATGATTTGAGTAGATGTTGAGTATATTTACTTGATGAATCACGAGTCTGAATTATTGAAAGTTTCAAGTAATTTCAGGGTGAAGTTGAAAGATCGTCGTGACAAGAGGATAAAATATCTATGATATGATCATAGAAATGAATATCTGAATTACGAGTTTGGCACAGAATTAAGACATTGTGGAATTTGTTTCAAAACTAATACAACCTGGAACACCATAGTGTGATGGTGTGTCCGAACATCATAACTGCATCCTATTGGATATGATGCATACCATGATGTCTCTTATTGAATTACCACGATAGTTTATGGGTTAGGCATTAGAGATAACCACATTCACTTTAAATAGGGCACCACGTAATTCCAATGAGATGACACCGTATGAACTATGGTTTAGAGAAACCTAAGCTGTCATTTCTTAAAAGTTTGAGGCTGTGACGCTTATGTGAAAAAGTGTGGGGGGTGGGAGGGCAGCCGCACCCAAGTCATGGCGCAGCCCTCCCCTCTCCCAAGTTCTCCTCTTCTCCCGCGGTGCTTGGCGAAGCCCTGCAGGATTGCCACGCTCCTCCTTCACCACCATGCCGTCGTGCTGCTGCTGGATGGAGTCTTCCCCAACCTCTCCTTCTCCCCTTTGCTGGATCAAGGCGTAGGAGACGTCACCGGGCTGTACGTGTGTTGAACACGGAGGTGCCGTCCGTTCGCCACTAGGATCATCGGTGATTTGGATCACGACGAGTACGACTCCATCAACCTCGTTCACTTGAACGCTTCCGCTTAGCGATCTACAAGGGTATGTAGATGCACTCTCCTTCCCCTCGTTGCTAGATTACTCCATAGATTGATCTTGGTGATGCGTAGAAAATTTTGAATTTCTGCTACGTTCCCCAACAAAGAGCCTAAGCTTGGGGATGCCCATGGCACCCCCAAGATAATCTAAGGACACCTAAAAGCCAAAGCTTGGGGATGCCCCGGAAGGCATCCCCTCTTTCGTCTACTTCTATCGGTAACTTTACTTGAAGCTATATTTTTATTCGCCACATGATATGTGTTTTGCTTGGAGCGTCTTGTATGATTTGAGTCTTTACCTTTTAGTTTACCACAATCATCCTTACTGTACACACCTTTTGAGAGAACCATACATGATTTGGAATTTGTTAGAAGACTCTATGTGCTTCGCTTATATCTTTTGAGTTATATAGTTTTGCTCTAGTACTTCACTTATATCTTTTAGAGCACGATGGTGGATTTGTTTTATAGAAACTATTGATCTCTCATGCTTCACTTAGATTATTTTGAGAGTCTTAAATAGCATGGTAATTTACTTAAAATCCTAATATGCTAGGTATTTAAGATTAGTAAAATTTTCTTATGAGTGTTTTGAATACTAAGAGAAGTTTGATGCTTGATGATTGTTTTGAGATATGGAGGTAATAATATCAAAGTCATGCTAGTTGAGTAGTTGTGAAATTGATAAATGCTTGTGTTGAAGTTTGCAAGTCCCGTAGCATGCACGTATGGTAATGTTATGTAACAAATTTGAAACATGAGGTGTTATTTGATTGTCCTCCTTATGAGTGGTGGTCAGGGACGAGCGATGGTCTTTTCCTACCAATCTATCCCCCTAGGAGCATGCGCGTAGTGGCGAGGTTTTTGATGACTTGTAGATTTTTGCAATAAGTATGTGAGTTCTTTATGACTAATGTTGAGTCCATGGATTATACGCACTCTCACCCTTCCATCCTTACTAGCCTCTTCGGTACCGTGCATTGCCCTTTCTCACATTGAGAGTTGGCGCAAACTTCGCAGGTGCATCCAAACCCCGTGATATGATATGCTCTTTCACACATAAACCTCCTTATATCTTCCTCAAAACAGCCACCATACCTACCTATTATGGCATTTCCATAGCCATTCCGAGATATATTGCCATGAAACTTTTCACCATTCCGTTTATCATGACACATTCATTATTGTCATATTGCTTAGCATGATCATGTAGTTGACATAGTATTTGTGGCAAAGCCACCGTTCATAATTCTTTCATGCATGTCACTCTAGGTCTATTGCATATCCCGGTACATCACCGGAGGCATTCATATAGAGTCATCTTTTGTTCTAGTATCGAGTTGTAATCATTGAGTTGTAAATAAATAGAAGTGTGATGATTATCATTTTCTAGAGCATTGTCCCAAGTGAGGAATTATATAAAAAGGGAAAGGCCATATAAAAAAGGGGGAGAAAGGCGAAATAAAAAAAATGAGAGAAAAAGAGAGAAGGGACAATGTTACTACCCTTTGCCACACTTGTGCTTCAAAGTAGCACCGTAATCTTCATGATAGAGAGTCTCTTGTTTTGTCACTTTCATATACTAGTGGGAATTTTCATTATAGAACTTGGCTTGTATATTCCAACAATGTGCCTCCTCAAGTGCCCTAGGTCTTCGTGAGCAAGCAAGTTGGATGCACACCCACTTAGTTTCTTTTGTTGAGCTTTCATACATTTATAGCTCTAGTGCATCCGTTGCATGGCAATCCCTACTCTTTGCATTAACATCAATCGGTGGGCATCTCCATAGCCCATTGATTAGCCTCGTTGATGTGAGACTTTCTCCTTTTTGTCTTCTCCACATAACCCCCCTCATTATATTCTATTCCACCCATAGTGCTATGTCCATGACTCACGCTCATATATTGCGTGAAAGTTTATAGGTTTGAGATTACTAAAGTATGAAACAATTTCTTGGCTTTTTATTGTTGGGGAACGTAGTAATTTCAAAAAATTTCCTACGCACACGCAAGATCATGGTGATGCATTGCAATGAGAGGGGAGAGTGTTGTCTACATACCCTCGTAGACCGGCAACGGAAGCATTGACACAACGTAGAGGAAGTAGTCGTACGTCTTCCCGATCCGACCGATCCAAGTACCGAACGTACGGCACCTCCGAGTTCTGCACACGTTCAACTTGGTGACGTCCCTCGAGCTCCGATCCAGCCGAGTGTTGAGGGAGAGTTTTGTCAGCACGAGGCGTGATGACGGTGATGATGTTCTACCGACGCAGGGCTTCACCTAAGCACCGCTATGGTATGACCGAGGTGGAATATGGTGGAAGGGGGCACCGCACACGGCTAAGGAACGATCACGAAGATCAACTTGTGTGTCATGGGGTGCCCCCCTGCCCCCATATATAAAGGAGGGAGGGGGGAGGTGCGGCCGGCCCCTAGGGGTGCGCCTGGAGGAGTCCTACTCCCACCGGGAGTAGGACTCCCCCCTCTTGCCTTGTTGGAGAAGGAAAGGGGAAGGGGGAAAGAGGAAAGGGGGGCGCCGCCCCCCCCTTCCTTGTCCTATTTGGACTAGGGGGGAGGGGGCGCGCGGCCTGCCCTGGCCGGCCCTCCTCTTCTCCCTTAGGGCCCATGTAGGCCCATTAACCCCCCCCCGGGGGGGGGTTCTAGTAACCCCCCGGTACTCTGGTAAAATCCCGATTTCACCCGGAACATTTCCGATATCCAAATATAGGCTTCCAATATATCAATATTTATGTATCGACCATTTCGAGACTCCTCGTCATGTCCGTGATCACATCGGGGACTCCGAACAACCTTCGGTACATCAAAACACAAAAACCCTAATTACGATCGTCACCGAACTTTAAGCGTGCGGACCCTACGGGTTCGAGAACTATGTAGACATGACCGAGACAAGTCTCCGGTCAATAACCAATAGCGGAACCTGGATGCTCATATTGGTTCCTACATATTCTACGAAGATCTTTATCGGTCAAACCGCATAACAACATACGTTGTTCCCTTTGTCATCGGTATGTTACTTGCCGAGATTCGATCGTTGGTATTCCAATACCTAGTTCAATCTCGTTACCGGCAAGTCTCTCTACTCGTTCTGTAATACATCATTCCTCAACTAACTCATTAGTTGCAATGCTTGCAAGGCTTAAGTGATGTGCATTACCGAGAGGGCCCAGAGATACCTCTCCGACAATCGGAGTGACAAATCCTAATCTCGAAATACGCCAACCCAACAAGTACCTTTGGAGACACCTGTAGAGCACCTTTATAATCACCCAGTTACGTTGTGATGTTTGGTAGCACACAAAGTGTTCCTCCGGTAAACGGGAGTTGCATAATCTCATAGTCATAGGAACATGTATAAGTTATGAAGAAAGCAATAGCAACAAACTAAACGATCAAGTGCTAAGCTCACGGAATGGGTCAAGTCAATCACATCATTCTCCTAATGATGTGATCCCGTTAATCAAATGACAACTCATGTCTATGGCTAGGAAACATAACCATCTTTGATGAACGAGCTAGTCAAGTAGAGACATACTAGTGACACTCTGTTTGTCTATGTATTCACACATGTATTATGTTTCCGGTTAATACAATTCTAGCATGAATAATAAACATTTATCATGATATAAGGAAATAAATAATAACTTTATTATTGCCTCTAGGGCATATTTCCTTCAGTCTCCCACTTGCACTAGAGTCAATAATCTAGATTACACAGTAATGATTCTAACTCCCATGGAGCCTTGGTGCTGATCATGTTTTGCTCGTGGAAGAGGCTTAGTCAGCAGGTCTGCAACATTCAGATCCGTATGTATCTTGCAAATTTCTATGTCTCCCACTTGGACTAAATCCCGAATGGAATTGAAGCTCTCTTGATGTGCTTGGTTCTCTTGTGAAATCTGGATTCCTTCGCCAATGCAATTGCACCAGTATTGTCACAAAAGATTTTCATTGGACCCGATGCACTAGGTATGACACCTAGATCGGATATGAACTCCTTCATCCAGACTCCTTCATTTGCTGCTTCCGAAGCAGCTATGTACTCCACTTCACATGTAGATCCCGCCACGACACTTTGTTTAGAACTGCACCAACTGACAGCTCCACCGTTCAATATAAACACGTATCCGGTTTGCGATTTAGAATCGTCCGGATCAGTGTCAAAGCTTGCATCTACGTAACCATTTACGATGAGCTCTTTGTCACCTCCATATATGAGAAACATATCCTTAGTCCTTTTCAGGCACTTCAGGATGTTCTTGACCGCTGTCCAGTGATCCACTCCTGGATTACTTTGGTACCTCCCTGCTAGACTTATAGCAAGGCACACATCAGGTCTGGTACACAGCATTGCATACATGATAGAGCCTATGGCTGAAGCATAGGGAACATCTTTCATTTTCTCTCTATCTTCTACGGTGGTCGGACATTGAGTCTTACTCAACTTCACACCTTGTAACATAGGCAAGAACCCTTTCTTTGCTTGATCCATTTTGAACTTCTTCAAAACTTTGTCAAGGTATGTGCTTTGTGAAAGTCCAATTAAGCGTCTTGATCTATCTCTATAGATCTTAATGCCCAATATGTAAGCAGCTTCACCAAGGTCTTTCATTGAAAAACTCTTATTCAAGTATCCCTTTGTGCTATCCAGAAATTCTATATCATTTCCAATCAGTAATATGTCATCCACATATAATATCAGAAATGCTACAGAGCTCCCACTCACTTTCTTGTAAATACAGGCTTCTCCAAAAGTCTGTACAAAACCAAATGCTTTGATCACACTATCAAAGCGTTTATTCCAACTCCGAGAGGCTTGCACCAGTCCATAAATGGATCGCTGGAGCTTTCACACTTTGTTAGCTCCCTTTGGATCGACAAAACATTCCGGTTGCATCATATACAACTCTTCTTCCAGAAATCCATTCAGGAATGCAATTTTGACATCCATCTGCCAAATTTCATAATCATAAAATGCGACAATTGCTAACATATTTCGGACAGACTTAAGCATCGCTACGGGTGAGAAGGTCTCATCGTAGTCAATCCCTTGAACTTGTCGAAAACCTTTCGCAACAAGTCGAGCTTTGTAGACAATAACATTATCGTCAGCGTCAGTCTTCTTCTTGAAGATCCATTTATTCTCAATTGCTTGCCGATCAACGGGCAAGTCAACCAAAGTCCACACTTTGTTCTCATACATGGATCCCATCTCAGATTTCATGGCTTCTAGCCATTTTGCGGAATCTGGGCTCACCATCGCTTCTTCATAGTTCGTAGGTTCATCATGATCTAGTAGCATGACTTCCAGAACAGGATTACCGTACCACTCTGGTGTGGATCTTACTCTGGTTGATCTACGAGGTTCGGTAGTAACCTGATCTGAAGTTTCATGATCATTATCATTAGCTTCCTCACTAATTGGTATAGGTGTCACAGAAACCGGTTTCTGTGATGTACTACTTTCCAATAAAGGAGCAGGTACAATTACCTCATCAAGTTCTACTTTCCTCCCACTCACTTCTTTTGAGAGAAACTCCTTCTCTAGAAAGGATCCATTCTTAGCAACGAATGTCTTGCCTTCGGATCTGTGATAGAAGGTGTACCCAACAGTCTCCTTTGGGTATCCTATGAAGACACATTTCTTCAATTTGGGTTCGAGCTTATCAGGTTGAAGCTTTTTCACATAAGCATCGCAGCCCGAAACTTTCAGAAACGACAACTTTGGTTTCTTGCCAAACCACAGTTCATAAGGCGTCGTCTCAACAGATTTCGATGGTGCCCTATTTAACGTGAATGCAGCCGTCTCTAAAGCATAACTCCAAAACGATAGTGGTAAATTAGTAAGATACATCATAGATCGCACCATATCTAATAAAGTACGATTACGACATTCGGACACAC
Source organism: Triticum dicoccoides (assembly GCF_002162155.2). NCBI lineage: Eukaryota > Viridiplantae > Streptophyta > Magnoliopsida > Poales > Poaceae > Triticum > Triticum dicoccoides. The sequence continues at coordinate 61,697,431 of NC_041384.1, read as the reverse complement.
CATTACGCTGTGGTGTTCCGGGTGGCGTGAGTTGCGAAACTATTCCGCATTGTTTCAAATGTAGACCAAACTCGTAACTCAAATATTCTCCTCCACGATCAGATCATAGAAACTTTATTTTCTTGTTACGATGATTTTCAACTTCACTCTGAAATTCTTTGAACTTTTCAAATGTTTTAGACTTATGTTTCATTAAGTAGATATACCCATATCTGCTTAAATCATCTGTGAAGGTGAGAAAATAATGATATCTGCCACGAGCCTCAACATTCATCGGACCACATACATCTGTATGTATGATTTCCAACAAATCTGTTGCTCTCTCCATAGTACCGGAGAACGGCATTTTAGTCATCTTGCCCATGAGGCACGGTTCGCAAGTATCAAGTGATTCATAATCAAGTGATTCCAAAAGTCCATCAGTATGGAGTTTCTTCATGCGCTTTATTCTGATATGACCTAAACGGCAGTGCCACAAATAAGTTGCACTATCATTATCAACTCTGCATCTTTTGGCTTCAACATTATGAATATGTGTATCACTACTATCGATATTCATCAAAAATAGACCACTCTTCAAGGGTGCATGACCATAAAAGATATTACTCATATAAATAGAACAACCATCATTCTCTGATTTAAATGAATATCCGTCTCGCATCAAACAAGATCCAGATATAATGTTCATGCTCAACGCTAGCACCAAATAACAATTATTTAGGTCTAATACTAATCCCGAAGGTAGATGTAGAGGTAGCGTGCCGACTGCGATCACATCGACTTTGGAACCATTTCCCACGCGCATCGTCACCTCGTCCTTCGCCAGTGTTCGCTTAATCCGTAGTCCCTGTTTCGAGTTGCAAATATTAGCAACAGAACCAGTATCAAATACCCAGGTGCTACTGCGAGCTCTAGTAAGGTACACATCAATAACATGTATATCACATATACCTTTGTTCACCTTGCCATCCTTCTTATCCGCCAAATACTTGGGGCAGTTCCGCTTCTAGTGTCCAGTCTGCTTGCAGTAGAAGCACTCAGTTTCATGCTTAGGTCCAGATTTGGGTTTCTTCTCCTGAGCAGCAACTTGCTTGCTATTCTTATTGAAGTTCCCCTTCTTCTTCCCTTTGCCCTTTTTCTTGAAACTGGCGGTCTTGTTGACCATCAACACTTGATGTTCCTTCTTGATTTCTATCTCCGCAGCCTTTAGCATTGCGAAGAGCTCGGGAATTGTCTTATCCATCCCTTGCATGTTATAGTTCATCACGAAGCTCTTGTAGCTTGGTGGCAGTGATTGAAGAACTCTGTCAATGACACTATCAACAGGAAGATTAACTCCCAGTTGAGTCAAGTGATTATGATACCCAGACATTTTGAGTATATGTTCACTGACAGAACTATTCTCCTCCATCTTGCATCTATAGAACTTATTGGAGACTTCATATCTCTCAATCCGGGCATTTGCTTGAAATATTAACTTCAACTCCTGGAACATCTCATATGCTCTATGACGTTCAAAACGTCATTGAAGTCCCGATTCTAAGCCGTAAAGCATGGCACACTAAACTATCGAGTAGTCATCAGCTTTGCTCTGCCAGACGTTCATAACATCTAGTGTTGCTCCAGCAGCAGGCCTGGCACCCAGTGGTGCTTCCAGGACGTAATTCTTCTGTGCAGCAATGAGGATAATCCTCAAGTTACGGACCGAGTCCGTGTAATTGCTACCATCATATTTCAACTTTTCTTTCTCAAGGAACGCATTAAAATTCAACGAAACAACAGCACGGGCCATCTATCTACAATCAAACATAGACAAGCAAGATACTATCAGGTACTAAGTTCATGATAAATTTAAGTTCAATTAATCATATTACTTAAGAACTCCCACTTAGAAAGACATCCCTCTAATCTTCTAAGTGATCACGTGATCCAAATCAACTAAACCATAACCGATCATCACGTGAAATGGAGTAGCTTTCAATGGTGAACATCAATATGTTGATCATATCTACTATATGATTCATGCTCGACCTTTCGGTCTCAGTGTTCCGAGGCCATATCTGCATATGCTAGGCTCGTCAAGTTTAACCTGAGTATTCTGTGTGTGCAAAACTGGCTTGCACCCGTTGTAGATGGACGTAGAGCTTATCACACCCGATCATCACGTGGTGTCTGGGCACGATGAACTTTGGCAACGGTGCATACTCAGAGAGAACACTTTTATCTTGAAATTTAGTGAGAGATCATCTTATAGTGCTACCGTCAATCAAAGCAAGATAAGATGCATAAAAGATAAACATCACATGCAATCAATATAAGTGATATGATATGGCCATCATCATCTTGTACTTGTGATCTCCATCTCCGAAGTACCGTCATGATCACCATCGTCACCAGTGCGACACCTTGATCTCTATTGTAGCATCGTTGTTGTCTCGCCAATCTTTATGCTTCCACGACTATCGCTACCGCTTAGTGATAAAGTAAAGCATTACAGCGCGATTGCATTGCATACAATAAAGCGACAACCATATGGCTCCTGCCAGTTGCCGATAACTCGATTAGAAAACATGATCATCTCATACAATAAAATTTAGCATCATGTCTTGACCATATCACATCACAACATGCCCTGCAAAAACAAGTTAGACGTCCTGTACTTTGTTGCAAGTTTTACGTGGCTGCTACGGGATTAGCAAGAACCATTCTTACCTACGCATCAAAACCACAACGATAGTTTGTCAAGTTGGTGTTGTTTTAACCTTCGCAAGGACCGGGCGTAGCCACACTCGATTCAACTAAAAGTTGGAGAAACTGACACCCGCCAGCCACCTGTGTGCAAAGCACGTCGGTAGAACCAGTCTCGCGTAAGCGTACGCGTAATGTCGGTCCGGGCCACTTCATCCAACAATACCGCTGAACCAACGTATGGCATGTTGGTAAGCAGTATGACTTATATCGCCCACAACTCACTTGTGTTCTACTCGTGCATATAACATCAACGCATAAAACCTGGCTCAGATGCCACTGTTAGGGAACGTAGTAATTTCAAAAAAATTCCTACGCACACGCTAGATCATGGTGATGCATTGCAACGAGAGGGGAGAGTGTTGTCTACGTACCCTTGTAGACCGGCAACGGAAGCATTGACACGACGTAGAGGAAGTAGTCGTACGTCTTCCCGATCCAACCGATCCAAGTACCGAACGTACGGCACCTCCGAGTTCTGCACACGTTCAACTCAATGACGTCCCTCGAGCTCCGATCCAAAGTGTTGACGGAGAGTTTTGTCAGCACGATGGCGTGATGATGGTGATGATGTTCTACCGACACAGGGCTTCACCTAAGCATCGCTACGGTATGACCGAGGTGGAATATGGTGGAAGGGGGCACCGCACACGGCTAAGGAACGATCACGAAGATCAACTTGTGTTTCATGGGGTGCCCCCTGCCCCCGTATATAAAGGAGGGAGGGGGGAGGTGCGGCCGGCCCCTAGGGGTGCGCCTGGAGGAGTCCTACTCCCACCGGGAGTAGGACTCCCCCCTCTTGCCTTGTTGGAGAAGGAAAGGGGAAGGGGGAAAGAGGAAAGGGGGCGCCGCCCCCCCCTTCCTTGTCCTATTCGGACTAGGGGGGAGGGGGCGCGCGGCCTGCCCTGGCCGGCCCTCCTCTTCTCCCTTAGGGCCCATGTAGGCCCATTAACCCCCAGGGGGGGTTCCGGTAACCCCACGGTACTCCGGTAAAATCCTGATTTCACCCGGAACGTTTCCGATATCCAAATATAGGCTTCCAATATATCAATCTTTATGTCTCGACCATTTCAAGAATCCTCGTCATGTCCGTGATCACATCCGGGACTCCGAACAACCTTCGGTACATCAAAACACAAAAACCCTAATTACGATCGTCACCGAACTTTAAGCGTGCGGACCCTACGGGTTCGAGAACTATGTAGACATGACCGAGACACGTCTCCGGTCAATAACCAATAGCGGAACCTGGATGCTCATATTGGTTCCTACATATTCTACGAAGATCTTTATCGGTCAAACCGCATAACAACATACGTTGTTCCCTTTGTCATCCGTATGTTACTTGCCCGAGATTTGATCGTCGGTATTCCAATACCTAGTTCAATCTCGTTACGGGCAAGTCTCTTTACTCGTTAAGTAATACATCATTCCGCAACTAAGTCATTAGTTGCAATGCTTGCAAGGCTTAAGTGATGTGCATTACCGAGAAGGCCCAGAGATACCTCTTCGACAATCGGAGTGACAAATCGTAATCTCGAAATACGCCAACCCAACAAGTACCTTCGGAGACACCTGTAGAGCACCTTTATAATCACCTAGTTACGTTGTGACGTTTGGTATCACACAAAGTGTTCCTCCGGTAAACGGGAGTTGCATAATCTCATAGTCATAGGAACATGTATAAGTTCTGAAGAAAGCAATAGCAACAAACTAAATGATCAAGTGCTAAGCTAACGGAATGGGTCAAGTCAATCACATCATTCTCCTAATGATGCGATCCCGTTAATCAAATGACAACTCATGTCTATGGCTAGGAAACATAACCATCTTTGATCAACGAGCTAGTCAAGTAGAGGCATACTAGTGACACTCTGTTTGTCTATGTATTCACACATGTATTATGTTTCCGGTTAATACAATTCTAGCATGAATAATAAACATTTATCATGATATAAGGAAATAAATAATAACTTCATTATTGCCTCTAGGGCATATTTCCTTCAGTCATCGGGGTTGTGCATGATGAGAGCATTCTTGTGTGACGAAAATGGAGCATGACTAAACTATATGATTTTGTAGGGATGAACTTTCTTTGGCCCCCTGTTGCTCCACCCACGTACTCCTTCCTCGTATATATACCTACGTACCCCCAAACGATCAGATACGGAGCCAAAACCCTAATTCCACCGCCGCAACTTTCTGTATCCATGAGATCCCATCTTGGGGCCTGTTCCGGAGCTCCGCCGGAGGGGGCATCGATCACGGAGGGCTTGTACATCAACACCATAGCCCCTCCGATGAAGTGTCAGTAGTTCACCTCAGATCTATGGGTCCATAGTTAGTAGCTAGATGGCTTCTTCTCTCTTTTTGGATCTCAATACAATGTTCTCCCCCCCTCTTGTGGAGATCTATTCGATGTAATCTTCTTTTTGCGGTGTGTTTGTTGAGATCGATGAATTGTGGGTTTATGATCAAGTCTATCCATGAACAATATTTGAATCTTCTCTGAATTCTTGTATGTATGATTGGTTATCTTTGCAAGTCTCTTCGAATTATCAGTTTGGTTTGGCCTACTAGATGGATCTTTCTTGCAATGGAGAAGTGCTTAGCTTTGGGTTCAATCTTGTGGTGTCCTTTCCCAGTGACAGTAGGGGCAGCAAGGCACGTATTGTATTGTTGCCATCGAGGATAACAAGATGGGGTTTTCATCATATTGCATGAGTTTATCCCTCTACATCATGTCATCTTGCTTAAGGCGTTACTCTATTTTCATTAACTTAATACTCTAGATGCATGCTAGATAGCGGTCGATGAGTGGAGTAATAGTAGTAGATGTAGGCAGGAGTCGGTCTACTTGTCTCGGACGTGATGCCTATATACATGATCATACCTAGATATTCTCATAACTATGCTCAATTCTGTCAATTGCTCAATAGTAATTTGTTCACCCATCGTAGAATACTTATGCTCTCGAGAGAAGCCACTAGTGAAACCTATGGCCCCCGGGTCTATCTTCATCATATTAATCTCCCAATACTTAGTTATTTCCTTTGCTTTTTTACTTTTCTTTTATTTTACTTTGCATCTTTATCACAAAAATACCGAAAATATTATCTTATCATGTCTATCAGATCTCACTCTCGTAAGTGGTCGTGTAGGGATTGACAACCCCTTATCGCGTCGGTTGCGAGGATTTATTTGTTTTGTGCAGGTGCGAGGGACTCGCACGTAGCCTCCTACTGGATTGATACCTTAGTTCTCAAAAACTGAGGGAAATACTTACGCTACTTTGCTGCATCATCCCTTCCTCTTCGGGGAAAACCAACACAGTGCTCAAGAGGTAGCAAGGTGCACCGACGAGAGTGCACATCTGTGAAGGGGGCACATGGATTGCCTTTTGTTCCTCATACCTAAGGTTCACGATTTCGTCAGTTTAGGCACCGACCCTATGGGAAAACATTGTGTCGTCGCATGGACCCTCACGCCTCCTCCTCCTAACAGGACACGACAACGACGACTGCCTTCTTAGACTCTATGGTTTTGATGACCACTGATCGCGAGACGGATGACGTGCCCGCCTTTAGCCCCAACAGCTTGCGCCTCCCTCGGGCGACGACGACGAAGAATGGGGACATGGAGGCGATTTGGGCGGAGATAGATGAACGATGAGGACAGGGGGCTAGGGATTTTGGGGAAAAAATATTCACATCATCATGTATCGCACAAAGTTTTTGCAACAAAATAATGCGGGCAAGTGGCCCATGCGTCCTCGATTCATTCTTGAAAATGACAAAGTTAATTTTAAGGACATGTCTAATGACCACAGATGAATTTCACTCTACCACTGGCGTGCTAGACACATACATGGTCGTTCGCAGCAGCGAACTGCATGTTGGCTTCGAAACTTCACTGATGAGATAGTTAGCATAGTCAATTCTGAATGTAATCATCTTGCTTGATTAATGAAAGTTCCTTTCCCGCAAAAATAAAACAGCATGCCACGTAGGCAGAATATGGGGCCAGAGCGTATGAGGTGATCGTCGACGTTCATTGATGTGACTTTTGTGACCGTATATCGGGTATTTGTAAGCCTAGTTACCAATGTGAAATTTGAGAACCATTCTAATGACCGCGTATGAATTCATCTTCATCATCCTCGTTCATCTATCAGATGGAGTTCAGCTCACACCGACCGACCTGCTTTCTATGTTTGGCATGCGGGGCCTGACGTAGTTGGCGGCCCTGTCTGGCCGCGCGCAGCAAGGAAGGAGAGGGGGGCGATCTGGGCGTGGCCGACCAGCATTTCCCGACGAAGCGTGGCAAATTTTCGTGTTTTGATCCTTCTCTGAAACCTATTCAAGATTTGATCCTAGTTTGAAAAAATTCGAGATCTGACCCTTTTGCTATCGCCAGAGTCCATGGCGGTAGGGTCTAACAGCCTACCTCTAGGGACTTTGCCGGTAGGAAACATCGCTACCGCCAACCAGGCTGGCGGTAGCCTGCACAACCCTACCGCCAAGATGCTTGGCGGTAGGCACGAGCACGCACTATGTTCAATACTTAGGAGGTTTTTGGCGGTAGAGCATGCAACCTTACCGCCAGGGACCTTGGCGGTAGGCTGTTATACCCTACCGCCATGGTCCCTGGCGGTAGCAAAAGGGTCAGATCTCGAAAAAATTTCAAACTAGGGTCAAATCTCGAATAGGTTTCAGAAAAGGGTCAAAATACGAAATTTAGCCACAAAGCGTGGGCACCATGAAGGGCCGCGCTGAACCGATGGAGCGTGGGAGGCGACGTGGCTGCGGGGACACCACCGTCCGTTGGGCCTGTAAAGGTAACAATGCGATGAACAGTAATGATCGCTGTTGATTGATATCGATGATGTACATATTTATATCTTTAGAAGTGGCACGTCGCACAGGCGCGACGTTATACAAGAGATGGGATCGACGGGCGTGTCCGTTACAATAGGACGTGACCCATCGGGAGAGAAAACTGCATGTCGGTTTGCTAACAAAGATTTCCATTAATTAAACTAATTAATTAATCCTAACACTCTCCCTAATCTCTGCTTCAATTATTCTTGTAAACATCATCATCAACATCTTGGTCATCATCGTCATGATCAGTCTCCTCCAAAAACCCTGTAGGAAAAATATGAAGAGGTATATACAATATGCCATCAAAAACTCCTTTCAAAAACCCAATGGGAAAATAAGAAGAAACTGACATATCACAATGCCTGCATTACTATTGCCTCATTAAAAAACCTTCCATAAAAAACCATTTAGGAAAAACTTATAAAGGAAAAGAGGGCAATATCAAAGATCCGAGGATCACAAACAGATTATCATTCAGAGAGACACTCCCCCTGAACTTTGCAAGCCCCGAAGTCGTTTCATACCAATTCCATTGATGTACTTCTCAAATAAAGAACTTGGTAATGACTTTGTAAACAAATCGGCAAGATTGTCACATGACTTCGTTTGGAAAATATTTATCTCCCCAGTTTCCTGTAACTCGTGGAGATAAAATAATTTAGGTGGATATTATTTTTTATATAACCTGTCTGCATCTGTGTAATACATGCAACATTATCTTCATAGATAATAGTGGGTGATTCCAATGATCCAATCCCACTTGAACTTTCAATAAAGTTAATCATTCTGCGAAGCCATGCACATTCACATGATGCTTCAAACAAAGCAATAATTTCAGAATAATTCATGGACGTAGCCACCAAAGTTTGTTTTGTCGACTTCCAAGAAAAGGTCGTACCTCTACTCAAGAAGACAAAACCAGTCTGTGATCTGGCATTATGGGGATCATATAGGTATCCAGCATCACAATATCCCACCATGGTCTTATCTTGATTTTTCCGATAATAAACCATGATCTTTGGTGCCCTGAAGATATCTGAAAATGTTCTTCACACCAACCCAATGCCTCTTTGTTGGTGATGCACTGAATCTAGCCAATAAATTTACTGCAAATGATATATCGGGCCTGGTGCAGTTTGCTAGATACATTAGTGCTTCAATAGCACTGAGGTAAGCAAACTTAGGTCCTAATACCTCTTCATCATCACCCTTAGGTCTAAATGGGTCTTTATATCTATCAAGAGATCTAACAACCATTGGTGTTTCCGATGGATATGCTTTATCCATATTAAATTTCGCAAGAATATTTTGGATATAAGCAGACTGATGAACAAGTATTCCTGAAGGAAGATGTTCAAGTTGTAAGCCCAAACATAATTTAGTCTTACCCAGATCTTTCATATCAAACTTCATCTTAAGATGATTACTTGCCTCATGTATTTCATGTGTAGTCCCAATGATATTCAGATCATCCACATACACAAAAATAATGCAAAATCCATTCTTAGATTTCTTAATAAACACACATGGGCAATAATTGTTGTTTGAGTAACCATTCCGAAGAAGGAATATACTCAGTCGGTTATAGCACATTCTTCCCGACTGCTTCAAGCCATACAATGACTTCTAAAGCTTTACGCGATACATGTTGCGATTAGCCTTTGGATTCGGAAGCTTCATTCCCTCGGGAACTTTCATATAAATATCCGAATCCAGTGACCCATATAAATATGCAGTCACAACATCCATTAGTTGGATAGACAAATTCATTTTCACTATCAGTGATATTAAATATCAGAACGTTGTTCCACTCATAACAGGAGAATATGTTTCATCATAATCGATGCCGGGTCTCTGCGTGAACCCCTGTGCTACAAGCCTCGCCTTATATCTCACCACCTCGTTGTTCTGATTCCTCTTACGAACGAAAACCCATTTTTCTCCCACGGGGAACACATGCCGAGGAGTGGGTATTACTACAATAAATACCTCTCTTTTTATGAGCGAGCGCAATTCATCCTCAATTGCTGCCTTCCATTTGGACCAGTCTGAGCGCTTCATGCACTCTGCCATGGACTTAGGTTCTCGATCCAAATCAAGGCCTTCTGCAATTCTAGAGGCGAAATAAATGTCAACAACTGTAGTCTTTCTATTGTATGATTCTCCTGAATCAATATAATTAATGGATATCTCATCAATACCTTTTGATCCTTCGTGATTTCCCTCAACAATTGGATCAAGGTATTCCGATGTCCCAACACCAAAATTGTGTGCACACTCATGCTGGGTTCTGGATGTCCAACATCCTTCAGGTGTCCTTCAACCCTAGGTTGAATATCAACATTTTGTTGACCTGCATTTACTATTTCACTGCACCACAATACTACATTCCCTACAGTCAGGTTGGTCGGGAATACAAGTTCCACCGATAGACAGTCGGTCAGGAAAGACTATTGCCGACCGATAGCGTCTGTTGGGGAAAGTCCAGACGGGAAAGCCCTTTCCCGACCGACATAGTTTTCCCGACCGACTGCTTGTCGGCTTCCTCATTCCCCTTTGACGCTTCTGCAAAGCCTTGTCCTTTATGTCCAGATTCCTCCCCCTCTTGGGTGGTTGAGTAGATCTATGGGTCACATCTACTCTCTCTGGTACATTCATAGCAGGAACATTTGATTTTGTGACACCTTTATAATTGATACGTCTCCGTCGTATCTACTTTTCCAAACACTTTTGCCCTTGTTTTGGACTCTAACTTGTATGATTTGAATGGAACTAACCTGGACTGACACTGTTTTCAGCAGAATTGCCATGGTGTTGTTTTATGTGCAGAAAACAAATATTCTCGGAATGACCTGAAACTCCACGGAACATCTTAGAAAAAACAATAAAAAATCCTCACCAAAGATGAAGACCATGGGGCCCACACCCTTCTCACGAGGGTGGGGGGGCGCCCCCTACCTCGTGGGCCCCCTGGAAACCCTCCGACGCCAACTCCAACTCTATATATTTGCTTTCGGAGAGAAAAAAATCAGAGAGAAGAAATCATCGCGTTTTATGATACGGAGCCACCGCCAAGCCCTAAAACCTCTCGGGAGGGCTGATTTGGAGTCCGTTCGGGGCTCCGGAGAGGGGGATTCGTCGCCGTCGTCATCATCAACCATCCTCCATCACCAATTTCATGATGCTCACGGCCGTGCGTGAGTAATTCCATCGTAGGCTTGCTGGACGGTGATGGGTTGGATGAGATTTATCATGTAATCGAGTTAGTTTTGTTAGGGTTTGATCCCTAGTATCCATTATGTTCTGAGATTGATGTTGCTATGACTTTGCTATGCTTAATGCTTGTCACTAGGGCCCGAGTGCCATGATTTCAGATCTGAACCTATTATGTTTTCATGAATATATGTGAGTTCTTGATCCTATCTTGCAAGTCTATAGTCACCTACTATGTGTTATGATCCGGCAACCCCGAAGTGACAATAATCGGGACCACTCCCGGTGATGACCATAGTTTGAGGAGTTCATGTATTCACTATGTGCTAATGCTTTGTTCCGGTTCTCTATTAAAAGGAGGCCTTAATATCCCTTAGTTTCCAATAGGACCCCGCTGCCACGGGAGGGTAGGACAAAAGATGTCATGCAATTTCTTTTCCATAAGCACGTATGACTATATACGGAATACATGCCTACATTACATTGATGAATTGGAGCTAGTTCTGTGTCACCCTATGTTATGATTGTTACATGATGAACCGCATCCGGCATAATTATCCATCACTGATCTGGTGCCTACGAGTTTTCCATATACTGGTTTACGCTTATTTACTTTCCCGCTGCTACTGTTACAATCACTACAAAATACCAAAAACACTACTTTTGCTGTCTTTACTTTTTTTGCCGCTACCACCACTATCATATTACTTTGATACTAAACACTTTGTTGCAGATACTAAGTTTCCAGGTGTGGTTGAATTGACAACTCAGCTGCTAATACTTGAGAATATTCTTTGGCTCCCCTTGTGTCGAATCAATAAATTTGGGTTGAATACTCTACCCTCGAAAGCTGTTGCGATCCCCTATACTTGTGGGTTATCAATAATCAGTAAATGCATCTGGCAGATTATTTGCAATATATTGCAAATTTATAATCTCCCGAATCTCCATTTCAGACTCATTCGTACGTGGATCTAAGGATTGGATGCCTTTCACATCCCAATCTATTTCTCGGCATTCTTTGTGGTTATTCTCTCCCCTTAATGCCAGAAAATTGTCCTCATCAAGAAGGCAATCAGCGTACCGGGCTGTAAACAAATCCCCTGTCAGGGGTTCCAGGTACTTAATGATTGACGGAGAATTGTACCCCACATAGATCCCCATTCGTCTATGAGGGCCCATTCATGTATGCTACGGTGGTGAGATCGGTACATATACCGCGCAACCGAATTGCCGCAGATGGGAAATACTTGGCTGGTTTCCACGTACTAACTGCAACGGGGAGACCGTATGATTTGCAGTTGGTCGAATTTGTATCAATTCTGCAGCATGTTGATACGTCCATTTTGCATCATGCTTTTATATCGATATTTATTACATTATGGGCTGTTATTACACATTATGTCACAATACTTATGCCTATTCTCTCTTATTTTACAAGGTTTACATGAAGAGGGGGAATGCCGGCAGCTGGAATTCTAGGCTGGAAAAGGAGCAAATATTAGAGACCTATTCTGCACATCTCCAAAAGTCCTGAAACTTCACGGGAGCATGTTTTAGAATATATAAAAAATATTGAGCGCAAGAAGTACCAGAGGGGGGCCACCCACCAGCCACGAGGGTGGGGGGGCGCGCCCTACCCCCTAGGCACGCCCCCTGCCTCGTGGGCCCCTTAGTGGCCCTCCGATGCCCATCTTCTTCTATATGAGGTCTTTCATCCGAGAAAAAAATCACAAGCAAGCTCACGGGATGAAACTCCGCTGCCACGAGGCGGAACCTTGGCGGAACCAATCTAGGGCTCCGGTAGAGCTATTCTGCCGGGGAAACTTCCCTCCGAGAGGGGGAAATCATCGCCATCGTCATCACCAACAATCCTCTCATCGGAAGGGGGTCAATCTCCATCAACATCTTCACCAGCACCATCTCATCTCGAACCCTAGTTCATCTCTTGTATCCAATCTTTGTATCCAAACCTTAGATTGGTACCTGTGGGTTGCTAGTAGTGTTGATTACTCCTTGTAGTTGATGCTAGTTGGTTTATAGGGTGGAAGATCATATGTTCAGATCCATTATGCATATTAATACCCCTTTGATTATGAACATGAATATGCTTCGTGAGTAGTCACGTTTATTCCTGAGGACATGGGAGAAGTCTTGCTATTAGTAGTCATGTGAATTTGGTATTCATTCGATATTTTGATGAGATGTATGTTGTCATCCCTCTAGTGGTGTCATGTGAACGTCGACTACATGACACTTCACCATTGTTTGGGCCTATAGGGAGGCAGTGGGAAGTAATAAGTAGATGATGGGTTGCTAGAGTGACAGAAGCTTAAACCCTAGTTTATGTGTTGCTTCATAAGGGGCTGATTTAGATCCATGTGTTTCATGCTATGGTTAGGTTTACCTTAATACTTCTGTTGTAGTTGCGGATGCTCGCAATGGGGGTTAATCATAAGTGGGATGCTTGTCCAAGTAAGGATAGCACTGTTGGAAATATGCCCTAGAGGCAATAATAAAATGATTATTATTATATTTCCTTGTTCATGATAATTGTCTATTGTTCATGCTATAATTGTGTTATCCGGAAATCATAATGCATGTGTGAATACATAGACCATAACATGTCCCTAGTAAGCCTCTAGTTAACTAGCTCGTTTATCAATAGATAGTCACGGTTTCCTGACTGTGGACATTGGATGTCATTGATAATGGGATCACATCATTAGGAGAATGATGTGATGGACAAGACCCAATCCTAAGCATAGCACAACATCGTGTAGTTCGTTTGCTAGAGCTTTTCCAGTGTCAAGTATCATTTCCTTAGACCATGAGATCGTGTAACTCCCGGATGCCGTAGGAGTGCTTTGGGTGTACCAAACGTCACAACGTAACTGGGTGACTATAAAGGTATACTACAGGTATCCCCGAAAGTATCAGTTGGGTTGACACGGATCGAGACTGGAATTTGTCACTCCGTATGATGGAGAGGTATCTCTGGGCCCACTCGGTAATGCATCATCATAATGAGCTCAATGTGACCAAGTGTTTGGTCACGGGATCATGCATTATGGTACGAGTAAAGTGACTTGCCGGTAACGAGATTGAACGAGGTATTCGGATACCGACGATCGAATCTCGGGCAAGTAACGTACCGATTGACAAAGGGAATTGTATACGGGATTGATTAAATCCTCAACATCGTGGTTCATCCGATGAGATCATCGTGGAACATGTGGGAGCCAACATGGGTATCCAGATCCCGCTGTTGGTTATTGACCGGAGAGTCGTCTCGGTCATGTCTACGTGTCTCCCGAACCCGTAGGGTCTACACACTTAAGGTTCGGTGATGCTAGGGTTGTAGAGATATTAGTATGCGGTAACCCGAAAGTTGTTTGGAGTCCCAGATGAGATCTCGGACGTCACGAGGAGTTCCGGAATGGTCCGGAGGTGAAGATTTATATATAGGAAGTCCAGTTTCGGCCATCGGGAAAGTTTCGGGGGTAATCGGTATTGTACCGGGACCACTGGAAGGGTCCCGGGGGTCCACCGGCTGGGGCCACCTATCCCGGAGGGACCCATGGGCTGAAGTGGGAGGGGAAACAGCCCCTGGTGGGCTGGTGCGCCCCCCATGGGCCTCCCCCTGCACCTAGGGATGGAAATCCTAGGGGTGGGGGCGCCCCACTTGGCTTGGGGGGCAAGTCCCCCCCTTGGCCGCCCCCCCTTGGAGATTCCATCTCCTAGGGCCGCCCCCCTAGGGGCCATATATATAGTGGGGGGAGGGAGGGCAGCCGCACCAAGTCTCTGGCGCCTCCCTCTCCCCACGTAACACCTCTCTCTCTCTCGTTGGAGCTTGGCGAAGCCCTGCCGAGATCACCGTTGCTTCCACCACCACGCCGTCGTGCTGCTGGATCTCCATCAACCTCTCCTTCCCCTTGTTGGATCAAGAAGGAAGATATGTCTTCCCAACCGTACGTGTGTTGAACGCGGAGGTGCCGTCCGTTTGGCGCTAGGTCATCTGTGATTTGGATCACGACGAGTACGACTCCATCAACCCCGTTCTCTTGAACACTTCCGCTCGCGACCTACAAGGGCATGTAGATGCACTCCCCTCTCCCTCATTGCTAGATGACTCCATAGATTGATCTTGGTGATGCGTAGAAAAATTTAAAATTCTGCGACGTTCCCCAACAGTGGCATCATGAGCTAGGTCTATGCGTAGTTTCTATGCACGAGTAGAATACAAGTTGTTGTGGGCGTTGATTTTGTCAATTTACTTGCCGTTAATAGTCTTATCTTGATTCGGCGGCATCGTGGGATGAAGCGGACCGGACCGACCTTACACGTACGCTTACGTGAGACTGGTTCCACCGACTGACATGCACTAGTTGCATAAGGTGGCTAGCGGGTGTCTGTCTCTCCCACTTTAGTCGGACCGGATTCGATGAAAAGGGTCCTTATGAAGGGTAAATAGAAATTGGCATATCACATTGTGGTTTTGGCGTAGATAAGAAACGTTCTTGCTAGAAACCTATAGCAGCCACGTAAAAACTTGCAACAACAATTAGAGGACGTCTAACTTGTTTTTGCAGCATGTGCCATGTGATGTGATATGGCCAAAAGGATGTGATGAATGATATATGTGATGTATGAGATTGATCATGTTCTTGTAATAGGAATCACGACTTGCATGTCGATGAGTATGACAACCGGCAGGAGCCATAGGAGTTGTCTTAATTTATTTATGACCTGCGTGTCAACATAAACGTCATGTAATTACTTTACTTTATTGCTAAACCGTTAGCCATAGTAGTAGAAGTAATAGATGACGAGATAACTTCATGAAGACACGATGATGGAGATCATGGTGTCATGCCGGTGACGATGATGATCATGGCGCCCCGAAGATGGAGATCAAAAGGAGCAAATGATATTGGCCATATCATGTCACTATTTGATTGCATGTGATGTTTATCATGTTTTTGCTTCTTATTTACTTAGAACGACGGTAGTAAATAAGATGATCCCTCACAATAATTTCAAGAAAGTGTTCCCCCTAACTGTGCACCGTTGCTAAGGTATGTTGTTCCGAAGCACCACGTGATGATCGAGTGTGATAGGCTCTAACGTTCGCATACAACGGGTGTAAGCCAGATTTACACACGCAATACACTTAGGTTGACTTGACGAGCCTAGCATGTACAGACATGGCCTCAGAACACGGAAGACCGAAAGGTCGAACATGAGTCGTATAGAAGATACGATCAACATGAAGATGTTCACCGATGATGACTAGTCCGTCTCACGTGATGATCGGACACGACCTAGTTGAATCTGATCATGTATCACTTAGATGACTAGAGGGATGTCTATCTGAGTGGGAGTTCATTAAATAATTTGATTAGATGAACTTAATTATCATGAACTTAGTCTAAAATCTTTGCAATATGTCTTGTAGATCAAATGGCCCACGCTAATGTTGCCCTCAACTTCAACGCGTTCCTAGAGAAAACCAAGCTGAAAGACGATGGCAGCAACTACACGGACTGGGTCCGTAACCTGAGGATTATCCTCATAGCTGCCAGGAAAGCATATGTCCTTGATGCACCGCTAGGTGAAGCACCTGTTTTCCCTGTAGAACAAGACGTTATGAACGCTTGGCAGACATGTAGTGATGATTACTCCCTGGTTCAGTGCGGCATGCTTTACAGCTTAGAACCGGGGCTCCAAAAGCGTTTTGAGCAACACAGATGTTGGATTTCGGGTTCCGGCAGACCCTTGAGGTTCGAACACTGGGGTGCGCGCAGAGATTTCGCCTCCTACCTACCTGCACCCCTCCGCATTGCTAAGATCTAAGCTATGGAAAGAACAACACAAGAGACATAGGGTTTATACTGGTTCGGGCCACTGTTGTGGTGTCATACCCTACTCCAGTGTGTGGTGTGGTGGATTGCCTCTTGGGCTGATGATGATGAACAATACAAGGAAGAACAGCCTCGCGAGGGTCTGTTCTTGGCTGGGGCGATGAACTGCTGGGAGGGGTTCAGTCACCCTTCTCTCTCTCTCTCCCTCTTCCTGGTTATTGATCTCGATCTCCCTAAAAACTCTCTCTCTCTCTCTACTTCTCTCTCCCAACCCTGTGGGTGGCTGGTCCTATTTATAGAGGCCCTGGTCCTCTTCCCGAATATCGAGCAGGAAGGGAGCCAACAATGGCGGGCTAATTTGAAGGGGGACAGCTAGTACCAGCTATCCTGACAAAAGTAGTCTTCGCCTGCACAAAGCTCTGGTGGTGACGCCGTCTTGGGCTCCACGATGACCTCCGTCTTGCAGTCCTCCTGGTCTTGGTCTTGTTGCACCGAAATGCAACCTTTGCCTGATGCCTCGGTACTCCGCGGCTACGCTTGCCCCCTTTGCACCGAAAAGGAAAGGAGGACACTGCGCGGGCTGGCACCTGCCTGGCACCCTTGGTCGTCATGGCTTGCGTCACGGGCACCTCGTGAGGTACCCCGCCTTGATCTCTCCGCCTCCTCGCGAGCCAGCCTGATGAGGCCGTGCCTGAGGAAGCTCCGCGTCGTCCACCCCACGAGGCTTGGCCCCTCGCAAGGGTCTTGGGTCTGTGTTGGTGAAGATGGGCCATGCTGGGGCCCCCTTTGAGCCACGCCGCAGGCCGCAGGCAGGCAAGTCTGGGGACCCCCGTTCCCAGAATGCCGACAGTAGCCCCCGGGCCCAAGGCGCGCCCGGACTTGGCCGTGCAGGGAGGCGGAAGGGCAAGAGCGAAGCACCACGGGCCCTAACAGCCTGCGGCCTTGGGCGCCGCGTGGCGGTTGATTCGAC
Source organism: Triticum dicoccoides (assembly GCF_002162155.2). Lineage (NCBI taxonomy): Eukaryota > Viridiplantae > Streptophyta > Magnoliopsida > Poales > Poaceae > Triticum > Triticum dicoccoides. The sequence continues at coordinate 61,679,753 of NC_041384.1, read as the reverse complement.
GCGAGCGCCTCCACTTCCCCATGGCGCATCGGCAAGTGCACGGATTGGACGAGTCCCTGCATGCAAAGCGGGTCATGATTACCTGCGATCGTGGAGGTCGGCGGTTGGCCTTCGCCGGCCATAAGTACGGAACGGCGCGCGCCCTTCTAGTCTATCCCTCCTTGCTTCTCCTTCTTCCTGGTCCTTGCTCCGTCTTGCTGCGATGGCTTCGATCCGCCGGTTCTCGACGACAGAGAAGGGAAAGGCTCCCTGAGAGGAACCAGACCTGCTCCCGCCGAAGAAACGGCTCGTCCTCCATGGCCCGGACTAGGGGGTCCATCAGATGGTGTCGAGGCCTTGGTGCGAGCGGGCACCGCCGGGGTTCCCTCTTCCCTTGTACGCCCACATCGAGGGCCCTGAAGGAGCTGATGCTGATCGCCACGGACGGCGCCGCCCTCGGTGCCGACGGGTCATGAAGGTGTGGGTCGTCCTCCCTGGGGTCCACACCGCGGACTCCTCCCGAGAGTTCGTGCTCCATGTTGCCATGCCTCCTCAGTCTTGGATTCGCCTTCCTCCCTTCTTCGCCTCCATCATCCCGCGGGAAGAACTCCTGGAGCTTTGGCTACAGCACGTCGGCTGCTGCACCCTCGCGACCGAGGCAGAGGTCGCGGTCGTTGCCCCGGGCGAGGTCTTCATGACTCGGGCTGGGGCGAAATCGCCCGGGTTTGCAGGACAAGAGGCGCCTTCGCGATCCACTTGGAGTACGACGGTGCTTCGGTGGTGTTCTTCAAGGTCTTCGATGCGAACGGGCGCCGGCTGGAGTGCTGCCCCGGGGGAGGTGGCCAGGACCCTGCTGCGGCGAGGACTGGTCCCGCCAACCGCTCCCTTGGCGGCTCCTCAGGCGGTGGAGGCGTCGGAGGTTCCAGCGACTCCGGCGAGCTCTTCGCGACTCCGGAGACGAGCGACGACAGCTATGAGCCCCCGAGCCGGCGCCGCTCCTGGAGCAGGGCGGGCTCGTCAGGCCGCTGCCGACTCTGATCTGGATGGGGTTGGCGTCGGTGCTTGACGGCCCACTGTTGATGATGGCGTCTTTTGCAGGGGCGCGCGTAGTTAGTGTCCCTTTAGGATCTGTTTCCCTGCGATGAATCAAAGACGCGTCCCGTGGGGGCTTGTAAGGTGCCTGTGATCCTGTTTTGTTAATATAAGCCTTGCCGTAGAATTGTGCGAGTTGCTCATTCCGTCTTAGCTCAGTCCTCCCTTTCGAACCTCATGAGGGCTTGGTGCTCTGCGCTGACAGGTCCCAGTCCCAAGGTGGCTTCAGCCGTCGCTGGTATGCCAGGTCGCGATGCCGTGGTCAAGGCCAGGAGGTGAGCGACCCGGAGTCCGGTAAGAGCCCCTAAGTCGCGATGCTCAGGAGGTCCCCTTTGGCGCTCATGCAGCTGTCGTTCGGTGAGAAAGGAGAGCGGCATCGCTAACACGGGATTGCATTAGGTGCAGGGATGGTGCCACGGTAGCTGGCGCTTCCGGGTGGTGACTTATCTCGAGAATCAGAGCCGCTCTCTGGTGTGTCGCCGGGTCCGTGCATCGGCAGGCACGAGGTTGCTCGGCGAGGTCCTCGTGTGTCCCTCCCCTCTCTCCATTGCTCCCCTTTCTGCTCTACGTCCTCGGGTCCCGTCCCTCGAGCGAGTCTCAGCCGTCGCTGGTATGCCAGGTCGCGATGCCGTGGACAAGGCCAGAGGGTGAGGGCTGGAGAGCCGGTAGGAGCCCTGAGTCGCGATGCTCAGGCACCCTCCCTTTAACGTGCAAGCGGTTCGCGCGGATGAGAGTGGAGGAGACACCGCAAGGGCCTCGCCTGACGCAGCTCCTTTAAGAGATCCTGTAGACCCATCAGAGAAAGAACAAGGGGTTGCCATGACAATTGACAGTCAGCCGTTGGTTGCTTCCGAGGGGTAATGAGGCACTGAAGGCTTGACGAGGTGGAGCCATGCGGGGCTGTCACGGCCAAAGCTCAGCCATCCAGGTTTGTCGGCGTTGCAGGGACGGACCCATGTGCAAGCGTCGTGCCATTTGGGAGCAGTTCCGTCAGTTGAGCGGGCAACTTGGTCAAGCACATTAGCCGCGAAGGAGTGTATTCATTCAAATAGATGCTGGGAAGGCGGACATCACTGGGTCAGGCCCGAGCGACTTGGGGATCATGCAGGTCGAGGGGCGCCCCCAACAAGGTAAGCTAACAACATGAAATAAAAGAGATACACGCCGCAGGGACGGACCCACGCGGCCTGGGAATAATGCAGCCCTGGGGGGCGCTCCCAGCTGGAAGTGAAACTTGAAAGATGTCACCTGATGACGTTGATGATGAAGGGGTGTTGGTGTAGCAGACTCGGTGGGCTGCGGAAGCCGATCCTCACGAGCCCCCAGGCCCAGGGGCATCGGGAGGCTCCGGAGGCGCTAGCGGCTCCTCGCGGACCATCTCCACCTCCACCAGGGATGCGGAATGCCTGGCCCCTTGTGCCTCCATGGCGCCCCTCATGAGGCGCTGGTACGTGGCAGCCGCGTTCGGCAAGTCGTAAGGCATGCGAACGTAGCTGTGGGGTGGACCTCCGCAGCGCCCCACTCGCGAGGGCCAGAGGCGCTCCAGAGAGGTGACTCGGTTGAGCCCCGGTATGTCGACGTAGACGCGCAGCCCACCATCCTCGCCTGGATGGGGAGCCGCTGCTGGTAGGCGGCGGCCGCCTTTCATGACTCTTGACTCCTGTAGCTCATGAATGGCCTTGCTGACGAACTCCTGAGGGTCTGGCTTTCCTTGCCTTGCTCCTTCTTGAGGGAAACGTGCTTCGAAACACGCCCCCATGTGGTGCCCAAGCGCCTCCCTCGTGACCCTAGCTAGGTCGGTGGCCCTCCAGGGGAGAGCCCCCGAGCCCTGCCTGAGGAGGGCGCCGGGCGCGCTTTCCTATGCGATGGAAGGAGGTTCCCCCTGGGCAGGCACGGGCCCAGAGGGGCCGGGCAGGACGATGTCTTCTTCTTCTTGGGGGCGGTCTCGGGAAGCCTCCTGCTTCCGCGATCCGGGTCTTCCAGTGACGCGGCCTGAAAGGCTCGTTCCAGGGAACACACCGCGTCCTTCTCTTCACAGGGCATCGTAATGACTCCGCCGCTTCCTGGCATCTTGAGGACGTTGTAGCCGTGGTGAGTTACGGCCATGAACTTGGCTAGCGCTGGGTACCCAAGGATGGCGTTGTACGGCAGGCAAATGTGAGCGACGTCGAAGTCGATGAGCTCGGTGCGGTAGTTGTCGCGCGCCCCGAAGGTGACAGGGAGGCAGACCTGCCCAATTGGGACCGTGGAGCCGTCGGTGATTCCGGAGAAAGGCTTGGTTGGCTGAAGTTGGCTGTAGGGCACTTGGATATTGTTGAATGTTTCCACGGACAGGACGTTGAGCCCTGCCCCGCCATCGATGAGGGTCCTGGTGACCACCACATTGCTGATGATTGGGGAACAAAGCATCGGGAGGACTCCGGCTGTAGCCGCACACTTGAGCTGATCTGCTGAGCTGAACGTGATGGCGCACGCCGACCACCCGAGAGGGCGCGCGGCTTCGAGCCTGGGGAGGACTGCATTCACTTCGCGGGCGAACTGCTTGAAGATGCGTTGAGAGGCTGGGGCTTGAGCCCCGCCCAGGATGCAGGCGATCGCACGCGGCTCCTGGAAGCCCCCAGCCCCCTCGTCCTGGTGGCGGTCCTCATTTCTCCTTGGCTGTGGCGGTAGCGGAGGGAGGCCTGCGTTGCCTTGCGGGCAATCCTCGCGAGGCTGATCCCTCCAGTCTCCCTCGCGAGGCGGGTCTTGCCAGCGATCCTCGCGAGGTTGATCGCGCCACCCTTGGCGCGGGCCACGGTCTTCCCAGCGTCCTGCATTCCTTCCTCCTCCTCGACCGTAGCCCCGGTCACCGCGGTCGGGGCGACGGCCGATCCTTCCTTCTCGCATGGCTCGGAGCTCTTGACATTCGTTGGTGTTGTGGGTGTGGAGGTCGTGGTACACACAGTACCGACTGCCCTTGGAGGGTTCGGGCTGATCTCTGCCCCGCTTGGTGTCTGGTTCTGTCGCGAGCACGGCAGCCCCCTTGCGCTTCACATCCTTGGCCTTGGGCTTCTTCTCTTCTGGGTCTGCGGCAGGCAGCTCGAGGAGGGAGAGACGCCCTTCCTCAGCCCTGGCACACTTGGTTGCCAAGTTGAATAGCTCCAAGGAAATGCACAGGTCTTCATGCATCGCCAGCTCCTCCTTCATCTTGACATCGCGCACGCCGTCGGAGAAGGCCGAGATGATGGCCTCCTTAGTCACCTTGGGAATCTTGAGGTGTGCGTTGTTGAAGCGCTGGATATACTTCTGCAGGGTCTTCCTGGGTTGTTGCTTGATGCGGCGCATGTCGCTCACGGCGGGTGGCCGGTCGTGAGTACCTTGGAAGTTGGTGATGAAGCGGGTGCGCATCTCGTCCCAGGAGGAGATCGTGCCTGGAGCCAGGTTCAGGAGCCACGTGCGGGCCCCGTCCTTGAGCGCCATGGGAAACCAGTTCGCCATGACCTTCTCGTCTCTGTTGGCAGCTTCGATGCCCAGCTCGTAGAGCTGGAGGAACTCCGCAGGGTCGGCGTGCCGTCGTAACAAGGAAGCAGGTCTGGCTTAAACTTGCCGGGCCACGCGACGCTGCGTAGCTCGGTGGTGAAGGCGCGGCAGCCTGCTGTGGCCATAGGAGGCCTTGGGTGACGGAGAGCTTGGTCTTGCATGTCCCCACCCGCTGCAGCTGGGAGCAGCGTGGGGTCTTGATGTGCGGGAGCAGGAGCATGGTCGTGACGTGCTGGAGCAGGGAGCGCCCGGGCAGCTTCTTGCGGGCGAGAGACTTCTTGGCAGCTCTGCTCTTGCCGCGCTGGCACCTGACGGCGCGGGTTCTGCCCAGGGACCATGCGCCTTGGAGCCATGGCACCTTCCTGAGGAGGAGGCGTCCGGGGTGCCGCCGGAGCTTCGTCGCCCGTGCGAGGCGGGGTGCGGTGCAGCGGAGCGGACGGCGCAGGAGAGCCCCCTGCGGCGTGGACGAGCTCGGCGACGCGGTCGAGCCATTATTCGTAGACGTCGTCGATGGGACGGTAGCGCAGGAGCTCGTTTGCCGCGATAAGCGCAGCTCGAGCCTCCATGGGCGCACGGAGCACGTGGGACGAAGAACCAGCTGGGGTGAGCGAGGGAGTTGCGGTGCGGCCGTCTTGCCGCACGAACGGATGCTGAGGCGATGCTTGCTGCTCGTCCCCCGCCGGGCCGGTGGCGGCGTTGATGGCAGGTGACGGGGAACGGCGAGGACGCCCGCCGACAGGGCCCGTTTGGGCGACGCGGGAAGCGAGGGCGGCCTGGCGCTCGGTGCGGGCCCGACGAGCGTCAGACATGGGCACGATGGTCGAAGGAGAACGGGGTGGTGGAAGACGAATTCCGGCACACCCCTACCTGGCGCGCCAAATGTCGGATTTCGGGTTCCGGCGGACTCTTGAGGTTCGAACACCGGGGTGCGCGCGGAGATTTCGCCTCCTACCTACCTGCACCCCTTCGCCTTGCTAAGATCTAAGCTATGGAAAGAACAACACAAGAGACACAGGGTTTATACTGGTTCGGGCCACCGTTGTGGTGTAATACCCTACTCCAGTGTGTAGTGTGGTGGATTGCCTCTTGGGCTGGTGATGATGAACAATACAAGGAAGAACAGCCTCGCGAGGGTCTATTCTTGGCTGGGGCGATGAACTGCTGGGAGGGGTTCAGTCACCCTTCTCTCTCTCTCCCTCTTCCTGGTTATTGATCTCGATCTCCCTAAAAACTCTCTCTCTCTACTTCTCTCTCCCAACCCTGTGGGTGGCTGGTCCTATTTATAGAGGCCCTGGTCCTCTTCCCAAATATCGAGCGGGAAGGGAGCCAACAATGGCGGGCTAATTTGAAGGGGGACAGCTAGTACCATCTATCCTGACAAAAGTAGTCTTCGCCTGCACAAAGCTCTGGTGGTGACGCCGTCTTGGGCTCCACGATGACCTCCATCTTGCAGTCCTCCTGGTCTTGGTCTTGTTGCACTGAAATGGCAACCTTTGCCTGATGCCTCGGTACTCCGCGGCTGCGCTTGCCCCCTTTGCACCGAAGAGGAAAGGAGGACACTGCGCGGGCTGGCACCCGCCTGGCACCCATGGTCGTCATGGCTTGCGTCACGGGCACCTCGTGAGGTACCCCGCCTTGATCTCTCCGCCTCCTCGCGAGCCAGCCTGATGAGGCCGTGCCTGAGGAAGCTCCGCGTCGTCCGCCCCGCGAGGCTTGGCCCCTCGCGAGGGTCTTGGGTCTGTGTTGGTGAAGATGGGCCGTGCTGGGCCCCCCTTTGAGCCACGCCGCAGGCCGCAGGCAGGCAAGTCTGGGGACCCACGTTCCTAGAACGCCGACAACGGAGCATATGAGATGTTCCAAGAGCTGAAAATGGTTTTCCAAGCTCACGCCCGGGTCGAGAGATATGAAGTCTCCGACAAGTTCTACAGTTGTAAGATGGAGGAGAACAGTTCTGTCAGCGAGCACATACTCAAAATGTCTAGGCTGCATAACCGCTTGTCTCAGCTAGGAGTTAATCTCCCGGATGATGCGGTCGTTGACAGAATCCTTCAGTCGCTCCCACCTAGCTACAAGAGCTTTGTGATGAACTTCAATATGCAGGGATGGAAAAGACCATTCCCAAGGTATATTTAATGCTGAAATCAGCGGAGGTGGAAATCAAAAAGGAACATCAAGTGTTGATGGTGAATAAAACCACTAAGTTCAAGAAAGGCAAGGGTAAAAAGAACTTCAAGAAGGACGGCAAGGGAGTTGCCGCGCCCGGTAAGCAAGCTGTCGGGAAGAAGTCAAAGAATGGACCCAAGCCTGAGACTGAGTGCTTTTATTGCAAGGGAAACGGTCACTGGAAGCGGAATTGCCCCAAGTACTTAGCGGAAAAGAAGGCCGGCAATACCAAAGGTATATGTGATATACATGTTATTGATGTGTACCTTACCAGCGCTCGTAGTAGCTCCTGGGTATTTGATACCAGTGCGGTTGCTCATATTTGTAACTCAAAATAGGAACTGCGGAATAAACGGAGCCTGGCGAAGGACGAGGTGACGATGCGCGTTGGGAATGGTTCCAAGGTCGATGTGATCGTCGTCGGCACGCTACCTCTGCATTTACCTACGGGATTAGTTTTAAACCTCAATAATTGTTATTTAGTACTAGCTTTGAGCATGAACATTATATCTGGGTCTCGTTTAAAGCGAGATGGCTACTCATTTAAATCTGAGAATAATGGTTGTTCTATTTATATGAGAGACATGTTTTATGGTCATGCCCCGCTGGTCAATGGTTTATTCTTATTTAATCTCGAACGTGATGTTACACACATTCATAGTGTGAATGCCAAAAGATGCAAGGTTGATAATGATAGTCCCACATACTTGTGGCACTGCCGCCTTGGTCATATTGGTGTCAAACGCATGAAGAAACTCCATGCAGATGGACTTTTGGAGTCTCTTGATTATGAATCATTTGACACGTGCAAACAACTTATTGGAAATCATACATACTGATGTGTGCGGTCCAATGAGCATTGAGGCTCGCGGTGGCTATCGTTATGTCCTCACCCTCACTAATGACTTAAGTAGATATCGGTATGTCTACTTAATGAAACACAAGTCTGAGACCTTTGAAAAGTTCAAGGAATTTCAGAGTGAGGTTGAGAATCAACGTGAGAGGAAAATCAAGTTCTTACGATCAGATCGTGGGGGAGAATATTTGAGTCACGAATTTGGCACGCACTTAAGAAAATGTGGAATAGTTTCACAACTCACGCCGCCTGGAACACCACAGCGTAATGGTGTGTCCGAGCGTCGTAATCACACCCTATTGGATAAGGTACGATCTATGATGTCTCTTACCGATCTACCACTATCATTTTGGGGTTATGCTACAGAGACTGCCGCATTCACTTTAAATAGGGCTCCGTCGAAATCCGTTGAGATGACACCGTATGAATTGTGGTTTGTCAAGAAACCTAAGCTGTCGTTTCTGAAAGTTTGGGGATGCGATGCTTATGTCAAGAAACTTCAACCTGAAAAGCTCGAACCCAAATCGGAAAAATGTGTCTTCATAGGATACCCTAAAGAAACTATTGGGTATACCTTCTATCTTAGATCTGAAGGCAAGACATTTGTTGCCAAGAATGGATCCTTTCTAGAGAAAGAGTTTCTCTCGAAAGAAGTAAGTGGGAGGAAAGTAGAACTTGATGAAGTATAGCCTCTTGAACCGGAGAGTGGCGTAGCTCAAGAAATTGTTCCTGAGGTGTCTGCACCGACTAGGGAGGAAGTTAATGATGATGATCATGAAACTTCAGATCAAGTTGCTACTGAACTTCGAAGGTCCACAAGGACGCGTTCCGCACCAGTGTGGTATGGCAACCCTGTCCTGGAAATCATGTTGTTGGACAATAGTGAACCATCGAACTATGAAGAAGCGATGGCTGGCCCAGATTCCGACAAATGGCTGGAAGCCATGAAATCTGAGATAGGATCCATGTATGAAAACGAAGTATGGACTTTGACTGACTTGCCCGTTGATCGGCGAGCCATAGAAAATAAATGGATCTTTAAGAAGAAGACAAACGCGGATGGTAATGTGACCATCTATAAAGGTCGGCTTGTCGCTAAGGGTTATCGACAAGTTCAAGGGGTTGACTATGATGAGACTTTCTCACCCGTAGCGAAGCTGAAGTCCGTCCGAATCATGTTAGCAATTTCCGCATTCTATGATCATGAGATATGGCAAATGGACGTCAAAACGGCATTCCTTAATGGTTTCCTTAAGGAAGAATTGTATATGATGCAGCCGGAAGGTTTGTCGATCCTAAGAATGCTGACAAGGTGTGCAAGCTCCAACGCTCAATCTATGGGCTGGTGCAAGAATCTCGGAGTTGGAACATTCGTCTTGATGAGATGATCAAAGCGTTTGGGTTTACGCAGACTTATGGAGAAGCCTGCGTTTACAAGAAAGTGAGTGGGAGCTCCGTAGCATTTCTCATATTGTATGTGGATGACATACTATTGATAGGAAATGATATAGAATTCCTGGAAAGCATAAAGGCCTACTTGAACAAGTGTTTTTCAATGAAGGACCTTGGAGAAGATGCTTATATATTAGGCATCAAGATCTATAGAGATAGATTGAGACGCCTCATTGGTCTTTCACAAAGTACATACCTTGACAAGATATTGAAGAAGTTCAATATGGATCAGTCCGAGAAGGGGTTCTTGCCTGTATTGCAAGGTATGAGATTGAGCACAGCTCAATACCCGACCACGGCAGAAGATAGAGAAAAGATGAGTGTCGTCCCCTATGCCTCGGCCATAGGGTCTATCATGTATGCCATGCTGTGTACCAGACCTGATGTAAACCTTGCCATAAGTTTGGTAGGAAGGTACCAAAGTAATCCTGGCATGGAACACTGGACAACAGTCAAGAATATCCTGAAGTACTTGAAAAGGAGTAAGGATATGTTTCTCGTGTATGGAGGTGACGAAGAGCTCGTCGTAAAGGGTTACGTCGATGCTAGCTTCGACACAGATCTGGATGAATCTAAGTCACAAACCGGATATGTGTATATTTTGAATGGTGGGGCAATCAGCTGGTGCAGTTGCAAGCAAAGCGTCGTGGCGGGATCTACATGTGAAGCGGAGTACATGGCAGCCTCGGAGGCAGCACAAGAAGCAATCTGGGTGAAGGAGTTCATTACCGACCTAGGAGTTATTCCCAACGCGTCGGGCCCGATGACTCTATTCTGTGACAACACTAGAGCTATTGCCCTTGCCAAGGAGCCCAGGTTTCACAGGAAGACCAGGCATATCAAGCGTCACTTCAACTCCATTCATGAAAATGTTCAAAATGGAGACATAGATATTTGCAATGTGCATACGGACCTGAATGTCGCAGATCCGTTGACTAAACCTCTTCCTCGAGCAAAACATGATCAACACCAAAACTCTATGGGTGTTCAATTCATCACAATGTAACTAGATTATTGACTCTAGTGCAAGTGGGAGACTGTTGGAAATATGCCCTAGAGGCAATAATAAAATGATTATTATTATATTTCCTTGTTCATGATAATTGTCTATTGTTCATGCTATAATTGTGTTATCCGGAAATCATAATGCATGTGTGAATACATAGACCATAACATGTCCCTAGTAAGCCTCTAGTTAACTAGCTCGTTTATCAATAGATAGTCACGGTTTCCTGACTGTGGACATTGGATGTCATTGATAACGGGATCACATCAGTAGGAGAATGATGTGATGGACAAGACCCAATCCTAAGCATAGCACAAGATCGTGTAGTTCGTTTGCTAGAGCTTTTCCAGTGTCAAATATCATTTCCTTAGACCATGAGATCGTGTAACTCTCGGATGCCGTAGGAGTGCTTTGGGTGTACCAAACGTCACAACATAACTCGGTGACTATAAAGGTATACTACAGGTATCCCTGAAAGTATCTGTTGGGTTGACACGGATCGAGACTGGAATTTGTCACTCCGTATGATGGAGAGGTATCTCTGGGCCCACTCGGTAATGCATCATCATAATGAGCTCAATGTGACCAAGTGTTTGGTCACGGGATCATGCATTACGGTACGAGTAAAGTGACTTGCCGGTAACGAGATTGAACGAGGTATTGGGATACCGACGATCGAATCTCGGGCAAGTAACGTACCGATTGACAAAGGGAATTGTATACGGGATTGATTGAATCCTCGACATCGTGGTTCATCCGATGAGATCATCGTGGAACATGTGGGAGCCAACATGGGTATCCAGATCCCGCTGTTGGTTATTGACCGGAGAGTCGTCTCGGTCATGTCTACGTGTCTCTTGTGTTGAGGAACATTGCAGAAAACAAAAATTTTCCTACGGTTTCACCAAGATCCATCTATGAGTTCATCTAGCAACGAGTAATCGGATGCATCTACATACCTTTGTAGATCACGAGCGGAAGCGTTCAAAGAACGGGGATGAGGTAGTCGAACACGACGTGATCCAAATCACCGGAGATCCTAGCACCGAACGGACGGCACCTCCGCGTTCAACACACGTACGGTCAGCGTAACGTCTCCTTCTTCTTGATCCAGCAAGAGGGAAGGAGAGGTTGAGGAAGATGGCTCCAGCAGCAGCACGACGGCGTGGTGGTGGTGGAGCTGCAGTACTCCGGCAGGGCTTCGCCAAGCGCTATGGAGGAGGAGGAGGTGTTGGAGAGGGAGAAGGAGGCAACCAAAGGCGTGGATGAAAAGCCCTCCTTCCCCCACTATATATAGGAGGCCCAAGGGGGGGGCGCCGGCCCTAGGAGATCCAATCTCCTAGGGGGGCGGCGGCCAAGGGAGGTTTCCCTCCCCCCCAAGGCACCTAGGAGGTGCCTTCCACTAGTGGGACTCTTCCCTTTTGTGAACCCTAGGCGCATGGGCCTCTTGGGGCTGGTGCCCTTGGGACATGACCGAGACGACTCTCCGGTCAATAACCAACAGCGGGATCTGGATACCCATGTTGGCTCCCACATACTCCACGATGATCTCATCGGATGAACCACGATGTCGAGGATTCAAGCAACCCCGTATACAATTCCCTTTGTCAATCGATATGTTACTTGCCCGAGATTCGATCGTCGGTATCCCAATACCTCGTTCAATCTCGTTACCGGCAAGTCACTTTACTCGTACCGTAATGCATGATCCCGTGACCAAACACTTGGTCACTTTGAGCTCATAATGATGATGCATTACCGAGTGGGCCCAGTGATACCTCTCCGTCATACGGAGTGACAAATCCCAGTCTTGATCCGTGTCAACCCAACAGACACTTTCAGAGATACCCGTAGTATACCTTTACAGTCACCCAGTTACGTTGTGACGTTTGTTATACCCAAAGCACTCCTACGGTATCCGGGAGTTACACGATCTCATGGTCTAAGGAAAAGATACTTTGACATTGGAAAAACTCTAGCAAACGAACTATACGATCTTTAAGCTATGTTTAGGATTGGGTCTTGTCCATCACATCATTCTCCTAATGATGTGATCTCGTTATCAATGACATCCAATGTCCATAGTCAGGAAACCATGACTATCTGTTGATCAACGAGCTAGTCAACTAGAGGCTTACTAGGGACATGTTGGTGTCTGTTATTCACACATGTATTACGATTTCCGGATAACACAATTATAGCATGAATAAAGACAATTATCATGAGCAAGGAAATATAATAATAATGCTTTTATTATTGCCTCTAGGGCATATTTCCAACAGTCTCCCACTTGCACTAGAGTCAATAATCTAGTTACATTGTGATGAATCGAACACCCATGGAATTCTGGTGTTGATCATGTTTTGCCCTAGGGAGAGGTTTAGTCAATGGATCTGCTACATTCAGGTCCGTATGCACTTTACAAATATCTATGTCTCCATCTTGAACATTTTCACGAATGGAGTTGAAGCGACGCTTGATGTGCCTTGTCTTCTTGTGAAACCTGGGCTCCTTGGCAAGTGCAATAGCTCCAGTGTTGTCACAGAAGAGTTTGATTGGCCCCGACGCATTGGGTATGACTCCTAGGTCGGTGATGAACTCCTTCACCCATATTGCTTCATGTGCTGCCTCCGAGGCTGCCATGTACTCCGCTTCACATGTAGATCCCGCCACGACGCTCTGCTTGCAACTGCACCAGCTTACTGCCCCACCATTCAAAATATACACGTATCCGGTCTGTGACTTAGAGTCATCCAGATCTGTGTCAAAGCTAGCGTCGACGTAACCCTTTACGACGAGCTCTTCGTCACCTCCATAAACGAGAAACATTTCCTTAGTCCTCTTCAGGTACTTTAGGATATTCTTGACCGCTGTCCAGTGTTCCTTGCCGGGATTAATTTGGTACCTTCCTACCAAACTTACGGCAAGGTTTACATCAGGTCTGGTACACAGCATGGCATACATAATAGAACCTATGGCTGACGCATAGGGGATGACACTCATCTCTTCTATATCTTCTGCCGTGGTCGGACATTGAGCTGAGCTCAATTTCACACCTTGTAATACAGGGAAGAAACCCTTCTTAGACTGATCCATATTGAACTTCTTCAATATCTTATCAAGGTATGTGCTTTGTGAAAGACCTATGAGGCGTCTTGATCTATCTCTGTAGATCTTGATGCCTAATATATAAGCAGCTTCTCCAAGGTCCTTCATTGAAAAACTCTTATTCAAGTAGGCCTTTATGCTGTCCAAGAGTTCTATATCATTTCCCATCAAAAGTATGTCATCTACATATAATATGAGAAATGCTACAGAGCTCCCACTCACTTTCTTGTAAACGCAGGCTTCTCCATAAGTCTGCGTAAACCCAAACGCTTTGATCATCTCATCAAAGCGAATGTTCCAACTCCGAGATGCTTGCACCAGCCCATAAATCGAGCATTGGAGCTTGGACACCTTGTCAGCATCCTTAGGATCGACAAAACCTTCCGGCTGCATCATATACAATTCTTCCTTAAGGAAACCATTAAGGAATGCCGTTTTGACGTCCATTTGCCATATCTCATAATCGTAGAATGCGGCAATTGCTAACATGATTCGGACGTACTTTAGCTTCGCTACCGGTGAGAAAGTCTCATCGTAGTCAACCCCTTCAACTTGTCGATAACCCATAGCGACAAGCCGAGCTTTATAGATGGTCACATTACCATCCACGTCTGTCTTCTTCTTAAAGATCCATTTATTTTCTATGGCTCGCCGTTCAACGGGCAAGTCAGTCAAAGTCCATACTTCATTTTCATACATGGATCCTATCTCGGATTTCATGGCTTCTAGCCATTTGTCGGAATCCGGGCCCGCCATCGCTTCTTCATAGTTTGAAGGTTCACCGTTGTCTAACAACATGACTTCCAAGACAGGGTTGCCGTACCACTCTGGTGCGGAACGTGTCCTTGTGGACCTTCGAATTTCAGTAGGAGCTTGATCAGAAGTATCTTGATCATTATCATTAACTTCCTCTCTAGTCGGTGCAGGCACCTCAGGAACATTTTCTTGAGTTGCGCCATTTTCCGGTTCAAGACGTAATACTTCATCAAGTTCTACTTTCCTCCCACTTACTTCTTTCGAGAGAAACTCCTTCTCTAGAAAGGATCCATTCTTGGCAACAAAGATCTTGCCTTCGGATCTGAGGTAGAAGGTATACCCAACAGTTTCTTTAGGGTATCCTATGAAGACGCATTTTTCCGACTTGGGTTCGAGCTTTTCAGGTTGAAGTTTCTTGACATAAGCATCGCATCCCCAAACTTTTAGAAATGACAACTTAGGTTTCTTACCAAACCATAATTCAAACGGTGTCGTCTCAACGGATTTCGACGGAGCCCTATTTAAAGTGAATGCGGCAGTCTCTAAAGCATAGCCCCAAAAAGATAGCGGTAAATCGGTAAGAGACATCATAGATCGTACCATATCTAATAGAGTGCGATTACGACGTTCAGACACACCATTACGCTGAGGTGTTCCAGGCGGCGTGAGTTGTGAAACTATTCCACATTTTCTTAAGTGTGTGCCAAATTCGTGACTCAAGTATTCTCCTCCAAGATCTGATCGTAGAAACTTGATTTTCCTGTCACGTTGGTTCTCAACCTCACTCTGAAATTCCTTGAACTTTTCAAAGGTTTCAGACTTGTGTTTCATTAAGTAGACATACCCATATCTACTCAAGTCATCAGTGAGGGTGAGAACATAATGATAGCCACCGCGAGCCTCAACACTCATTGGACCACACACATCAGTATGTATGATTTCCAATAAGTTGGTTGCTCGCTCCATTGTTCCTGTGAACGGAGTCTTGGTCATTTTACCCATGAGGCATGGTTCGCACGTGTCAAATATTCGTAATCAAGAGACTCTAAAAGTCCATCTGCATGGAGCTTCTTCATTCGTTTGAAACCTATGTGACCAAGGCGGCAGTGCCACAAGTACGTGGGACTATCATTATCAACCTTACATCTTTTGGTACTCACACTATGAATATGTGTAGCATTACGCTCGAGATTCATTAAGAATAAACCATTCACCATCGGAGCATGACCATAAAACATATCTCTCATATAAATAGAACAACCATTATTCTCGGATTTAAATGAGTAGCCATCTCGAATTAAACGAGATCCCGATACAATGTTCATGCTCAAAGCTGGCACTAAATAACAATTATTAAGGTTTAATACTAATCCCGAAGGTAAATGTAGAGGTAGCGTGCCGACGGCGATCACATTGACCTTGGAACCATTCCCGACGCGCATCATCACCTCGTCCTTTGCCAGTCTCTGCTTATTCCGCAGCCCCTGCTTTGAGTTACAAATGTGAGCAACTGCACCGGTATCAAATACCCAGGAGCTACTACGGGTACTAGTAAGGTACACATCAATTACATGTATATCATATATACCTTTCGTTTTGCCGGCCTTCTTGTCTGCTAAGTATTTGGGGCAGTTCCGCTTCCAGTGACCACTTCCCTTGCAATAAAAGCACTCAGTCTCGGGCTTGGGTCCATTCTTTGGCTTCTTCCCAGCAGCTTGCTTTCCGGGCACGGCAACTCCTTTGCCGTCCTTCTTGAAGTTCTTTTTACCCTTGCCCTTCTTGAACTTAGTGGTTTTATTCACCATCAACACTTGATGTTCCTTCTTGACTTCTACCTCTGCTGATTTCAGCATTGAAAATACCTCAGGAATGGTCTTTTCCATCCCCTGCATATTGAAGTTGATCACAAAGCTCTTGTAGCTTGGTGGAAGCGACTGGAGGATTCTGTCAATGACCGCATCATCCGGGAGATTAACTCCCAGCTGAGTCAAGCGGTTATGTAACCCAGACATAGTGAGTATGTGCTCACTGACAGAACTATTTTCCTCCATCTTACAACTGAAGAATTTGTCGGAGACTTCATATCTCTCGACCCGGGCATGAGCTTGGAAAACCATTTTCAGCTCTTCGAACATCTCATATGCTCCATGTCTCTCAAAACGCTTTTGGAGCCCCGGCTCTAGGCTGTAAAGCATGCCGCACTGAACGAGGGAGTAGTCATCGACACGTGTCTGCCAAGCGTTCATAACGTCTTGGTTCTGTGGGACGGGTGCATCACCTAGCGGTGCTTGTAGGACATATTCTTTCTTGGCAGCTATGAGGATGATCCTCAGGTTCCGGACCCAGTCCGTATAGTTGCTGCCATCGTCTTTCAGCTTGGTTTTCTCTAGGAACGCATTGAAGTTGAGGACTACGTTGGCCATTTGATCTATAAGACATATTGCAAAGATTTTTAGACTAAGTTCATGATAATTGAGTTCATCTAATCAAATTATTCAATGAACTCCCACTTAGATAGACATCCCTCTTCTAGTCATCTAAGTATAACATGATCCGAGTCGACTAGGCCGTGTCCGATCATCACGTGAGACGGACTAGTCAACGTCGGTGAACATCTTCATGTTGATCGTATCTTCTATACGACTCATGCTCGACCTTTCGGTCTTCTGTGTTCCGAGGCCATGTCTATACACATGCTAGGCTCGTCAAGTCAACCTAAGTGTTTGCATGTGTAAATCTATCTTACACCCGTTGTATGTGAACGTTTGAATCAAACACCCGATCATCACGTGGTGCATTGAAACAACGAACTGTCGCAACGGTGCACAGTTAGGGGGAACACTTTCTTGAAATTATTATGAGGGATCATCTTATTTACTACCGTCATTCTAAGTAAACGAGATGTTAAACATGATAAACATCACATGCAATCAAATAATAATAGTGACATGATATGGCCAATATCACATAGCTCCTTTGATCTCCATCTTGGGGCTCCATGATCATCTTGTCACCGGCATGACACCATATCTCCATCATCATGATCTCCATCATTGTGTCTCCATGAAGTTACTCGCCAACTATTACTTCTACTACTATGGCTAACGCGTTTAGCAATAAAGTAAAGTAATTTACATGGCGTTTCTCAATGACACGCAGGTCATATAAAAAATAAAGACAACTCCTATGGCTCCTGCCGGTTGTCATACTCATCGACATGCAAGTCGTGATTCCTATTACAATAGCATGAACATCTCATACATCACATATAGATCATTCATCATTCATCACAACTTTGGCCATATCATATCACAAAGCACTTGCTGCAAAAACAAGTTAGACGTCCTCTAATTGTTGTTGCAAGTTTTACGTGGCTGAAGTAGGGTTCTAGCAAGAACGTTTGCTTACCTACGTGAAAGCCACAACGTGATTTGTCAACTTCTATTTACCCTTCATAAGGACCCTTTTCATCGAATCCGCTCCAGCTAAAGTGGGAGAGACAGACACCCGCCAGCCACCTTTATGCAACTTGTGCATGTTAGTCGGTGGAACCGGTCTCACGTAAGCGTACGTGTAAGGTTGGTCCGGGCCGCTTCATCCCACAATACTGTTGAAGCAAGATAAGACTAGTATCGGCAAGAAAGTTGACAACATCTACGCCCACAACAAATTGTGTTCTACTCGCGCAAGAAGAACTACGCATAGACCTAGCTCATGATGCCACTGTTGGGGAACGTTGCAGAAAACAAAAAATTTCCTACGGTTTCACCAAGATCCATCTATGAGTTCATCTAGCAACGAGTAATCGGATGCATCTACATACCTTTGTAGATCACGAGCGGAAGCGTTCAAAGAACGGGGATGAGGTAGTCGAACACGACGTGATCCAAATCACCGGAGATCCTAGCACCGAACGGACGGCACCTCCGCGTTCAACACACGTACGGTTAGCGTAACGTCTCCTTCTTCTTGATCCAGCAATAGGGAAGGAGTGGTTGAGGAAGATGGCTCCAGCAGCAGCACGACGGCGTGGTGGTGGTGGAGCTGCAGTACTCCGGCAGGGCTTTGCCAAGCGCTATGGAGGAGGAGGAGGTGTTGGAGAGGGAGAAGGAGGCAACCAAAGGTGTGGATGAAAAGCCCTCCTTCCCCCACTATATATAGGAGGGCCAAGGGGGGGCGCCGGCCCTAGGAGATCCAATCTCCTAGGGGGGCGGCGGCCAAGGGAGGTTTCCCTCCCGCCCCAAGGCACCTAGGAGGTGCCTTCCACTAGTGGGACTCTTCCCTTTTGTGAACCCCAGGCGCATGGGCCTCTTGGGGCTGGTGCCCTTGGCCCATGTAGGCCAAGGCGCACCCCCTACAGCCCATGTGGCCCCCCGGGGCAGGTGGACCCACCCGGTGGACCCCCGGGACCCTTCCGGTGGTCCCGGTACAATACCGATAACCCCGAAACCTGTCCCGATAGCCGAAATAGCACTTCCTATATATAATTCTTTACCTCCGGACCATTCCGGAACTCCTCGTGACGTCCGGGATATCATCCGGGACTCCGAACAACATTCGGGTTATTGCATATACATATTCCTACAACCCTAGCGTCACAGAACCTTAAGTGTGTAGACCCTACGGGTTCGGGAGATATGTAGACATGACCGAGACGACTCTCCGGTCAATAACCAACAGCGGGATCTGGATACCCATGTTGGCTCCCACATACTCCACGATGATCTCATCGGATGAACCACGATGTCGAGGATTCAAGCAACCCCGTATACAATTCCCTTTGTCAATCGATATGTTACTTGCCCGAGATTCGATCGTCGGTATCCCAATACCTCGTTCAATCTCGTTATCGGCAAGTCACTTTACTCGTACCGTAATGCATGATCCCGTGACCAAACACTTGGTCACTTTGAGCTCATAATGATGATGCATTACCGAGTGGGCCCAGTGATACCTCTCCGTCATACGGAGTGACAAATCCCAGTCTTGATCCGTGTCAACCCAACAGACACTTTCGGAGATACCCGTAGTATACCTTTATAGTCACCCAGTTACGTTGTGACGTTTGGTATACCCAAAGCACTCCTACGGTATCCGGGAGTTACACGATCTCATGGTCTAAGGAAAAGATACTTTGACATTGGAAAAACTCTAGCAAACGAACTATATGATCTTTAAGCTATGTTTAGGATTGGGTCTTATCCATCACATCATTCTCCTAATGATGTGATCTCGTTATCAATGACATCCAATGTCCATAGTCAGGAAACCATGACTATCTGTTGATCAACGAGCTAGTCAACTAGAGGCTTACTAGGGACATGTTGGTGTCTATTATTCACACATGTATTACGATTTCCGGATAACACATTTATAGAATGAATAAAGAAAATTATCATGAACAAGGAAATATAATAATAATGCTTTTATTATTGCCTCTAGGGCATATTTCCAACATCTTGAACCCGTAGGGTCTACACACTTAAGATTCAGTGACGCTAGGGTTGTAGAGATATTAGTATGCGGTAACCCGAAAGTTGTTCGGAGTCCCAGATGAGATCCCGGACGTCACGAGGAGTTCCGGAATGGTCCGGAGGTGAAGATTTATATATAGGAAGTCCAGTTTCGGCCATCGGGAAAGTTTCGGGGGTAATCGGTATTGTACCGGGACCACCGGAAGGGTCCCGGGGGTCCACCGGGTGGGGCCACCTATCCCGGAGGGCCCCATGGGCTTAAGTGGGAGGGGAACGAGCCCCTGGTGGGCTGGTGCGCCCCCCATGGGCCTCCCCCTGCGCCTAGGGTTGGAAACCCTAGGGGTGGGGGCGCCCCACTTGGCTTGGGGGGCAAGTCCCCCCCCCCCTTGCCCCCCCCCTTGGAGATCCCATCTGCTAGGGCCGGCGCCCCCCTAGGGGCCATATATATAGTGGGGCGGGAGGGAGGGCAGCCGCACCAAGTCTCTGGCGCCTCCCTCTCCCCATGTAACACCTCTCTCTCTCTCTCTCGCTGGAGCTTGGCGAAGCCCTGCCGAGATCACCGTTGCTTCCACCACCACGTCGTCGTGCTGCTGGATCTCCATCAACATCTCCTTCCCCTTGTTGGATCAAGAAGGAGGAGACGTCTTCCCAACCGTACGTGTGTTGAACGCGGAGGTGCCGTCCGCTCGGCGCTAGGTCATCGGTGATTTGGATCACGACGAGTACGACTCCATCAACCCCGTTCTCTTGAACGCTTCCGCTCGTGATCTACAAGGGTATGTAGATGCACTCCCCTCTTCCTCGTTGCTAGATGACTCCATAGATTGATCTTGGTGATGCGTAGAAAATTTTAAAATTCTGCTACGTTCCCCAACAAGCACCCAAGCACCGGTCCACCCACATATCAAATTATCAAAGTACCGAACGCAAATCATATGAACATGATGAAAACTAGCTTGACGATAATTCCCATGTGTCCTCGGGAGCGCTTTCCTTCATATAAGAGTTTGTCCAGGCTTGTCCTTTGCTACAAAAAGGATTGGGCCATGTTTCTGCACCTTATTTACTTTTATTACTTGTTGCTCGTTACAAATTACCTTATCACAAAACTATATGTTACCGATAATTTCAGTGCTTGCAGAGAATACCTTACTGAAAACTGCTTATCATTTTCTTCTGCTCCTCGTTGGGTTCGACACTCTTACTTATCGAAAAGGCTACGATAGATCCCCTACACTTGTGGGTCATCAAGAATCTTTTCTGGCGTCGTTGCCGGGGAGTGAAGCGCCTTTGGTAGGGAAAAATTTATATAATGTGCTGAAATTTACTATCACTTGTTACTATGGAACATAATCCTTTGAGGGGCTTGTTCGGGGTATCTTCACCCAGACCAGTAGAGCCAAGAGTTGCTCCTCAATCTACTGAACCTACTAAAAATGTTTACTTTGAAATTCCTTCGGGTATGATAGAGAAACTGCTAGCTAATCCTTTTGCAGGAGATGGAGCATTGCATCCCGATTTACACTTAACCTATGTGGATGAAGTTTGTGGATTATTTAAGCTTGCAGGTATGCCCGATGATGTTATCAAGAAGAAGGTCTTACCTTTATCTTTGAAGGGAGATGCATTGACATGGTATAGGCTATGTGATGATATGGGATCATCGGACTGTAAGCGATTGAAATTGGAATTTCACCAAAAGTTTTATCCTATGCATATTGTTCATCGTGATCGTAATTATATATATAATTTTTGTCCTCGCAAAGGAGAAAGCATCGCTCAAGCATGGGGGAGGCTTAAGTCAATGTTATATTCATGCCCCAATCATGAGCTCTCAAGAGAAATGATTATTCAAAATTTTATGATCGGCTTTCTCTTAGTAATTGCTCCATGCTCGATACTTCTTGTACTGGATCTTTTATGATGAAGACTATTGAATTCAAATGGGATTTATTGGAAATAATTAAACACAACTCTGAAGATTGGGATCTCGATGAAGGTAAGGAGTCAGGTATAACAGCGAAGTTTGATTGTGTTAAATCTTTTATGGATACCGATGCTTTCCATGAATTTAGCACTAAATATGGACTTGACTCTGAGATAGTAGCTTCTTTCTGTGAATCATTTGCTACTCATGTTGATCTCCCTAAGGAGAAGTGGTTTAAATATAATCCTCCTATTGAAGTAAAAGTAGTTACACCTATTAAAGTTGAAGAAAAGACTATCACTTATAATGATCCTGTTGTTCCTACTGCTTATGTTGAGAAACCACCTTTCCCTGTTAGAATAAAGGATCATGCTAAAGTTTCAACTATAGTCAACAAAAATAATATTAGGACACACAAACCCCCTGAGAAAGTTAAAGTTGAACCTAATATTGCTATGGTTAAAGATCTCTTGGCCGATAATATTGATGGGCATGTTATTTACTTCTGTGATGAGACTGCTAGAATTGTTAGACCTGATACTAAAAATAAACATAGACCTGTTGTAGGCATGTCTGTTATTTCTGTTAAAATAGGAGATCGTTGCTATCATGGCTTATGTGATATGGGTGCTAGTGCAAGTGCAATACATCATTCCTTATACAAAGAAATTATGCATGATATTGCACCTGCTGAGATAGAAGATATCGATGTTACCATTAAGCTTGCCAATAGAGATACTATTTCACCCATTGGGATTGTTAGATATGTTGAAGTCTTGTGTGGGAAGGTTAAATACCCTGCTGATTTTCTTGTTCTTGGTTCCCCACAAGATAGCTTTTGACCCATTATATTTGGTAGACCCTTCTTGAATACTGTTAATGCTAAGATAGACTGTAATAAGGATATTGTTTCTGTTGGTTTAGGGGATATGTCTCATGAGTTTAATTTTTCTAAATTTAGTAGACAACCCCATGATGAGGAATTGCCTAGTAAAGATGAAATAATTGGTCTTGCTTCTATTGTTGTGCCCCCTACCGATCGTTTAGAACAATATTTGCTAGACCATGAAAATGATATGTTTATGAACGAAAGAAGGGAAATAGATGAAGTATTCTTTAAACAGGGACCTATTCTGAAACACAACTTGCCTGTTGAAATCGTAGGGGATCCCCCTCCACCCAAGGGTGATCCCGTGTTTGAGCTTAAACCATTGCCTGATACTCTTAAATATGCTTATCTTGATGAAAAGAAGGTATATTCTGTTATTATTAGTGCTAACCTTTCAGAGAAGGAGGAAGAGAAATTATTGAAAACTCTGAAGAAGTACCATGCTGCTATTGGATATACTCTTGATGATCTTAAGGGCATTAGTCCCACTCTATGTCAACACAAAATAAATTTGGAGAAAGATGCCAAACCAGTTATTGATCACCAACGACGGCTGAATCCTAAGATGAAAGAAGTAGTAAGAAAGGAAATATTAAAGCTCCTTGAGGCAGGTATAATTTATCCCGTTGCTGATAGTCAGTGGGTAAATCCTGTCCATTGTGTCCCTAAGAAGGGAGGTATTACTGTTGTTCCTAATGATAAAGATGAATTGATCCCGTAAATAATTATTATAGGTTATAGGATGGTAATTGATTTTCGCAAATTAAATAAAGCTACTAAAAAAGATCATTACCCTTTGCCTTTTCTTGATCAAATGCTAGAAAGATTATCCAAACATACACATTTTTGCTTTCTAGATGGTTACTCTGGCTTCTCTCAAATACTTGTGTCAGCTGATGATCAAGCAAAGACCACTTTTACTTGCCCTTTCAGTACTTTTGCTTATAGACATATGCCTTTTGGTTTATGTAATGCACCTGCTACGTTTCAAAGATGCATGATGGCTATATTCTCTGACTTTTGTAAAAAGATTTGTGAGGTTTTCATGTACAATTTCTCCATTTATGGATCCTCTTTTGATGATTGCTTGAGCAACCTTGATCGAGTTTTGCAGAGATGTGAAGAAACTAACCTTGTCTTGAATTGGGAGAAGTGCCACTTTATGGTTAATGAAGGTATTGTCTTGGGGCATAAAATTTCTGAAAGAGGTATTGAAGTTGATAAAGCTAAAGTTGATGCTATTGAAAAGATGCCGTGTCCTAAGGACATCAAAGGTATAAAAAGTTTCCTTGGTCATGCCAGTTTTTATAGGAGGTTCATTAAGGACTTCTCAAAAATTTCTCGGCCTCTGACTAACCTATTGCAAAAAGATATTCCTTTTGTCTTTTATGATGATTGTGTATAAGCATTTAAAATACTTCAGAAAGCCTTGATTTCTGCACCTATTGTTCAGCCACCTGACTGGAATTTACCCTTTGAAATTATGTGTGATGCTAGTGATTATGCTGTAGAGGCTGTTCTAGGACAAAGAGTTGATAAAAAATTAAATGTTATTCAATATACTAGTAAAACTGTAGACAATGCCCAAAGAAATTATGCTACTACTGAAAAAGAATTCTTAGCAGTTGTATTTGCATGTGATAAGTTCAGACCTTATATTGTTGATTCTAAAGTAACTATTCACACTGATCATGCTGCTATTAAATATCTTATGGAAAAGAAATATGCTAAACCTAGACTTATTAGATGGGTTCTCCTACTACAAGAATTTGATTTGCATATTATTGATAGAAAGGGGGCTGAGAACCCCATTGCAGACAACTTGTCTTGGTTAGAAAATGTTCTTGATGATCCACTACCTATTGATGATAGCTTTCCTGATGAACAATTAAATGTCATAAATGCTTCTCGTACTGCTCCATGGTATGCTGATTATGCTAATTACATTGTTGCTAAATTTATACCACCTAGTTTCACATACCAGCAAAAGAAAAAAAATTCTATGATTTGAGACATTACTTCTGGGATGACCCACATCTTTATAAAGAAGGAGTAGATGGTATTATTAGACGTTGTGTACCCGAGCATGAACAGGAACAGATCCTACGCAAGTGTCACTCCGAGGCTTATGGAGGACACCACGATGGAGATAGAACTGCACACAAGGTATTGCAATCCGGTTTTTATTGGCCTACTCTCTTCAAGGATGCCTGTAAGTTTTTCTTATCTTGTGATGAATGTCAAAGAATTGGTAATATTAGTAGACGCCAAGAAATGCCTATGAATTATTCACTTGTTATTGAACCATTTGATGTTTGGGGCTTCGATTATATGGGACCGTTTCCTTCCTCTAATGGGTATACACATATTTTAGTTGCTGTTGATTACGTTACTAAGTGGGTAGAAGCTATTTCAACTAGTAGTGCTGATCATAACACCTCTATTAAGATGCTTAAAGAAGTTATTTTTCCGAGGTTTGGAGTCCCTACATATTTAATGTCTGATGGTGGTTCACATTTCATTCATGGTGCCTTTCATAAAATGCTTGCTAAGTATGATGTTAATCATAGAATTGCATCTCCTTATCACCCGTAGTCTAGAGGTCAAGTAGAATTGAGTAACAGAGAGCTAAAATTAATTTTGCAAAAGACTGTTAATAGATCTAGAAAGAATTGGTCCAAGAAACTTGATGATGCATTATGGGCATATAGAACTGCATATAAAAATCCTATGGGTATGTCTCCGTATAAAATGGTTTATGGTAAAGCATGTCACTTACCTCTTGTATTAGACATAAGGCATATTGGGCTATTAAAGAGCTCAACTATGACTTTAAACTTGCTGGTGAGAAGAGGCTTTTTGACATTATCTCACTTGATGAATGGAGAACCCAGGCTTATGAAAATGCCAAGCTGTTTAAAGAAAAAGTTAAAAGATGGCATGAGAAAAGGATACAAAAGTGTGAGTTTAATATAAGTGATTATGTGTTGCTATAGAACTCCTGTTTAAGATTTTTTTTGCGGTCAAACTTCTCTCTAAATGGGAAGGTCCTTACGTTATCGATGAGGTCTATCGTTCCGGTGCCATAAAAATCAACAACTTCGAAGGCACAAATCCGAAGGTGGTGAACGGTCAAAGAATCAAATATTATATCTCAGGTAATCTCATAAATGTTGAAACTAATATTATTGAAACCGTAACCCCGGAGGAATACATAAGGGACACTTTCCAGAATGTTTCAGACTCCGAAAAGGAATAGGTACGTGGTACGGTAAGTAAACCGACTCCAAAACAGTTCTAATGGCAATTTTTCTCCGTTTTGGAATATTTAAGAAAATAAATAAGAAGCAGACCGGAAAGGACACGAGGCTTCCACGAGGGTGGAGGGCGCGCCCCCCTGCCTCGTGGGCACCTCGTACGCTCTCCGGACTCCGTTTTCTTGCACGATACTTCTTTTGGTCGGTAAAAATTCATTATATAATCTCCCGAAGGATTTGACCACCGTATCACGCAAATATTTCCTGTTCTTGTTTCGAGCTGTTTTTGCTGCAGATTCGAAGCAAGATGTCTTCTCAAGAGCCAAGCGGGGAGAGTCGGGTGTCTCATCCGACACCGGGACCAAGAGCAAATAGTGATGCTGACCACTTTGGGCCATCAACGGAAGAAGAGATGGATGCCAACTTGAAAATGATAGATGTCATGGAAGAGGATCAAGAAGTTACTTCTCGTTTCCGATCTGGATTCACGATGGGGGAACTACAGAGCTCAGCCATCCCAAACTCGGTCGTCCCTTCCAATGTTAGATTTCTTTCTTATGAAAATATAAAGAAGAGTGTTACTTGTTCTCCCGCAGCTATGCAACATCCATGGGTGAAAGGAGCTTTAGCCGTCACTGGCAAGCCCCGAAAAGAAATAATGGGCCTCAAGCAGCAAGTCAATAAGCTTGAAGAAGAGAATCGTATCTTGAGGGGCATCATCCTCAAGAATATCACATCACCACCCCCGAAGAAGGAGACATAAACACATGGGTATGGGCACTCCCCTTGGCAACTGCCAAGCTTGGGGGAGTGCCCCGATATCGTATCACCATCACACCTTTTATCTTTACCGTTTTTCTTAGTTCGATCTTTTTGATAATATCTTGATCTAGTAGAATAAAGTTTTAGTATGATCTAGTTGTGAGTTTTGCTTTATGATCCTTCTATATAATCAAGCCATGAGCTATATATAATAAAGATTAGTGTTGAGTCAAGGGCTTGATTATCTTGCTATGATCTTAAGGGAATAAAATAAAAGAGAAAGAATAAAAAGAAATAAAAAGATCATATGGATCTTATGGAGAGTAATGAGCTCACATATATAGAGTATGATGAATAAAAGTTGTTGAGAGTTGACAAACATAGTTTTGATCATCGTTGCAATTAATAGGAAGTAATAAAGAAAGAGAGATTCACATATAAATATACTATCTTGGACATCTTTTATGATTGTGAGCACTCATTAAAGTATGACATGCTAAATAGTTGACGTTGGACAAGGAAGACAACGTAATGTGTTATGTTTTTTACATCTGAGATAAATTATATTGTCATGGATCATCCAACATGTTGAGTTTGTATTTCCCTCTCATGCTAGCCAATTTCTTTGCACCAGGCAGAGATACTACTTGTGCTTCCAAATATCCCTAAACCCAGTTTTGCCATGAGAGTTCACCATATCTACCTATGGATTGAGTAAGATCCTTCAAGTAAGTTGTCATCGGTGCAAGCAATAAAAATTGCTCTCTAAATATGTATGACTTATTAGTGTGAAAAAAATAAGTTTTATACAATCTTGTGATGTGGAAAAAATAAAAGCGACATACTGCATAATAAAGGTCCACGTCACAAGTGGCAATATAAAGTGACGTTCAACGCCATCACACATCATTAACAGATTTGCTTGAAAGTGAACTACTCACATATTGGTCGTCGCATATGAGAGTTACTCGGATTCAACATTCTCGCTCTTTCTTGGCTAATGTATGAAATTTGAAGGAATTTCACTGTCGCTCTGTATCACTAAGTCAAACTCACAACTGTGTCACCCTTTTTCTAGATACTTCCTCACATGTCCCACAACTACAACACTTCGCCTTCTTATGTATTTTTCATTCGCATTTTACCATGTTCATTGACCGCCACCGAATATACGGCTTTGTAATCTTCAAGCGTTTGACATTTTAGACTTTTCACCACTTTCTCAGACTCTCCATACTGATTCCTAATAGGAATCCCCTACGGACGACACATTAGCTGGTTGGCCCATTTGGCGCGGTAGTCGCTGCTGCTCGTAATGATTGATGTACATTTGATTGGCTGATTTTCTTCATTTTTCATTTTCTTGTTGAATTTTTGTTGGGTTTATTTGTTTTCCATGGGTTTTTTTGTATTTTTTTCATTTTTAATTTATTCTCCTCTATTTTTCTCTGTTTTCCTTTCTTTCTTCATTACATTTTGTTTTCTTTTTTGTTTCTTTCTGGTTTTTATCCTTTTTAACTCATGTCTACTTTTTTTATGTATACAATGTACATTTTTAGGGCACACGTGAATAAATGGTGGACATTTCTCTAAAATACATGTTTTGAACACTTTTCCAAAAACAGAGTAACATTTTCCAAATACAAGTTGTACATTTTTAATGGCACTAATTTTCTTAACTGCACGAACATATTTTTACATTGTATAGATATTTAAAAAAAAATACGGACATTTTTTGGAACCACCTGAATATTTCTTCAAAATGTCACATACATTTTTCTAATCGAAATAAACATTTGTTTAACCTATGGGGAAATATTTTTATATTCTATAAACATTTTAGAAATGTCATGAACATTGTTGAATCACCGGAATTTTTCTTTATAATGTCACTTATATTTTTTTAATGGTATGGAATGTTTTCACATTAGGCAAACATTTTCTTTTTTACGATGTATATAACTTTTTTGAATGTACAAACCTTTTTTTTTTGAATTACGCAAACGTTTTTTGTACATTGTACGAATATTGTTTTAAATGGCACGTGCACTTTTATTATACAGATGAATTTTTTAATGTCACAGGCATTTTTCTTATGCATGATTAACATTTTTCTATACACATTTAACATTTTTATTTTGATGTAAAGTCGTTTTTATAATATAAATAAATAGTATAAATTAAATGAAAAAAGGAGAAAAAAATGTGAAGAAAAAAGGGGAAAGGATGAATGATATCAGTGTGAAATATTTTTTCCCTGTAGATTAAAGAAATGTAATTGGGCCGGCCAAGCAGCAGCTCAGACGATGCCTCAGGAACCGCTGCGGGCGACACATAGCCGTGCCCAAGGCCTGCAAGGGTTCGCGGTCGGCCTGAAATTGTTAGCGCTGGGGGTTGATCACATCGACCGAAATCGTTCGTCGAAATCACTAATTAAGGAATACTTGTTGCAAAGAGCACTCTATTATTTCATGTCGTGACAAGTGGCGTGCATGTAGCACGCCATTTGTCGTAACCTGGAAATTTTCCTTTTTTCGTAGATCCATTTATTCAAAACATTTATCTTTTCAACCGTGCGTCCAAATCTCGAACCGTTTTCATCGTTGGATTCTCCGCGTCGAGATCTTCAAAACAAGATCCCATGTTGATAGGTTTTGACGAATTTTTTTTCACGAAAAAACCGGATGAAATAAACCGGGCGAAAAAACCGCACCGGAAGCATGGTTTTTTTCCCTTTCCGAATGAGGCACGTCCGTGCCTCTCGCGAAATCACAACCGTGCCTCCCGTGGAAGCAAAATCGTGACTCTCGTGAAAGAAAAAAAAACAGAAAACGCGTTTTTTTTTCGTTTCCGAGAGGCACGCCGTGACTCTCGCGAAAACACAACCGTGCCTCTCGCAAAAGCAAAATCGTGACTTTTACGAAAGAAAAAAAACAAAAAACGTGTATTTTTTCCCTTTCCGACAGGCACGGCCATGACTTTCGCGAAACCACAACCATGCCTCTCGCGGAAGCAGAACCGTGACTCTCCCGAAAGAACAAAAAACAAAAAACGCGTTTGTGCTTTAACAAGAGTCACGACCGTGCCTTTCGCGGAAGAAAAACCGTGACTTTCGTGAAAGGAAAAAAAAACACGTTTTTTCGCGCAAAAAAAAATTTCAATTTTTTTGGTCAAAAAGCTAAGAAGGACGGGGGGAAACCAAAACGTCAAAAAAAACCAAAAAAACCGTTTAAAAAGCCGAAAACACGTGCGGAAAAATAAAAAAAAAAACAAAATCCGAAGAGAGCATCCAGAGCGCGACACGCGACAAATGGTTGAGAGCGCGCCAAGTGGCGCTGATCGTTGCGAGGCTCCCGAAGGAGCGCTCGTTAACTAGTTGCTCCCATCGTTCGTTCGTTCCGACCTTCAAGTGGAGTGATATGTTCGACGTTGGATCGCTCCAAATCTGACGTTCGATCAGTATTGGGGTGAAATGGGATCCAAATCCGAATCAACTCGAGACGTGGAGATGAAATTATACGTTCGATCAGTATTCAACGCTGAAATCGCTGTGGTTTTATGTTTCTTTTCTCTAACACACTAGACGTAGCGATTATTACATGGTGATCATGATCAGTTAGCTAGCTACAAAGAGACTGCGGCGGGAGGAGCGGAGTAGGAGCTGGCGCAGTCGGCAGCGGCGAAGGTGATGGCGCGCTTGTCCAGGTCGAAGCCGACGTGGAAGCCCTGCTGCGCGATGCTCCCGATCGTCGCCACCGCCGGCCCATCATCCGTCACCGCCGACATCGCCAGGCACACGGTCCCCTTCCGCGCCTCCACGAACGCGTTCCGCGCCGGCAGGGTGATCGCGGCGCCGCCGCCAAACCCCAGCGTCACCTCCGGGAGAAGCTTCGCCCAGGCCTCGGGCGACTCACCGGCCACGTCGTAGCACAGATCCACCAGCTTCTCCGGCGACTGCTTCCGCGGGAGCTTGATGCTCCGGGCGACCTCCGCCACGACCTGCTCCAGCAGCCCCTTGTCGAGGTACGTCAGCACCGTGCCGGAGTCGACGATGACGGGGGACCGCCTCGGCGGCACGACGGTCGAGTTCCCGACCTTGACGGACGCGAGCAGGATCGTGTAGAAGGCGTCCACCGCGGACGGGACCAGCGGCGTGGTCACCGCGCCCGGCTCCGTCACGGCGGCGCGGGCGCCGAAACTGAGGATGGAGGACGCGTCGACGAAGAAGGGCGCGAGGCAGTACGAGAACCTCCGCCCGAGCGACGTCGCGGCGCCGATCTGGTTCACCAGGGAGCCGCTCCCGGCGCCGAGGCCCACGTTGCCGGTCAGGCGGAACGCCTTGCCGGTCACGCTCGTGGCGCAGCCGAAGCTGACTCCGGGCACCTGCAGCTGCGGGCGTTCCCGGCATCCCACGCAGCCGCCGGGAGCGTCGTCGAAGGTGAATGTCTCGGTGGAGAGGATGCCGGCCGTCGTGGACCCGTCCGAGTACGTGGAGCGGTACCGGCAGAAGGAGTCGGCGCCGCAGGAGGTGCCGTAGATCGCGCGGCACGAGTCGGACCGGCAGCCCACGAGGCCGTAGGACGACGAGGAGGACGGGTCGAAGACGGCGCTCAGCGGCGCAGGGCCGGCGGTCCCGTTGCTGCATTTGAACCACACCACGTCGCTGCCGGTGTCGACCAGGGCGAGCATCCGGGTGCGCGGCGTGCCCACGTTGACGTACATCAGGTACTCGAACGGAGCGGACACCACCTCGGACACGGCGCCGCCAGGAGAGCCGCCGCCTGCGTACGAGCGCGAGCGCGCCCTGGAGCGCCGCACGGCGGCGAGCACGCGGTCGTACGAGGTCAGCGACGGGTCGTGGAACGGCGACTTGGGAGAGTCCCGGTGGATGAACTCCACGCTAAACCCGCCGCCGTCGCCGACGTACGCCGTGCACCCGCACAGCTGCGCTGTCAGGACGACGACAGCGAGCAAAAGAGCGCGACCCGCCATCGCGCCAAACTCTTCGTATCACTGCTGGCTAGCTCGGCTGATCGCTTGCTAATGGCGTCTTCTGCCGGTGCGTATTAATAGGGGGAGTAGGGAGGCGAATGCGGTATGCAAGGATTTGGCATGAATTGCCGATTTCCCGCAATATGCATGCGTAATGGCGAATTGGAGAGAGATTACTGGTTTTGAAGTCGGCAATTAAGTTCATTGCTAGTAAAAGATGATTAGTAGTTAGTGGTTGCTCCAATTTAGCACGAGCGGCAAGACAGGCAGCTGATTGATTTTTTTTCTTCGCCAAAAATATGTCATGACATTAGAATCTCTCGCAACGGTATAAAAATAATAATCCCGTTTTAGTATTTTCTTTTGCTCACCCACTTTTCTTTAGAAAGCCCCACTTTCTCTATTCGCAAAAAAGCCCCACTTTCTCTTCTAAGAGCATGTCTAGCAGATTATGTAAAACCTCGCTGGCCCTTATAATTCTGACCATTTTACAAGATCCGGTAAAAAATTACTCGAGCAGATCCAGTAAAAAAGCCCGGCCCGTAAAAAAATATACTGGCGGCCCGTAAAATCCCAACTCCACCACTATATTTACGGGATAGAGGCCAATTTAGGATTCCTATCCGGCATTTCCCCACCCGCCTCCGTCGCAAATCCATCCACTCTGGCGGCAAACCCCCTACTTCGGTGATCGTTTCTCACGCACACACACGCAGCCATGGCGCTCGATGCATGCCAGAGAGCGCGACGCCCTCTCCCACAGCGGCGACCGGAAGGCGTGGAGCCAGTTCGACGAGATCGGGGAGGCGTTTTGGCCCATCACCAAGGGTCTCCGCGAGGCGGAGATCGAGCTCCATGAGACGAAAGAGGCGGTCATGGCCGGAGAAGACGGTGCCGCCACGTGGCTTGAGGCGGCCGAGGAGGGGCATGAGCTCGCTTACGTGCTCTACCGGTCGATGACCGAGCTCTACCTCAAGCCCTAGACTAAGATTAGGTTATCTAGATCGTCCTGCACCTGGGTGGGGTTCATCATCATCATCTTGTTACTTGATCTCAACATCCTGCTGTAACTTCAAGTTTCACCTGATCTTGTCACTTGATTTCATCCTGATAGATGATGTGGATCATTAGGCTAGATTAGATTGGTGGTCCTGCCTTCTCCTTTTGGCTCGAGGAGCTCCCGGTGCCGGCCATGGTGACGGTGGCCGATGATGGCAGAGAGTAGTGGTGGTAATAGTAGATCGTGGGTGAAGTGGTGGGAGTACGGCGTTGCGACGAACCTCGTGATGCGAACCGCCGGCCCCCACCTCTTTATATAGTGCAGGTGACAGGGACCCGTCACCATAGTGGGTTGAGCGCCCCCGATCAGGGCACAGATCTAAGGGCCCGGTGGGCCGTTGGGCCCACACGGTGGAGATCATCCTAACATTCGCCCCCTTGATCTCTACTTTTACTTTTGACCTTATACTTTTACTTTACTCGTTTCATAACAGATCAATACATAGAATATGTTTCATCGTCACAGCTCAATTGCCGATAGAATCAGACAGCCACAATGTACCTCTCTGTTTTGAAACAAATTCTTTAACCCTGGGCCCTTTTATTGTCCGGAAATGTTAGACTATACCATAAAAACCATGTCGACTGTGTGTTCTTCGAACACACTGGGCGGTAAGCCTTTAATAAGCAGACCTGCAAACACTTGTCTGTTGCTTTTATGCTTCAAGCATTTCTACATAATTTCAGACTTTCTCCTTTACAACGCATGACACTGTGTCAGTGTGTTTGGCATCAACACTTGACTCGTTATCATAGGAGCGAAAAACTTAAAATGGTTATCGCTGTTGTCAACCATTATCAACTCCGGGTACAGGTCTCCTTAACCATTTTACATGTCCCTCGGCCTCATATCAAGCTAAAATATCTTTGCATCACATTGA
This sequence comes from Triticum dicoccoides, assembly GCF_002162155.2. Classification (NCBI taxonomy): domain Eukaryota; kingdom Viridiplantae; phylum Streptophyta; class Magnoliopsida; order Poales; family Poaceae; genus Triticum; species Triticum dicoccoides. The sequence goes on along the minus strand of NC_041384.1, from coordinate 61,646,581 downwards.
TGATAATTGTTTCATTCTTTGGAGCTTTTCCACACAAAAACCTCCAAGTATGAAAGTTAGCGACAATTGTGGATTTCGCTATACATTTCACAAGTCATGTCTTTATACTCACAATCTTTTGAGAGCACTTATTTCTTTCAGCATGAGGCCGATATCTTTGACTCCATTCCAGTGATCTATATATGGACTGGACATTGCCAAAAACAACCCGGATATGTGAACTGTGTCAGGGCAATATATTGAGCTTCCAACAGCTGAAGCATATGGTACCATATCCGTTTCAATCTTTTCTCGTCAACTTTTGGAACACCATAGTTTCCACTTCCATTACCCTTGACTATAAGAACAGGCGTAGGTTTTCTCGCATGCATACTTTAGATACCTTTCTTAGCATGTCCATTCAACATCCCTAATACCCATTTTATTCTTTTCTTCGTGAATCTCGATACTTATAACGAGAGACACTCTACCGAGAACATTCTTTTGAACTTTGAGGACATGAACTTCTTTTCTCCTCCTGCAGTAGGTTGACATCACCACTAGCAAGTAGGATGTCATCCACATGCACAGGATTAGGAAATGAATTTCCCATTCTATAACTTTGCAGGAATACAATTGTCCTCTCATTTTCTTTAACCCAAAACAACATTTGATTGCTTTAGTCCATAAAAGACTTCTTCAGGCAGTATCCCCTGTGTTCTTTACTTTCATCTGATGTAACTCAGATCATAATATCTTTCATCTGATGTAACTCAGATCATGATGTGCTACCAACACTCATTGTAATCTATTTAGTGCAAAACGCGCAAAAACCTTTCGATTTAAGTCGTGTTTTACACCTTTACACATTTCCTTTGGAGTCACATTGTCCTTGTAGACTCTTTACAGCCTACTGTTTTGGCTCCATTGGAAATTACTCATCAGTCCCAAACATCGTCGGGATTCACCAGTTTCATTTCATCTCACATAGTCTCTTATCATTTAGATAAGCAGACACTTCTCAAAGCTCGAATGAGCGCTTTAAATGAGGTGGGATCAACCTCCATTTGAATTTCACTAACATAGACTTTATAGTAATCAGAAGTATCTGATTTTCTCATTCCTTGAGACCATCAGTGTCTCACGTACTAGCACTTCTTTCATATGGGGATGTTGTTGCTCTGTCATTGCAACAGGCAAACTAATTCTATAGTCTTTCATTTCCGAGAGGCAATAGGTTTTACAAGGACCTGTATCACAAGATCCATGTTTACTCATTCATCCTTTATAGAGCTAACAACATGCTCCCCCAGATTACTCCATCTTCACTAAAAATGGCGTATCTTTAAACTTTATAATTTGGGTTTATTCTGTTAAAACTTTCTTCTTTATGGCACTTTAAGCACCGTCTTAGTATTCCTTACTCTGCTTTCGGAACTATAAAAGATCCAGAAATACAACTATTTATTTCTCCCCCTCGAAATGTGGCAAGAACTTTTCTGTCACAATTTTGAAAACCCATTCATAACTCTTCTGAATTGAGAAAACTTTGATTATCTACTTCATTTATCTGATTACTTCATACGTAATGAAGTTATCTGTTAACTGGTATGGGAGTACTTTTTCCTCATTCCATTTCAGAAACTCAACAGAGTTCTTTATCATTAGTTCTTTTGCAAGTCACACTTGCATATCATTCTTATCTTTAGTTTCGTCTGTAACTTTTATTCTTTTCGGATTTATTGAGTGCTTAATGACCGTTAGACATAAGATGTATGGTTGATACTAGGAAAGCATAATAGCTACTCCATACTTTTCTCCCAGAGTGGGACACATTAAAAGCACATGAGTCATCATGTCTTTCTCCTGTCATATAGGATAAGTCTGAGAAAATTTCTGCCGCCATACGGGTTACATAGGGATTTTCCCAAAAAATTTCTGCCATGCGGGTTTCATCATAATCATCTTTCCCGCCATGCGGGTAATTCTCTGTAAGGAACATAAATGCCAGAATTGGCTCTTTTGACTGCATATACAATCATCAAACTTATAAATAAATCCGAATGCTCTTTGACACACATGCTTGATCCGACGTTGGTCAAATTAAACACGCATGTTGCTTGTTTTATCTCAAATCATGTTGACTGATAAATCTTCTTCATATAGAATACATGAAAGACATTCGTCAACCAAGACTCTCAATGATCTATCTGTTTTCTTCTCTTGGATTAATATCCAAGAATTCTTTTCTTTTGAAGCCATTCTTTAGGGAGAACATACTCCCTCATGTTAAGACCTTTCTTTCATCTTTCGGGTCACAAGTACCCAGCCATTCGCTTTCACGAATGAAAGCATGGAAAAATTTTAGTCTGAGAAAACTTAGCCAATAATCAACAATAATGAGCATAAAAATAACCCTACGTTGGTCTGGTTAAAAAATATGCACATTAAACTTTTGCAAAACTTCCTTTTTATACTCTAAATCACAGTTGTGGTAGAATTAAAATAAAACTTATTCTTCTACATAACTCATAAACAATGTGATGATAGTATTTCTATTAAACAACTTTGCTAAGAAATAATTATCATCATCAACTTTATTGCAGCGGAAACAAGAAATATATATTTATCTAGTTCAAGAGCATTTCTTCATCTTTAACTCTTCTCTGAAAAATGATCACTTTGATACAAAATTTATCAGAGATTTAAGCTTTGAACATTAGACTCATAAAATTATAGTACTGTTATCATCAACGTTGGTCAGAAAATAACAATGCCATATTTTAACTTTAAAAGAAATATCTTTCTTTTATCATATCGGAAACTATCTGCATCTTATTTCACCCACAGGGGAAAACATTGATAAGAACAGTTCTTCCAATTAAATTTTCCCGTTGGTTCCAATTTAATTGGAGGATAAAATTTTCTTCTTCGCAGCGGAAACTTTAAATATTCTATGCAGAAACAATTCTCCACTCTTTTACTCTCGAAGCAATTTTAACCGGTTGGTTCAAAAAAGCATTAGAGAAGCAACAATTTAATCTTTTACTTTAGTTCTATTCACTTTTAAAGGAGCAATTTTATTTTTATTTGCAGCGGAAAAGCATGAATAGAAAACTCATGAACTTTATATTCTTTACAGAAACATTTCTTTGACCAAATAAAAAATGCATGAACTTTATTATTTTCTTTGTAAAATTCATGAACATTTCTTTTTCTGAAAATTTCCTTTTTTTTATTTTCAGAAACTCATTCTGTTTACTTTTCTATTTTCTAAACAAATATTTTTGTTGGAAAAAATTTGCATAGAAAAACTGTTTGAAATCTGCCCAAAAACTGGACAAAAAACATCAAAATTGTGCTCTGTGTGTGGGCCGTTTCTTTCACGCCGGCGGTCCACAGCCCGCTCAGCGCGTCGCTCTGCGGCCTACTGCTCTTGGCCCATGGCTAGCTGGCGAGCGTCGCTTGTTCCCCGCGGTGAGAAACCGGCCCACGGCCTGCTCGCCTGCTCCCTTTCCGGCCCAGGGGCCTAGCAGCGAGCTAGGGTTTGCTGCCTGACCGTCGGATTCCATCCGACGGTCCAGCGCGCAGATCGGCTGAACAAAATGCCCGATCCAGCGCCGCTCGAGAGAACCCTATCCATTTCCTCTTCTCTCGCCTCTGTGCGCCTCTCTCCCGTACGCCGAGCCACCGCGCCGCATCGGACACCGGCGACGGCGACGAGTTCCACCGCTGCGCGCTGGCCTCTTTCCCTTCCTTTCCTCCCTCCATTTCTCCCTTCCGCAACGAACCTCGTGTGGCAGAGAGAGAGAGAGGGACGCGATTGCGCCCTCCTCTGCTCCCCTTTGCGCTCGACGGCGCCCTTCTCTGGTGGAGTAGCGGCGAGGCACGGTTGCGCCGGTCGCCGGCGTCGGCAGCAAACCACCGCGCCACGCGAGCGACCTCCCCTTTCCTTTTCTTCCTTCTTTTTCTGTGGCAAAGAGAACGAGAGAAGGAGAGTGTCGCGGCGCCGCTGCGCCCCCTCTGCCCCCCTTCCCATCCGCGTCGTTGCCATCCCCTTCGCCGGTTGCGTCTAAGCCTCGCGGTGAGCGCGCCGCCGTCGAACGGTTTGGCCGCGGTGCCCCCTTTTCCTTTTTTTATTCTTCTTCTTCCGACGCCTCGGCTTACTGATGCGCGTCCGGATCGAGAGGAACGGCGCGTCCTTGTGGCGGCGCTCTTTGTCGGCGAGCTCAAGGCCCTGCCCGGTGAGTTTCTTTGCCCTGTCTAGAGTTCTTGGGGGGAAAGGAGGATCTTTCTTTCTCTGTATATGCTTTGTACCGAATATCTTAGCCTAACATGCTCTGAAACCATTGATAGATGTTGTGAATCATTAGGCTAGATTAGATCGGTGGTCCTACCTTCTCCTTTTGGCTCGAGGAGCTCCCGGTGCCGGCCATGGTGACGGTGGCCGGTGATGGCAGAGAGTTGATCGTGGGTGAAGTGGTGGGAGTACGGCGTTGCGACGAACCTCGTGATGCGAGCCGCCGGCCCCCACCTCTTTATATAGTGCAGGTGACAGGGGCCCGTCACCCATAATGGGTTGAGCACCCCCGATCAGGGCGCGGATCTAAGGGCCCGGTGGGCCGTTGGGCCCACACGGTGAAGATCATCCTAACACATCCTGCTTCGATAGTAAATAAAATTATTTTGGCCTAACCCATGCTGCAACGACTATTCCTTCAAATTTTGAATAGTGATTGAGTCTTCAAGGCATGGCTGGGTTGCAGGTTGATAGAAAGATTCTTTATGCACAATGATTCTAACCATCCTACCTCAAAAAAAAAATGATTCAAACCATCCACAACTTCCCCTCAATATAAACATTTAATTAGACATGAGAACAATGAACTATCAAATAAGTAACTGAATATTTTATAGGTTTCAACATTAACAGATATTCTAAAACATTCACCGACATAGTTCATAATTCATTTCAACACATAATAAACACCTACCCTTGAGGCATATCGAAAGATGGCCTAACAGGTAACTAACTGAAAATTTTATACAGAGAGTCCATGACATGTAAGACGAGGAGTCGACGGCGACAGAGAATACAAATACCTTCGTCGTGCGCGCAGTTATCTGGTCGAGTGATCGCTCCTTGTTTTGTCACACTCATCTGCCAACACAAATCGTTTGGCTCTCCGGCAGGGTGATCACGGCGCCGCCGCCAAACCCCAGCGTCACCTATGGGAAAAGATTCGCCCATGCCTTGGTCTCGCCGGCCACGTCGTAGCACAGATCCACTAGCTTCTCCGGCGACTGCTTCCGCGGGAGCTTGATGCTCCGGGCGACCTCCGCCACGACCTGGTCCAGCAGCCCCTTGTCGAGGTACATCAGCACCGGGACGGAGTCGCCGATGACAGGGGACCGCTTCGGTGGCACGACGGTCGAGTTCCCGATCTTGACTGACGCGAGCAGGATCGTGTAGAAAGCGTCCGGCGCGGAGGGGATCAGCGGCGTGGTCACCACGCCCGGCTCCGTCACGGCGTCATTTAAAAAAAATACTCGCTAGTTTCATAATATTGTGCATATAGATTTTTAAAAAGTCAGACATCATAAACTTTGATCGAATTTATGGAAAAAACATTCATCTAGAACGCCAAACTTATATCATTAGAACTTTCATACATACTTTATATGTTTGATATTATAGCTATAAATAGTATTTTGGAATGGAGGGAGTATCTCTAAAAACTTATATCATCATAAACTATATTTTAGAATGAAGGGAGTGTCTTTAAAAACTTGGTCGAATTTCATAGTACTCCCTCCATTTCAAAATATAGTGCGCTCGCGCTTCCCGAGGTCGAACTTTGATCATAAATTTAACGAATGAGACCGACTACGGCGGGAGAAAAAGTTACATAATTAAAAACTTCTTTCGAATACGAATTCATTGATATAATTTTTGCTCTTGCCGCAATCGATCTTGATAGTTAAATTTACGGTCAAAGTTGAAGCACGAGGATACAACACTATATTGTTGTGGAATGGAGGGAGTAGTGCCTATCGACTCGACTGCCGTGAGAGCGCAGTCATGCCGTCGGTCAATTGCTCGGTGTTTTGTCTCCGCGGTCACACTCACCTGCCAACACAGATCGTTTCGCTCTGCGCACACGCCATGCCCATGCGCGCGCTCTCTCTTCCTCTCCCGTCCCGTCACCTCAATCCAATCCGCGGGCCGGCTCTTGCTATTCTTCTTCCCCTTTCAAATACTCTACTCCACAGCACACGCTCGGTGTCAAGCACTCAAGCCTATTCATTTCTCCTCGGTCCTCGCCACCACACAAGTGAGTGAGGGAAGAGCTAGATACCACCGTCGCCGCCCGCCCAGCACCAGGATGGCGACCACCACGACCACCGCGCTGAGCATGAAGCTCCTGGTGGACACCCAGGCCCGGCGCGTGCTGTTCGCGGAGGCGAGCAAGGACGTGGTGGACTTCCTCTTCTCCCTCCTCGCGCTGCCCGTCGGCACCGCCGTCAAGCTGCTCGGGAAGGAGGCCATGGTCGGCTGCGTCGGCAGCCTCTACGGCAGCGTGGAGAAGCTCGACGGCACCTACGTCCAGCCCGGCGCCGCCAAGGACGCGCTGCTCCACCCCGCCGTCCTCTCGCCGTCGGCCAGCAGCAAAAGCTCCCTCCTGGGCATGCCGCCGCCGCCGTGCCCACAGGCGAAGGCGTTCTACAGATGCAGCAGGCAGTGCAACTGCTACAGCGACGGATATGACGGCAGCAGCAGCCAGCAGGCTAGATGCAACAGCTGCCGGACTTACATGACGGAGAGTTACGGCACCTACTGTCCATCGTGTAAGAACCAGATGACCACGGCCTTCACGGTCGTGCCGTCGGCCGCGTCCGGAGGCGAGGTGGCGCAGGCGGCGGGCGGCGTCAGCGGGAAGGGGTTCGTGCAGGGCATCGTGACGTACACGGTGATGGACGACCTCACGGTGACGCCCATGTCCTCCATCTCCAGCATCACCCTGCTCAACACCTTCGCCGTCAGCGACCTCAGCGCGCTCCAGGAGAAGACCGTGCAGCTCGGCTATGACCAGGTGATTATGAATCTCATCAGCAGTATCATACTCCATTCGATATGTCTTCGTTAACCATGTGCATCAATCAATCAATCGTCACGTTGCATTTCCTCTAAATTTTGCAGGGTCTGGAGATCCTCAAGGCGTCGCTGCAGTCCAAGACCGTGCTCACCGACGTTTTCCTGAAGCCCCCCAGCAGCGCTTGAAACGCACGGTCCTGCGCCTAACATGCTCATCGACATGGGAAAGTAGCTCGATGTGTCTAGCTAAATTAGGTTGATCTTTTGTGCGGCCATCAGAACTATCTAACGGTGGCATCTTTTGGTAATGTCAAGTGTCCGATGGTACTATGGTAGTAGTTAGATGCTCGTAGTCCAGCTTAAGTTATCAGTTGCTCCAGGTTGTACTAGTACTTATGTGTTGATGCTTGATGTATGCGTTTGCATCGCAGGTAGGGGTATCATCTTCTGTTGGTTCTCAAAATGTTTTTTCATGCGTATCTCGTATGTGTCGACCTGTGTAGCAAGCATGGTTCATTTCCTCTTGTGCGCCCACTGGGAGGCCTAAAATCATCCATGGCAGGTGCGTGGGAATGTGAAGGTCGTGTAAGCGTTGCTTATTCTTGCAGCTTGGTTCACCATACAAACATGTCATACGCCAGGGTAATTTCGGCAATGCCCATCCTAGCATAGCTCACCTTGTCAACACAACAAGGCCACAATAGGCGACCGCGAAATTACTAGTGTGGTGATATTTACCATAAGACGTGCAAATGCTTTTGCCGACACCCGCGTGGACTAGCCTTTCTTGCTGAACTGACAAAAAAAATTGTCCTATGGAAATTTACAGAGCGAAATAAATTGAACAAAGTTAGCGATAGTAACATTAAGGTCCATCAACCAAATCAGCAACTTGCAGAAGCGTGAACGATACCCATGCACTTACCCTTGCCTCAAAATTAAAAATCCATGCAATCACCCATCGGCCAGAAAACACCCGGCTGAAGCTTATTAAAACACAAAACAAACTCATATGACATGCTCGCAAAGTCGCAAGTGTAAGTGCTTCATTTCCACTCCAATCAAGTACCTCAAGATATTCTGGCAAAACAATGACGAGTTGGAATATAGTACTACTAACACAAACACACTGCGTGTCTAGATTGGGCACTGGCTACATATTGCGCCCAAACATTTTATTCTTCCGAGCCGACACACGCCCATACATCATTCAGAGACCATATGGAAGATATGGTAATGGCTCATGCAGATCCCAGGAAACGACCCATCCAAGTGGAGAAGCGGGACCATGCCAGGTCAATGGCTCCCTGATTCTCATCAGTCAAACCCATGCCCTTCCTCCTCTTGACGGCCTCAGGCGATGCGTTCATGAAGGCATGTGAGCATCCAGGGTATATGTGGACTTCATGTGCCACTCCAGAAGCCTTGAGCTTCTCCTCCAACGACTTGGCCGCCTGAAACATCACACACATAGCAATGTCATGTATTTCTACTTCAAAATTAAGTACTATAATTATCCAATGATAATAAGTACTATATGCACATAAAGGTTAAATCAGCTGCTACAAACCCATTAGCCGGTCTGTCACATGTCACATATCAATAGATAGTGAGACAGCAGGACCATAGGTAGGTTAATTTATGCATCTTTCGAATTATAGTTACACCGATGTGTATGAAACACAATGGATAAAATAACTACCAAAAAGTAAACTGATTCGCCATTTGCCACATGGAAGGAATTAAGAGCCTGTTTTCCAGTTTATGATTTCGTACAGAAAACAAATAGACCTGGATACTGTTTCACAACAACGAGACCGAAAAAGCAACATGAACCTATGGAAAGTAGCAATGAACAGAAACGGAAAGGTAAAGAAAGGCCTTACGGTAACATCTGCAAACCCAACAAAACTGTCAAGCTCCCCAAAATGAGCCTGGATTGGAGCCTGGGCCTTGGAAGCATCAGCAAGCTCCGAAGATGGCGTCCCGTAGAAAGCAACAACAGCATCAACCTCTGGGACCAAAACTCCACTTGCAATTGCCAAAGCACCTCCCATGCAATAACCAGTAACACCAACCTAACACAATAGAAGAAGAAAAAGGTAGGCAAATCATTACAATGTGTACTGTTTTCAACAGAACATAAAAATGACATATATATGTTGCTATTTGTCCATAACAAATTAACGACAGAATATTATGGTACACAAGCATATTTATTGTCCTACATTCGTACTAGTTACTTGGTCAGAGTTTATTGGCACACATGGAATAAATTTATAAACTAGACAGTCCAACTCTTCATAAGGTACAGATTAGCACAAATTAAATGGTCGAAGAAATCTATAATCCACACCAAAGAGACATTCAGCCTATGAAACATTTGACTAATGTGTAATACCACGATTTTGCCATTTTAGTCAACACGGCAATTACAACTAGGTTTAAAAAATAAAATCTTACTATTACCTCCATTTGATTTGTCATGTTAGAACTGATCAGATGAATGTATAATTGTATACGCAAATAAAAATTTATAACAAGATGTCAAGTGTGACAGAAATGCCCCAAGGTTCTAAGTTCTAACCGACTAATTGATTCTTTGATGCTTCCCGAAAATTCAAAGCTTACGACTGCCTCCATCCGATTGTCATGTTAGAACTGATCAGATCAAAGTACACGCTAATAAAAATTTATATAATTTCTCAAGTGTGAAAGTAGTGCCCCAAGGTTCTTCTCACCGATAATTGATTTTATGATGCTTCTTCGATGAAAATTGCCACTCATACACTCACATCTGACATAATCTGATTTTTTAACAGAAAATTACATCTTAGATAGTTAATAGGCATGTCTAACAAATTTAGTTAACTACCAAAATCATGCAACAAGACTTGTGCAACCAACAAACAAAATGTATACTGACATGTCACATGTCAGATATTGCTGCATGGAGGTAGCACAACAAATATACCGAAAGGATAAAGACAGCAGCACTTGCATTTTCACTGATCTTGTGTTACTGATCAATTGATTTAACACACTGGAGTTTACTACTGCAAGAGGCTCAATCAACATATTCGGATCAGATGGCAAATAGGCAGAAGACATCACACTTTCTACCTACTAATCATAATGATTATCATGTTACCCACAATAGCACAATTTGAGTAAGAACATCATACAGAGAAAATCTTGAAATTTAAACAAAGTTAGATAAAAAAGAGTACCTTGGGTGATCCATTTTCCTTCAGCCATTTAACTGAAGCCTGAATATCCTTGATTGCACCCTGCCAGTCTAGTCCTTCCATCAGATGTTGTGCTTCAGCTACCTCCAAAGCAACCTTCCCACGGTACAAACTGAAAATAAATAAATAAATAAATATGTAAACACAAAAAGCAGTTGACTGAGCAATAATATTCTGAGGAAGTAGTGAGTAGTGACACTCTATGAAGCATCCGTTTCATAATACTTTATCTTGAACAGAACAAATGGTGCAAAGCAAGGAGCGCATTATATCATCATACTCTGGAATAAGTGCTCTGTATCCATCGCCGATCTGGGAAATATGGATGGCATGATTCTTGACCTCATAGTCAACACCCCACCACTCTTGCAACACTACAACTCCAGGAGCGTTTTCTTTGCCAACAACATAGGCATCAAACGTCTGAAGAAACACAACATCACATCAGTTTATCAGTAAGATGTACCAAGATACAGAGCAAAAGCACCGACATTATGGGCATGCTTGATTTTCTACAGAAAAATTGGCTAGCCCGTGTGTTTGGCATGCCATTAAGTGGCAACTTTGTGAGAGGTGAAATTGGAGCGCACTGCATCCAGAAAATCTGTCTGGTTACGCAGAGAGTCAATTAGTGGCATAAATCTGGGTATCTACTCCAAGACAAGATGTTCCGTATGGTACTTACATTACATTTCCCGACATCTATGAGACTCTGAGTGGCCTAATAAATTACAATCCACCGAGAAGGTGCAAATAAGATGAAAACCGCTACTCGCCTAGAAGGGATAAGGCATCCTCGAACCCTCGATGCGCGCCCTCGCGCAACAACAGAGAGAAGGGAGGTGGAGGTCTCACCGTGTCCTCGCGCTGGATCTGGATCTTCTGGAACTGGCTGGCGGCATCGGAGGCCATGGCGGCTCGGGGCTGGAAGCGGGACGAGTGCAGGGGCGAGCGGCGGAGGGGGAGCAGGGAGGCGCTTCGGAGCAGTAGTCGCGCTGTGGCCATCGGCGCTCCGCTTTACCCTGCGTTTTCTAGAGTCTGCTGGTCCGTCGCCACCACTGCGGTACTGGATGACGACATAGTGGGCTTGGTCCGACCAGATGATGAGGCCGATACGCTTATTTCCCAGGCCCAGTGAGGCGAGCAGAGCTAAAAAAAAAGGTAAATATTAAGAGTTGTTGCCCCTAAAAAACATGTTAAGGCCTCCTTTGGTAGGAATTTCATAGAAATTGTAGAGGATAGAATTTTTATAGGATTTTTTTCTTTAGAGCCCTTTGGTTCATAGGAATGGATTCCTATTCCTACATAGGATTGATTCCTATCCTTCGCATTTTATAGGAAAATAAAAAAGAGCCTAGACTCAATGAAAAAATTCCTTTGGTGTCAACCAAATGACGTCTTGTTTTCTATTCCTACTCATAGGATTTGAGATACATGTCATCTCGTTTCTTACAAGATTCCTATTCTTATGATAATCCTATCCTATGAACCAAAAGAGGCCTAAGTATTAAGAGTTCACACACAAGCAAAAGCACAAGAATTGAATTTTAGGTCGTTCTTTGGGTGACCAGCCCGCACTATTTTTTTAGTTGTAAACTTGTAATCTAGCTCGTTTTATTGACCAATAAACTTGGACACAATAGAAACAGCTCCGAGCATTCGATTTTTTTTCGAGCATGCGAATTCGAGGCTTGTCCTTCTTGGTTGAAACGAACTTCAGTGAAGTCCATCTTTCGTTGATTGATCTCTGAGGGAATGGTGCAATGGTGGGAGCGGCTAACATTGTTTCATAGCATTGACAACCTCCGAGCATGTTTCAGTTGTAATCTAGCTTGTTTCAGTTGTAATCTAGCTTGTTTTATTGAGCAATAAACTTGGACACAATAGAAATGTCTGGAGAGTTCAGGACCCATAACTGGCATCCTAACTTTAAATAAAAATAGCTCCGAGCATGCGAATTCGAGGCCTGTCCTTCGTGGTTGAAACGAACCTCAGTGAAGTCCATCTTTCGTTGATTGATCTCTGAGAGAATAGTGCAATAGTGGGAGCGGCTACCATTGTTCATGGCACTGACTACTTCAACAGTCAGACGCAATAAAACAGCTACGCACTTGAAGATCAACTGCAAGAGCGAGATTTGTTGCAAAAGCGAGCTCCATGAACATTTTTTTTCAAATTCATGAACATTTTCAAAAATTCAGAACATTTTTGAAACCCAGGAACATGTTTCAAATTCATTATATTTTTTGAAATTTCGGAACATTATTTTGAAATCCCGAACGTCTCAATCGGATCGGGAATCGTTAACATTTGTTCTTAAGTTTTTTTTGGGAGAAATTTTTTTTGAAGTTAAGAATCAAAAACAAAACAAACAAAAAACAGGGGCGCTCCACTCCGCACATGGCCCAGCTCAAAGCTCGAGCTGGGCACGTTTGCTCGCTGAGTGCCGAGTATTTAACAAAAAACTACCATATTTCGTGGAACCATGTCTACAAACTATCACTTTATAAATTTGTGTCGAAAACTATCATTTTTTGTCTAATTTTTGACTAAAACCTACCATGTCAGGAAAGTGCCCGATTCGCCTCTTCTAAACACCTTTCTAACAGGATGGGCCCACCTGTCAGCACTAATCTTCTTCCTCCTCTCTCTCTGGCATTTCGTCAAACACTTCATGTGCACTCCGCCGCTCTGCTCCGCCACTTGCGCCGCCCTCCCTCCTAGCCGAGCCGTCTGCTTGCCTTGGCCATGGCGGTCGTCGTCGTGCCAAGGCCTCACCACCCGCCGCTCGGCCCTGCCGCCTGATGCCGTGGTCTCGGACCCAGGGCACTAGGTTCACGCCGGTGATGGGGTCGATGGGCCGGTGCCCGCTCGCCACCTCGAGAAGCAGGCCGCCGAAACCGAACGCGTCGCTCGCCGTGGTGGCCTTGCCAGTCACGGGTGAGCTCCAGCGCCATGTAGCCCAACGCCCCGACGACGCGGGTCGTGGCAGGTTGGTTTCCGCGTCGTGCTCGTAGAGGCGCGCGAGGCCGAAGTCGCCGAGCCGCGCGCTCATGTCCGCGCCCAGCAGCACGTTGCTGGCCTTGACGTCACGGTGCACCACCACCTGCTCCCACCCCTCGTGCAGGTACACCAGCCCGGACGCGACGCCCTTGAGGATCCTCACACGCTGCTCCCACGTGAGCAACGCCGGCGACGGGGACACGCCGACGCCAGTGCCCGCACCGGCACGGGCACTGCCGAACAGGTGCGCGTCGAGGCTGCCGTTGGGCATGAAGTCGTAGACTAGAAGCAGGTCTTGCCCGCACTTGCACCACCCGCACGGCTTGACTAGGTTCCGGTGCCGCATGCGCCCGAGGCTCGCCACCTTGGCGACGAACTCGCGCATCCCCTGCGACCCGTTGCTTGAGATCCTCTTGATGACCACCGTGTCGCCAGAGCGCCCGAGCGGGGGTGGCGAGGCCTTGGCACGACGGCGGCCGCCATGGCCAAGGCGAGCAGGTGGCTCGGCTAGGAGGGAGGGTGGTGCAGGTGGCGGGGCAGAGCGGCGGAGTGCACACGAAGTGTTTGAGGAAATGCCAGAGAGAGGAGGAAGAAGATTAATGCCGACATATGGGTCCATCCTGTCAGAAAGGCGTTTAGAAGAGGCAAATTGGGCACTTTTCCGACATGGTAGTTTTTAGTCAAAGATTAGACAAAAAATGATAATTTTCGGTACAAATTTATAAAGTGGTAGTTTGTAGACACGGTTTCACGAAATATGATAGTTTTTGTTAAATACTCCTGAGCGCCGCATGCTGCGAGGTCCCAGCCTCACGTATTGATTGGGTTTTGCCGTTCGGGCTCGTTCTCCTTTTCCTCCCATCCCGCAGTCCCGCTCGGTGGAGGAGCAGCCGCCGCCGCCATCCACCAGATGGCAGATGCCGCCCTTCTTCTTCCTGCTCGAGCTCGCCGCCCTCTCTCCCCACTCCTCCAGGATCAAGTTGACCAGACGCCGCCACCTCCCGGAGCAGCCGCCAAAATTCCTTTGTGTTTGGTTAATGACTTGTAATACAAAGCCAACGTTTAGTTTCTACTGATTCATGTGTTTGGTTAACGATTTGTAGAAATGGGGATGGTTCCTTATTTATCGGGGTACAAAATGAGAAGCCTGGTTTAGAATGTTGATTCTCATGTTATTCAAAAATGTTGGATCTTCCACCGAATTTTATAGCGTCAGCTTTGTGTGAAGTAAACATTGAGTAAAAACAACTAGAATAATTGAATGGATCTCCTGAATATAGGGGAGATGTGGCAAAAAATAATTTATGATCATTGGTTGTGAATATTGTATTTTCTTGACTGCTAAGCTTATGGTTCATTACCAGCGTGTCAAATATGACGTTGAGAGGCAACTTCTTTTCTGCCATTGAAACAACAACATGGCTGCTGTGTTGATATTAGAGTATGTCAATCTTTTTGTCTCTCAGATTCTGAATGCATTACTCCAATTCATAATAAGATCCAAAATAGCTCCCCGAGAATAATGTCAATTTAGGCAAGATATTTGTGCAATTGAAAACTACTCCGTCCGTTCACAAAAATAAGATCTTAATTTTTCTGAATCAGATGTATACAGACACATTTGAATGTGTTTGTTCACTCATTTTGATCCGTATGCAGTCCATATTAAAACATCCAACATCTTATATTTTTGAACGGAGGGTGTATTAGTTTGGACCTAGAGGAATCCTTCGACTTTCTCAAGGATGTCCGAATGCAATTGGGTCCATTTGACTTTTGGTTATGTTATGTTTCTGTTAGTAATTTAAGTATATTTCGTACCACGGGTATCTGCATTTTAGTTGGTGCTGAAATTACTTGTAAAAGCCAGCACTAAATTTAGATGCAAAACATTTTTTTTTCCGATAGTGCTGCTAGGGATTCATGTTTGTGAATAACAGTTATTGTAAAAGAACAGTTATTGTAAAAGAAACTAACTATGTCCTACTAAGTTTTGATGACCATTTGGCTTTGCTTGTGGACATCCCTATTCTTTTGGTCTGGGCATATCCTCTCCCCAAAATCATGGAAGCTAGAAACACGAAAGGCCATACACATACACATTCTCTTATTTCGGGCTCCCTTTGTTTTAGGTGGACAAATTGGCGGCGGAAGACGACCTGGTTCCTTCTTTGATCAAGAAAGTGGAGTCGTTGAGCGAATCCTGCATGGCGGCCCAAAAGGAGCTGAAGGATGTTCGGGCTCAACTCAAAGATGCCAAGCTCCGTGTTCGAAGGACAAAGCGCAAGTTGAAACTGTGCAAGGAAAGGGTGTCTTCCAGCGAGAAGAAGGTTACTAAGCTGCGGGCGGAGCGCTCTGCCACGGGTAAATCTTTGTATGCACTGGGTGAGTCGGTCGAGAGAGTGCTGCACATTCTTAATACTCTTAGGGCATATCTAAAAGAACCCCTATCCTAAAACTGCCAAATCGTCGCTGGGTGTAGGTTGATTGGCTTGAAGGGTTGAAGTACGTGACAGCAATAGCTTTTTTGCTCGTAGATGAACTCAGTTGCTTTTACAACTTCGTCAGCGAAGGTTATCCGAAGCTTGCCCTCTTGCCTATGCGTGCAGCAACACTATTAGTTAATCGCTGTGATTGAAGAACAGAAAGGCATATTCCGCTGTTTTTTTATCAGGCAATAGAACTTACAATGCATGGCATTTGCTTGCCCCAAACCCAAATGGAAGCCCTAATTCTGATGTAAATACTCTGTAAGTTCCACTAGTTGGAATTACCATCTTCCACGGGATTAGAGGTGTTGTGTCCTGGTTAATTAGCTACTCTGCAAGTTCCAATCGCTGCAACTAACACTAAGTACAAGAAAGCCAGGGCTGAGGCCGGCTACTAGTTTAACCATGAGCTAGCTACCAGTTGGCAGTGAAAAATATTAGCTACTGATTGAAATTCTGGGTTTGTACTAAGTCAAACTTGTTTAAGTTTGACCAGGTCTATTGAAAATATATTAAGTTCGACCAAGTCTATAGAAAATATATTTACGACTAGAACATCAAATTAGTCGCACGAAGTTCTTTATGAACTATATTTCCTACTATCTGCATTTACCCCTCCTACGACTTTGCATGTGGCGCCCTCCATGAGGGCAAGTCCTGTAGGTGACCCAATTATGTCCCACATCGTTTTTTTTAGGAAAGGCCATCATGGCTAGCTTTATTGCGTATTAAATCGAAATTACATCATCCAAGAGTTTGGGGATAACACAATCAGGAGGATCGTTAACCCAACTCCTACTAAGCTTATTACAAAAAGAATAATTTGCTAGCACATGAGCTACTTGGTTCGTTTCACGACCACAATGCCTAAAGCTAACCTTCCCAATCAGCGATGCCACTTCCACGCACTCCGCGAAGATCACTGCTGCCACATCCCACCATCTGTTTTGGCCTGAGCACTATTCAATCACCGTTGTCGAGTCTGATTCAGCTTCCACTCTAGGGAACCCCAAGGAATTTGCAAGCACAAGTCCATCCCTCATCGCTTGAGCTTCAGAAGATACCACATCAACAACATAGGGTAAGAATTTACATTGGGCTGCCAGGAAGTTCCCTTTCTCATCTCTGATCACAACAGCTGTTGCCCCCGCCCTCTCATTCTCAAAAAATGCTGCATCAACATTCACCTTTACAAACTTCGGATCAGGTTTCAGCCATCTCTGTATATGGTTATCTCGGGGTTTTTTATTTGCATCCTGAAAATTATTTGCGATAGCCATTACAGACATTGACCATCTGGGGCGTAGAGGAGGTGTACCATTATGTGTTAACTCACGACGGATCCACCATAGGTACCACCCCCCACACAGCTATCACCTGTTTGACGTCCAAGCCCGGCTTAAGAGCGAGAGGTCGATCATCCATCAGTAGCAGATTTTCCAGGACCACCGAACCTGATCGCTGCCCCACCATAGCCTGTTCAACAATTTCTATTATCCCCAAGTTTCTCCATAGTTCCTTCGCATGAGTACAACCGAATAGAAGATGTTTAATATCTTCAGCTGCTCCATGACATATTGGGCACCCGTCTTCACTTCCAACATGTCGATTAACTAGAATCGATTTTAGGGGGATTATTCCATGTAACGCCCGCCAACAGAATATTGAAATTTTACGTGGGATCGTAAGTTTCCAAAGTTTCCTCCAAATCTCCGGAGTTTCAGAGCCCGCTGGAACCCCTGATCTATTTGCATGTGCCCTGAAAGATCGATTCCACTGAACTGTATAAGCTGATCGAACCGTGAAGATGCCATTACGTTCAGGGTGCCATGCAATAAAGTCCTCAAAAGAGCTAGTATTAATTGGAATCTGTAGTATCCTTTGAACATCAACTGGGTTAAAAATAGATCTTAACAGCTCTTCATCCCATATTCCTTCATAAGGATCCAGCAGTTCGCTCACCTTAGTTAGGACAGACTGACCCCGGCTTGAGATTATCTTACGGTCTGGACTTGCTGGTACCCATGGATCCTGCCAAATGTTTACTTTCTCTCCGGTACCAATGCGCCATATGTACCCAAGCTTGAAGGTCTCCAGTTCCTAGTGAACGAAGCCCCATTTTTAAGTGTTGCATGGAGTAAATCAACATTTGGATAATATTTAGCTTTTAACACCCGAGCGCAAAGGGAATCAGGATTATTAATTAGGCGCCAACATTGCTTTGAAAGCATTGCCAAGTTAAAAGAGTACAGGTCCCTGAAACCCATTCCACCTTCATTTTTAGGGTAGCACATTTTCCACCACGTGTACCAATGCATCCTTTTATGATCCTCATCATCTCCCCACCAAAACTCTGCAATCATGTCTGTGATCTCCTTGCATATCCCTTTAGGAATACTAAATACCGACATTGCAAAAACTGGTATTGCTTGGGCAATAGATTTAATAAGTATCTCCTTCCCTCCTGTGGAAAGCTGTTTTTCAATCCATCCTTTTAGCCTTTCCTTGATTCTTTCACAGAAATGTCTAAAGTAATCACTTCGGTCTGCACCCACCATAGCAGGCAATCCAAGATACTTATCGGATAATGCTTCAGTATCAGTATTAAGGATTTGGCAAATTTCAGTTCTGGACACAGCCGAAGTTTTGGGCTAAAAAAGACACTTGATTTGTTTAAACTCACCATCTGTCCCGAACTTTGGCAATAGGTATCTAGAGCATGCTGTAAGGAAGCTGCATTTAAGGTATCTGCTGTCACTAGAATCAAAGAATCGTCAGCAAATAAGAGATGTGATACTGACGATGCATTTCTGCACACTTTGATTCCTTCAATGCCACCAGCTTCTTCTTCATACTGCAGTAAACTAGAAAGACCTTCCGCACATAATAGGAACAAGTATGGGGAGATAGGGTCTCCCTGCCTTAAACCCTTGGTGGGAACAACATCTTCTGTCTCTTGAGAATTAAATCTTACTTTGTACTTAACAGAGGTCACACATGCCATCATCATATCTATCCAGTGTTCATGAAAACCCAGGGCGGTCATCATATCATGCAAGAATGACCATTCAACTCTATCATAAGCTTTGTGCATGTCCAATTTTACGGCACAAAGACCATTACCAGCTCTCTTATTCTTGATCTTATGCACACATTCATAAGCAATTAAAATGTTATCAGTAATCATCCTTCCTGGTACAAAAGCGCTCTGTGTGGGAGAGATAATGTCCGGCAGGATATTCTTCAAACGCAAGGCTAACATCTTAGAGATGATTTTATAGAGAACATTACAAAGGCTTATAGGATGAAATTGACTCACCAGCTCAGGTGTTTCAACTTTCGGGGTCATCACAATGACAGTATTATTCCAGTCATCAGGTATCTTTCTGGAGTTGAGTGCTTGCAGCACTTCATTCGATATATCCTGACCAATGATGTGCCAGAACTTCTTGAAAAAGATAGCATGGATACCATCCGGGCCAGGGGCTTTCAGATACCCTATACTAAACACTGCCTTTTTAACATCCTCTGCCAAAAAAGGAGCCAAAAGAAAGTCATTCATTTGGGTGGTGACCTTGGTCTGCACTTTTTCCAATAAGCTGGGATTTGTATGCTGCACTTCAGATGTAAAGAGGGTCGAAAAGTAGTCATGAATATGGGAATTCTGTTGGGGAACGTTGCAGAAAATTAAAATTTTTCCTACGGTTTCACCAAGATCCATCTATGAGTTCATCTAAGCAACGAGTCAAGGGAGAGAGTTTGCATCTACATACCACTTGTAGATCGCGTGCGGAAGCTTGCAAGGTGATGATGGAGTCGTACTCGACGTGATTCGAATCACCGATGACCAAGTGCTGAACGGACAGCACCTCCGCGTTCAACACACGTACGGGACGGGAGACGTCTCCTCCTTCTTGATCCAGCAAGGGGGAAGGAGAGGTTGAGGAAGACAGCTTCACCGGCAGCACGACGGCGTGGTGATGGTGGAAAGGCAGTACTCCGATAGGGCTTCGCCAAGCACACAACGAAGGAGGAGAGGTGTTGGGGAGGGGAGGGCTGCGCCTTGGAGGGTGGTGCGGCTGCCCTCCCCTCACCCCTCTATTTATAGGGGGAAGGGAGAAGGGGGCCGGCCCCCCTAGAACCCATCTAGGGGGGTGCGGCGGCCAAGGGGAGAGGGGGAGAGGGTGCCTTGCCCCCCAAGCCAAGGGGGCGCCCCCTCTAGGGTTCCCCCCTCAACCCTAGGCGCAAGGGCCCAAGGGAGGGGGTGCGCCCAGCCCACCAGGGGCTGGCTCCCTGCCCCACGCAGCCCATGTGGCCCCCCGGGAGGGGTGGCCCCTCCCGGTGGACCCCCGGAACCCTTCCGGTGGCCCCGGTACAATACCAGTATGACCCCGAAACTTCCCGGTGCCCATTTGACAACTTCCCATATATAAATCTTTACCTCCGGACCCTTCCGGAGCTCCTCGTGACGTCCAGGATCCCATCCGGGACTCCGAACAACATTCGGTAGTCACATACTAGTCTTCCTAATAACCCTAGCGTCACCGAACCTTAAGTGTGTAGACCCTACGGGTTCGGGAGACATGCAGACATGACCGAGACGCTCTCAGGTCAATAACCAACAGCGGGATCTGGATACCCATGATGGCTCCCACATGCTCCTCGATGTTGTCATCGGATGAACCACGATGTCGAGGATTCGATCAAACCCTGTATACAATTCCCTTTGTCAATCGGTACGTTACTTGCCCGAGACTCGATCGTTGGTATCCCAATACCTTGTTCAGTCTCGTTACCGGCAAGTCACTTTACTCGTACCGTAATGCATGATCCCGTGTCCAACACCTTGGTCACATTGAGCTCATTATGATGATGCATTACCGAGTGGGCCCAGAGATACCTCTCCGTCATACGGAGTGACAAATCCCAGTCTCGATCCGTGTCAACCCAACAGATACTTTCAGAGATACCTGTAATGCACCTTTATAGTCACCCAGTTACGTTGTGACGTTTGATACACCCAAGGCACTCTTACGGTATCCGGGAGTTACACGATCTCATGGTCGAAGGGAGAGATACTTGACATTGGCAAAGCTCTAGCAAAACGAACTACACGATCTTTTATGCTATGCTTAGGATTGGGTCTTGTCCATCACATCATTCTCCTAATGATGTGATCCCGTTATCAACGACATCCAATGTCCATAGTCAGGAAACCATGACTATCTGTTGATCACAACGAGCTAGTCAACTAGAGGCTCACCAGGGACATATTGTGGTCTAAGTATTCACACGTGTATTACGATTTCCGGATAATACAATTATAGCATGAATAAAAGACATTTATCATGAACATTGAAATATAATAATACTTTTATTATTGCCTCTAGGGCATATTTCCAACAGTCTCCCACTTGCACTAGAGTCACCAATCTAGTTACATTGTGATGAATCGAACACCCATAGAGTTCTGGTGTTGATCATGTTTTGCACGCGAGAGAGGTTTAGTCAGCGGATCTGCGACATTCAGATCCGTGTGCACTTTGCAAATCTCTATGTCTCCATCTTGAACATTTTCACGGATGGAGTTGAAACGACGCTTGATGTGCCTGGTCTTCTTGTGAAACCTGGGCTCCTTGGTGAGGGCAATAGCTCCAGTGTTGTCACAGAAGAGTTTGATCGGCCCCGACTCATTGGGTATGACTCCTAGGTCGGTGATGAACTCCTTCACCCAAATCGCTTCATGCGCTGCCTCCGAGGCTGCCATGTACTCCGCTTCACACGTAGATCCCGCCACGACGCTCTGCTTGCAGCTGCACCAGCTTACTGCTCCACCATTCAACATATACACATATCCGGTTTGTGACTTAGAGTCATCCAGATCTGAGTCGAAGCTAGCGTCGACGTAACCCTTTACGACGAGCTCTTCGTCTCCTCCATAAACGAGAAACATGTCCTTCGTCCTTTTCAGGTACTTCAGGATATTCTTGACCGCTGTCCAGTGTTCCTTGCCGGGATTACTTTGGTATCTTGCTACCAAACTTACGGCAAGGTTTACATCGGGTCTGGTACACAGCATGGCATACATAATAGATCCTATGGCTGAAGCATAGGGGATGACACTCATCTCTTCTTTATCTTTTGCCGTGGTCGGTGACTGAGCCGAGCTCAATCTCACACCTTGTAACATAGGCAAGAACCCCTTCTTGGACCGATCCATTTTGAACCTCTTCAAAATCTTATCAAGGTATGTGCTTTGTGAAAGACCTATGAGGCGTCTCGATCTATCTCTATAGATCTTGATGCCTAATATATAAGCAGCTTCTCCAAGGTCCTTCATTGAAAAACACTTATTCAAGTAGGCCTTAATGCTGTCCAGAAATTCTATATTATTTCCCATCAAGAGTATGTCATCTACATATAATATGAGAAATGCTACAGAGCTCCCACTCACTTTCTTGTAAACGCAGGCTTCTCCATAAGTCTGCATAAACCCAAACGCTTTGATCATCTCATCAAAGCGAATGTTCCAACTCCGAGATGCTTGCACCAGTCCATAAATGGATCGCTGGAGCTTGCATACTTTGTTAGCGTTCCGAGGATCGAGAAAACCTTCCGGCTGCATCATATACAGTTCTTCCTTAAGATGTCCGTTAAGGAATGCCGTTTTGACGTCCATTTGCCATATCTCATAATCATAGTATGCGGCAATTGCTAACATGATTCGGACGGACTTCAGCTTTGCTACGGGAGAGAATGTCTCGTCGTAGTCAATCCCTTGAACTTGTCGATAACCCTTAGCGACAAGTCGAGCCTTATAGATGGTAACATTACCATCCGCGTCCGTCTTCTTCTTAAAGATCCATTTGTTTTCTATCGCTCGCCGATCATCGGGCAAGTCTGTCAAAGTCCATACTTTGTTTTCATACATGGATTCTATCTCGGATTTCATGGCTTCAAGCCATTTGTTGGAATCCGGGCCCGCCATCGCTTCTTCATAGTTCGAAGGTTCATTGTTGTCTAACAACATGATTTCCAGGACAGGGTTGCCGTACCACTCTGGTGCGGAACGTGTCCTTGTGGACCTACGAAGTTCAGCAGTAACTTGATCCGAAGTACCTTGATCATCATCATTGTTTTCCTCTTCAGTTGGTGTGGGCATCACAGGAACGGTTTCCTGCGCTGCGCCACTTTCCCGCTCAAGAGGTAGTACTTCATCGAGTTCTACTTTCCTCCCACTTACTTCTTTCGAGAGAAACTCTTTTTCCAAAAAGCATCCGTTCTTGGCAACAAAGATCTTGCCTTCGGATCTTAAGTAGAAGGTATACCCTACAGTTTCCTTAGGGTATCCTATGAATACACATTTTTCCGACATGGGTTCGAGCTTTTCAGGTTGAAGTTTCTTGACATAAGCATCGCATCCCCAAACTTTTAGAAACGACAGCTTAGGTTTCTTTCCAAACCATAATTCATACGGTGTCATCTCAACGGATTTAGACGGTGCCCTATTTAAAGTGAATGTAGCTGTCTCTAGAGCGTATCCCCAAAATGATAGCGGTAAATCGGTAAGAGACATCATAGACCGCACCATATCCAATAGGGTGCGATTATGACGTTCGGACACACCGTTTCGCTGAGGTGTTCCAGGCGGCGTGAGCTGTGAAACAATTCCACATTTCCTTAAGTGTGTACCAAATTCGTGACTTAAGTATTCTCCTCCACGATCTGATCGTAAGAATTTTATCTTTCGGTCACGTTGATTCTCTACCTCATTCCGAAATTCCTTGAACTTTTCAAAGGTCTCAGACTTGTGTTTCATTAAGTAGACATACCCATATCTACTCAAGTCATCAGTGAGAGTGAGAACATAACGATATCCTCCGCGAGCCTCAATGCTCATTGGACCGCACACATCGGTATGTATGATTTCCAACAAGTTGGTTGCTCGCTCCATTGTTCCGGAGAACGGAGTCTTGGTCATTTTGCCCAAAAGGCATGGTTCGCACGTGTCAAACGATTCATAATCAAGAGACTCTAAAAGTCCATCGGCATGGAGCTTCTTCATGCGCTTGACACCAATGTGACCAAGGCGGCAGTGCCACAAGTATGTGGGACTATCGTTATCAACTTTAAATCTTTTGGCATCTACACTATGAACATGTGTAATATTACGCTCGAGATTCATTAAGAATAAACCATTGACCATCGGAGCATGACCATAAAACATATCTCTCATATAAATCGAACAACCATTATTCTCAGACTTAAATGAGTAGCCATCTCGTACTAAACGAGATCCAGATACAATGTTCATGCTCAAACTTGGCACTAAATAACAATTATTAAGGTTCAAAACTAATCCCGTAGGTAAATGTAGAGGCAGCGTGCCGACGGCGATCACATCGACTCTGGAACCATTCCCGACGCGCATCGTCACCTCGTCCTTCGCCAGTCTCCGTTTATTCCGCAGCTCCTGCTGTGAGTTACAAATATGAGCAACGGCACCGGTATCAAATACCCAGGAGTTACTACGAGTACTGGTAAGGTACACATCAATCACATGTATATCAAATATACCCTTGGTGTTGCCGGCCTTCTTATCCGCTAAGTATTTGGGGCAGTTCCGCTTCCAGTGACCCTTCCCCTTGCAATAAAAGCACTCAGTCTCAGGCTTAGGTCCATTCTTTGACTTCTTCCCGGTAACTGGCTTACCAGGCGCGGCAACCTCCTTGCCGTCCTTCTTGAAGTTCTTCTTACCCTTGCCCTTCTTGAACTTAGTGGTCTTATTGACCATCAACACTTGATGTTCTTTCTTGATTTCAGCCTCTGCTGACTTCAGCATCGAGAACACTTCAGGAATGGTCTTTTCCATCCCCTGCATGTTGTAGTTCATCACAAAGCTCTTGTAGCTTGGTGGGAGCGACTGGAGGATTCTGTCAATGACCGCCTCATCTGGGAGGTTAATGTTCAGCTGGGTCATACGGTTGTGCAACCCAGACATCTTTAGGATGTGCTCACTGACAAAACTGTTTTCCTCCATCTTACAACTGTAGAACTTGTCGGAGACATCATATCTCTCGACCCGGGCATGAGCTTGGAAAACTAGTTTCAGCTCTTCAAACATCTCATATGCTCCGTGATGCTCAAAACGCTTTTGGAGCCCCGGTTCTAAGCTGTAAAGCATGCCGCACTGAACGAGGGAGTAATCATCAGCACGAGACTGCCAAGCATTCATAATGTCTTGGTTCTCTGGGACGGGAGCGTCACCTAGCGGTCCTTCTAGGACATATTGTTTCCTGGCAGCTATGAGGATGATCCTCAGGTTCCGGACCCAGTCCGTATAGTTGCTGCCATAATCTTTCAGCTTGGTTTTCTCTAGGAACGCGTTGAAGTTCATGTTGACATTAGCGTTGGCCATTGATCTACAAGACATATTTGCAAAGGTTTTAGACTAAGTTCATGATAATAAAGTTCTAATCAAATTATGAACTCCCACTTAGATTAGACATCCCTCTAGTCATCTAAGTGTTACATGATCCGAGTCGACTAGCCCGTGTCCGATCATCACGTGAGACGGACTAGTCATCGTCGGTGAACATTCTCATGTTGATCGTATCTTCCATACGATTCGTGTTCGACCTTTCGGTCTCCGTGTTCCGAGGCCATGTCTGCACATGCTAGGCTCGTCAAGTTAACCCTAAGTGTTTTCGCTGTGTAAAACTGTCTTACACCCGTTGTATGTGAACGTAAGAATCCATCACACCCGATCATCACGTGGTGCTTAGAACGACGAACTGTAGCAACGGTGCACAGTTAGGGGAGAACACTTCTTGAAATTTTTTGTAAGGGATCATCTTATTTACTACCGTCGTCCTAAGTAAACAAGATGCATAAACATAATAAACATCACATGCAATTATATAGTTGTGACATGATATGGCCAATATCATATAGCTCCATTGATCTTCATCTTCGGGGCTCCATGATCATCTTGTCACCGGCTTGACACCATGATCTCCATCATCATGATCTCCATCATCGTGTCTTCATGAAGTTGTCACGCCAACGACTACTTCTACTTCTATGACTAACGTTTAGCAATAAAGTAAAGTAGTTTACATGGCGTTATTCAATGACACGCAGGTCATACAAAAAATAAAGACAACTCCTATGGCTCCTGCCGGTTGTCATACTCATCGACATGCAAGTCGTGAATCCTATTACAAAGAACATGATCTCATACATCACAATTCATCATTCATCACAACTTCTGGCCATATCACATCACATGATCAATCGCTGCAAAAATAAGTTAGACGTCCTCTAATTGTTGTTGCATCTTTTACGTGGCTGCAATTGGGTTCTAGCAAGAACGTTTTCTTACCTACGAATCACCACAACGTGATTTTGTCAACTTCTATTTACCCTTCATAAGGGCCCTGTTCATCGATTCCGCTCCAACTAAAGTGGGAGAGACAGACACCCGCCAGCCACCTTATGCAACTAGTGCATGTCAGTCGGTGGAACCGGTCTCACGTAAGCGTACGTGTAAGGTTGGTCCGGGCCGCTTCATCCCACAATACCGTTGAGCAAGAAAAGACTAGTAGAGGCAAGTAAGATGACAAAATCCACGCCCACAACAAAATTGTGTTCTACTCGTGCAAAGAGAACTACGCATAAACCTGGCTCATGATGCCACTGTTGGGGAACGTTGCAGAAAATTAAATTTTTTCCTACGGTTTCACCAAGATCCATCTATGAGTTCATCTAAGCAACGAGTCAAGGGAGAGAGTTTGCATCTACATACCACTTGTAGATCGCGTGCGGAAGCTTGCAAGGTGATGATGGAGTCGTACTCGACGTGATTCGAATCACCGATGACCAAGTGCTGAACGGACAGCACCTCCGCGTTCAACACACGTACGGGACGGGAGACGTCTCCTCCTTCTTGATCCAGCAAGGGGGAAGGAGAGGTTGAGGAAGACAGCTCCACCGGCAGCACGACGGCGTGGTGATGGTGGAAAGGCAGTACTCCGACAGGGCTTCGCCAAGCACACAACGGAGGAGGAGAGGTGTTGGGGAGGGGAGGGCTGTGCCTTGGAGGGTGGTGCGGCTGCCCTCCCCTCACCCCTCTATTTATAGGGGGAAGGGAGAAGGGGGCCGGCCCCCCTAGAACCCATCTAGGGGGGTGCGGCGGCCAAGGGGAGAGGGGGAGAGGGTGCCTTGCCCCCCAAGCCAAGGGGGCGCCCCCTCTAGGGTTCCCCCCTCAACCCTAGGCGCAAGGGCCCAAGGGAGGGGGTGCGCCCAGCCCACCAGGGGCTGGCTCCCTGCCCCACGCAGCCCATGTGGCCCCCCGGGAGGGGTGGCCCCTCCCGGTGGACCCCCGGAACCCTTCCGGTGGCCCCGGTACAATACCAGTATGACCCCGAAACTTCCCGGTGCCCGTTTGACAACTTCCCATATATAAATCTTTACCTCCGGACCCTTCCGGAGCTCCTCGTGACGTCCAGGATCCCATCCGGGACTCCGAACAACATTCGGTAGTCACATACTAGTCTTCCTAATAACCCTAGCGTCACCGAACCTTAAGTGTGTAGACCCTACGGGTTCGGGAGACATGCAGACATGACCGAGACGCTCTCAGGTCAATAACCAACAGCGGGATCTGGATACCCATGATGGCTCCCACATGCTCCTCGATGTTGTCATCGGATGAACCATGATGTCGAGGATTCGATCAAACCCTGTATACAATTCCCTTTGTCAATCGGTACGTTACTTGCCCGAGACTCGATCGTTGGTATCCCAATACCTTGTTCAGTCTCGTTACCGGCAAGTCACTTTACTCGTACCGTAATGCATGATCCCGTGTCCAACACCTTGGTCACATTGAGCTCATTATGATGATGCATTACCGAGTGGGCCCAGAGATACCTCTCCGTCATACGGAGGGACAAATCCCAGTCTCGATCCGTATCAACCCAACAGATACTTTCGGAGATACCTGTAATGCACCTTTATAGTCACCCAGTTACGTTGTGACGTTTGATACACCCAAGGCACTCTTACGGTATCCGGGAGTTACACGATCTCATGGTCGAAGGAAGAGATACTTGACATTGGCAAAGCTCTAGCAAAACGAACTACACGATCTTTTATGCTATGCTTAGGATTGGGTCTTGTCCATCACATCATTCTCCTAATGATGTGATCCCGTTATCAACGACATCCAATGTCCATAGTCAGGAAACCATGACTATCTGTTGATCACAACGAGCTAGTCAACTAGAGGCTCACCAGGGACATATTGTGGTCTAAGTATTCACACGTGTATTACGATTTCCGGATAGTACAGTTATAGCATGAATAAAAGACATTTATCATGAACATTGAAATATAATAATACTTTTATTATTGCCTCTAGGGCATATTTCCAACAAATTCAACTCTGGAATACCCTCGATCAGACTTCCTCCTTCATCTTTCAGTTTCTTAACATAGTTTCTTTTCCTCCTAGCAGATGCAAAGGCTTGAAAAAACTTTGTATTTCGGTCACCACAAGAAAGCCATGTTGCCCTTGAACGCTGCATAGTTTGTATCTCTTCAATTTCTAGTAGGTATTCAACCAGCTCCGCTAGCTCCTTCCGCTTTGTGTCTGACTCATCATCCATCGGACCAGCCATCACGTTTTCCAACTCCTTTTGAGCTTGTCGTAATCTTTTCTTGGGCTTCTTCAGCACCCGCTGATCCCAATCATGAAATTTAGCATGCATCAAATTTAACTTTGCAGCTATACCAGACAAGCCCGGCATTTCCTCCACTTCCGCCCAAGCTTCCGTGACAAGATTACAGAAATCTTTTTCGCGAAACCATCTCGCTTCAAACCTCCTTGGGCACGCTCTCCCACTACTGTTCCCCATACCGTCATAGTAATCTGTGTTAACCAAGAGTGGCCGGTGATCTGAATGGTTGTATTCTAGGTTCTCCAAGGCCGCGTGAGGGAATAGATCCTCCCATGCATCATTAATAAGACCTTTGTCTAGTCTCTCATGTATTCTTCCTCTTCGCCAAGTAAACTTATCCCCAAGAAAACCTAGATCATGAAGCTGACAGTCCTCTATAGCATTCTGGAAAGCTTGCATATATTGCATAGGACAAGGGTTACCCCCTTCTTTTCATGCACAAACTGAATCTCATTGAGATCACCTATCAAGAGCCAGGGGAGGTTATTATTTTGATGGAGCTGTCTCATCCGACTCCATGTTAGATGTTTGTTTGCCCACTTAAACTCTCCATACATACTAGTCAGTCTCCATGACAAATTATTGCTGTCCTCAATCCTTACATCAATAAACATCGCATCAAGGGCCAGTTTATGGACCTTCACATTATTATTCCAGAAGAGGATCAAACCTCCTTTCCTTCCATCACTCATGCAGACGAATTTCTGATCCATTTTCAGTCTTCTTCGTAAACCCTCAGCCGGATAGCTATCGAGGTGAGTCTCCGACAAGAACATCACATCGAGGAGGTATCTTTGCTGGACATCCAGCAAAGCTCGAACCGTCGGGGCGTTCCCAAGCCCCCGGCAGTTCCAAGCTATGATTTTCATTGCATCCGGACATCCTCCTCGCGGGAGGACGCCGATATCTCATGAGTCTTAGCACCATCAGAGTTGTCTACTGCACCACCATCCACAATCCTCAGTTTCTTCCTATTGAGGTGTGATGGCCTTCTCCTCCTTATTCTCCCCCGAACTATCTTTTTCAATTCGATCCACAAGATCAGTCACCACCGAGGGCTTTGGCATTGCCTGCCCTTCCACCGGGATTAATGCAAGAGTTGAGTTTGGCCCCAACTTTTCTGCCAAAGAATCAGATGATGAACGCTTACCCAACAGGTTCATAGAAGTTGACCCCACCTCCATTCCTGCGTTTTCATGATCTGTCACAACCCTCTATGTAGTGTTAACCTCTGAATCCAAGTTTTGGGTCCCTCCATTAAACAGAGCATTATGGCGCCAACTGGTCGTCATGTTCATGTTCATAGCGCCTGTGGGGGAAATGCAAAAAAACACATTTCCAGCAGTGCCCCGGTCATCCTCCCCATTATCTCCGTGCCCCGGTTTCTCTCCCCCAACTCCCCCATCTATCATGAATCGGAGGGCACCCCGATCCATCCATGAGCAGCACGTTGATGCCAACCTCCGCCCAGAAAAGTTCCTTCCCGCTGGCATGCTCTGTGTCGCCTAGAGATGAGCTAATTACATGATAGTACCATATTTGGGGCGGTGGTGATGAATTGGTACCACTTTTGAAAATTTTTACGTGTTAGTACCACGTTTGGGGCGAACTGTTGCAAATCACTCTAAACTTCGTATTTCTATGTATTGACGCTGGAACTGACCGCCCGGGCCCGCGCGTCAGCTGCCACGCTGGTGAAACGACCCCCGACCGCTCGCTTGATACGTGCGGTCTGGCTCGAACCGGACCAGCCTGTGCTCTGTCTCTCCCCCTCCTTTCTTCTCTTCCTCTGTTCGTCGACGAACCCTAGCTCTGTCGCGCGGCTGTACGGCGATGGCGGCGGCGACCCCGGGCGGTGTTGGCGGTGGCACAAACATTCCCCTCTTCGGCAGCGGCGCAGCAGGAGGAATCGAGGGGAGATTTCCAATCGAGGGCGGCGACGGCTACTCGAGCTCTGAGTATTCCAGCGACGACGACGAGTTCATGGAGCCCGCACTGTCCATGGATCAGCGGGTATGCCTGTCACACCAATGGGTGGTGAACCCTAGTAGTAGCCACGAGCTGACCCACGGGCTCGGCGGCGTCCTGTAAGTTTCTGTTTCTGTCTTTGTCTTTTTCTTGTTCTCATTTATTTGCTAATTAGGGTTATAGTGTACTGATTCGGCAAATTGCATGTGAATTGTAGTTTATATGAAGACATATGGAATGTTAGGATAATTTTGACAATAATGATCTGTTAGAGAGGAAGTTAATCTGTTCAGATGTGATATATCTGAATATGATTGCATTGATGGAAACACAAGGCTATAGTATTGATATTTTTTTTGCGGGTGATATAGTATTGATAATTCACTGTTGTTATACATGGAGACCCCAGGAGAGCAAGGTTTGGAATTGGTTGATAGTAATGTTAAACTACAGTTGATCAAGAGGCAGAATGAGGAGAGTTTGGTTCTTAACTTGCTATTTAGGGCTTGTCCACCAGCTGTCAGTGTACCACAAAAGGGTTTTGTAGAGAAGCAAAAATTAGCTGCAATTGTTTATTATGAGCCTATGGTTTATGATCTGGCTGATCCTCCTGAGTATGCTGTTGATCAGCAATGTGTAGCTTATGAAGGTCAGAATAGCTGCTCTATTGCAGTTGTAGGCCCTGCTGTTTTAACACAAGAGAGCAGGAGTGTTTTAAATCCAAAGTTAAAAGAAGTTGTGGAAGAAGAACAAGATGGCTATGATGGCAGTTATGCATCTTCATCTGAAGGGCAATATGACAGTGACACTAAGCGTTATTATATTGGGGATTTAAGGCCTAACTATAATGAGGAAATGAATGATGCTGAAGACATGGAGATGGAAGAGGGAAACAGACAGAGAGAGGAAGAAGTACAAGAACAATATGAGGAAGAAACAGAGGATGAAGAATCAGAAGAAGAAACAGAGGAGGAAGAACAAGTGCATTATGAGGGTGACACAGAGGTAGAGGAATTATTTGATTTGGAGGATGATGACCCTGTTGTTCCAGAAGAGGAAGAAAAAATATCCATGCCACCAAAGAAAAAGCAGAAGCTGCAAGTAAGGAGGGGACCAACTACAAGGTCACATTCCAGTGTTTTAGAAGAAGTGCAACCTGATTGGAAACCATCATTAGATGAAGAAGATAATAGTTTACTGAAGGACAGTGAAGATGATGGGTTTCAGCCACTAGCATTTGTGCTACCTGAAAGAAGGAAGAGCAGGGCAAAGAAGAGGCCACCTAGAGTATGGTACAATGAGGATTTGGAGCAACCACACCAACAACTAAAACTGCAAATGTGTTTCAAAGATCAACATCAATTCAGAGATGCTTTGTTGAGCTTGCACATCACTCAGTCTAGAGACTTCAAGTATCACAAGAACTCAGATAAGAGGATCATTGTGCATTTCAAGAATTCACAATGCAAGTTCTGCATTGTGGCAACTGTTATAAAAGGGGAAAACACATTTGCAATTAAGAAGATGAGATTACAACACACTTGCCCTAGTTCTACTGAAACAACCAGGGTAAGTGCCAAGTGGCTTGCAAAGTAATATGAGCCATTATTCATATCTGATGTCACTACTAGCATACACACACTTATTGATGCCTGCATGAAAAAGTATGGTGTGGATGTGCCCAAGGCTATGGCATATAGGGCAAAAAACCTAGCTGTTGAGGCTGTGTTGGGAGATCATAAGAAGCAATACCCAAGGCTGAGAGACTATGCTCAGACAGTCATGGATACAAACCCTGGGAGTAGAGTTGTAGTCAGCACTGTAACTCCAAGAGCCACTGAAAAAATCCCACATCCAGGACCCAGATTCCATGCCATGTTTTACTGCATCAATGGAGCAAGGGAGAGATTTCTACAGGGGTGTAGACCATTCATTGGTTAGTTTATTTTAGCTTGTACACTACTTGGATGTTGTTAGTTCCAATAGCTTGCACATATAAATGCATTTAACATGTTATGTTTACTTCCTGTTTTAGTAATTGATGGATGTTTTATCAAGCTAACCACTGGTGCACAAATCCTTGCTGCCACTGGTAGAGATGGCAATAACAACATATACCCACTGGCATTTGGCATTGTTAGACAAGAGGACGAAGCAAACTGGTGCTGGTTTCTACACCAACTGAAAATTTGTCTTGGAGGAGAAGTTGGACAGTATGGTCCATATACTATAATGTCAGACAGACAGAAGGTATGTCTATCCACCTTGCATTGCCTGCTAAATATGTGTTTACATGTGTATTAGACAGTAGCTTAGTTGTTTAAATTGTGTGCACCAAGGGCTACTGTTTGCAGTTGATAGAGTTTTTCCTAACAGTCATCAAAGATTCTGCTTAAGACACATATATGCAAACTTCCAAAATGCTGGCTTTAGGGGGGAAGACCTTAAGAAGTGCATGGATAATGCCAGTTATGTTGGAAATATGCCCTAGAGGCAATAATAAAAGGATTATTATTATATTTCCTTGTTCATGATAATTGTCTTTTATTCATGCTATAATTGTGTCATCCGGAAATCGTAATACATGTGTGAATAATAGACACCAACATGTCCCTAGTAAGCCTCTAGTTGACTAGCTCGTTGATCAACGGATAGTCATGGTTTCCTGACTATGGACATTGGATGTCATTGATAACGAGATCACATCATTAGGAGAATGATGTGATGGACAAGACCCAATCCTAAACATAGCACAAGATCGTATAGTTCGTTTGCTAGAGTTTTTCCAATGTCAAGTATCTTTTCCTTAGACCATGAGATCGTGTAACTCCCAGATACCGTAGGAGTGCTTTGGGTGTACCAAACGTCACAAACGTAACTGGGTGACTATAAAGGTATACTACGGGTATCTCCGAAAGTGACTGTTGGGTTGACACGGATCAAGATTGGGATTTGTCACTCCATGGCCCACTCGGTAATGCATCATCATAATGGGCTCAAAGTGACCAAGTGTCTGGTCACGGGATCATGCATTACAGTACGAGTAAAGTGACTTGCCGGTAACGAGATTGAACGAGGTATTGGGATACCGACGATCGGATCTCGGGCAAGTAACATACCGATTGACAAAGGGAATTGTATGTGGGATTGATTGAATCCTCGACATCGTGGTTCATCCGATGAGATCATCGAGGAGCATGTGGGAGCCAACATGGGTATCCAGACCCCGCTGTTGGTTATTGGCCGGAGAGTCAGCTCGGTCATGTCTACATGTCTCCCGAACCCGTAGGGTCTACACACTTAAGGTTCGGTGACGCTAGGGTTGTAGGGATATGTATATGCAGTAACCCGAATGTTGTTCGGAGTCCCGGATGAGATCCCGGACGTCACGAGGAGTTCCGGAATGGTCCGGAGGTAAAGAATTATATATAGGAAGTGCTATTTCGGGCATCGGGACAAGTTTCGGGGTCACCGGTATTGTACCGTGACCACCGGAAGGATCCCGGGGGTCCACCGGGTGGGGCCACCTGCCCCGGGGGGACACATGGGCTGTAGGGGGTGCGCCTTGGCCTGTATGGGCCAAGGGCACCAGCCCCAAAAGGCCCATGCGCCAAGAGATAAGGAAGGGAAGAGTCCCAAAGGGGGAAGGCACCTCCTAGGTGCCTTGGGGAGGAGGGATTCCTCCCTTGGCCGCCGCCCCCCCTAGGAGATTGGATCTTCTAGGGCCGGCGCCCCCCCTAGGCTCCCTATATATAGTGGGGGGGGGAGGAGGGCCTCTCAACCCACGCCTTTGGTGCCTCCCTCTCCCTCTCCAACACATCCTCCTCCTCCATAGTGCTTGGCGAAGCCCTGCCGGAGTACTGCAGCTCCACCACCACCACGCCGTCGTGCTGCTGCTGGAGCCATCTTCCTCAACCTCTCCTTTCCCCTTGCTGGATCAAGAAGAAGGAGACGTTACGCTGACCGTACGTGTGTTGAACGCGGAGGTGCCGTCCGTTCGGCGCTAGGATCTCCGGTGATTTGGATCACGTCGAGTACGACTTCCTCATCCCCGTTCTTTGAATGCTTCCGCGCGTGATCTACAAAGGTATGTAGATGCAATCCAATCACTCGTTGCTAGATGAACTCCTAGATGGATCTTGGTGAAACCGTAGGAATTTTTTTTTCTGCAATGTTCCCCAACAGTGGCATCATGAGCTAGGTCTATGCGTAGTTCTCTTGCACGAGTAGAACACAATTTGTTGTGGGCGTTGATGTTGTCAACTTTCTTGCCACTACTAGTCTTATCTTGCTTCAACGGTATTGTGGGATGAAGTGGCCCGGACCAACCTTACACGTACGCTTACGTGAGACCGGTTCCACCGACTAACATGCACAAGTTGCATAAGGTGGCTGGCGGGTGTCTGTCTCTCCCACTTTAGTTGGAGCGGATTTGATGAAAAAGGTCCTTATGAAGGGTAAATAGAAGTTGACAAATCACGTTGTGGCTTTCACGTAGGTAAGAAAACGTTCTTGCTAGAACCCTACTTCCGCCACGTAAAACATGCAACAACAATTAGAGGACGTCTAACTTGTTTTTGCAGCAAGTGCTTTGTGATATGATATGGCCAAAGTTGTGATGAATGATGAATGATATATATGTGATGTATGAGATGTTCATGCTATTGTAATAGGAATCACGACTTGCATGTCAATGAGTATGACAACCGGCAGGAGCCATAGGAGTTGTCTTTATTTTTTGTATGACCTGCGTGTCATTGAGAAACACCATGTAAATTACTTTACTTTATTGCTAAACGCGTTAGCCTTAGTAGTAGAAGTAATAGTTGGCGAGCAACTTCATGGAGACACGATGATGGAGATCATGATGATGGAGATCATGGTGTCATGCCGGTGACAAGATGATCATGGAGCCCCAACATGGAGATCAAAGGAGCTATGTGATATTGGCCATATCATGTCACTATTATTATTTGATTGCATGTGATGTTTATCATGTTTTTGCATCTTGTTTACTTAGAACGACGGTAGTAAATAAGATGATCCCTCATAATAATTTCAAGAAAGTGTTCCCCCTAACTATGCACCGTTGCGACAGTTCGTTGTTTCGAAGAACCACATGATGATCGGGTATGATAGATTCCAACGTTCACATACAACGGGTGTAAGCCAGATTTACACATGCAAACACTTAGGTTGACTTGACGATCCTAGCATGTACAGACATGGCCTCGGAACACAGAAGACCGAAAGGTCGAGCATGAGTCGTATAGAAGATATGATCAACATGAAGATGTTCACCGATGTTGACTAGTCCGTCTCACGTGATGATCGGACACGGCCTAGTTAACTCGGATCATGTTATACTAAGATTACAGGAGGGATGTCTCACGTGATGATCGGACACGGCCTAGTTATCATGAACTTAGTCTAAACTTTTTACAATATGTCTTGTAGATCAAATAGCCAACGTAGTCCTCAACTTCAACGCGTTCCTAGAGAAAACCAAGCTGAAAGACGATGGCAGCAACTACACGGACTGGGTCCGGAACCTAAAGATCATCCTCATAGCTGCCAAGAAAGATTATGTCCTACAAGCACCGCTGGGTGACGCACCCGTTCTCCCTGCAGAACAAGATGTTATGAACGCTTGGCAGGCACGTACCGATGACTACTCTCTCGTTCAGTGCGGCATGCTTTACAGCTTAGAGCCGGGGCTCCAAAAGCGTTTTGAGAGACACGGAGCATATGAGATGTTCGAAGAGCTGAAAATGGTTTTCCAAGCTCATGCCCGGGTCGAGAGATATCAAGTCTCCGACACGTTCTTCAGCTGTAAGATGGAGGAAAACAGTTCTGTCAGTGAGCACATACTCACTATGTCTGGGTTGCATAACCGCTTGACTCAGCTGGGAGTTAATCTCCCGGATGATGCGGTCATTGATAGAATCCTTCAGTCGCTTCCACCGAGCTACAAGAGCTTTGTGATGAACTTCAATATGCAGGGGATGGAAAAGACCATTCCTGAAGTATTTGCAATGCTGAAATTAGCAGAGGTAGAAGTCAAAAAGGAACATCAAGTGTTGATGGTGAATAAAACCACTAAGTTCAAGAAAGGCAAGGGTAAGAAAACATTCAAGAAGGACGGCAAGGGAGTTGCCGCGCCCGGCAAGCAAGCTGCCGGGAAGAAGCCAAAGAATGGACCCAAGCCCGAGACTGAGTGCTTTTATTGCAAGGAAAGTGGTCACTGGAAGCGGAACTGCCCCAAATACTTAGCGGACAAGAAGGCCGGCAAAACGAAAGGTATATGTGATATACATGTAATTGATGTGTACCTTACCAGTACTCGTAGTAGCTCCTGGGTATTTGATACCGGTGCGGTTGCTCACATTTGTAACTCAAAGCAGGAGCTGCGGAATAAGCGGAGACTGGCAAAGGACAAGGTGACAATGCGCGTCGGGAATGGTTCCAAGGTCGATGTGATCGCCGTCGGCACGCTACCTCTACATTTACCTACGACATTAGTTTTGAACCTTAATAATTGTTATTTAGTGCCAAGTTTGAGCATGAACATTGTATCAGGATCTCATTTAATACGAGATGGCTACTCATTTAAATCCGAGAATAATGGTTGTTCTATTTATATGAGAGATATGTTTTATGGTCATGCTCCGATGGTGAATGGTTTATTCTTAATGAATCTCGAGCGTAATGCTACACATGTTCATAGTGTGAGTACCAAAAGATGTAAGATTGATAATGATAGTCCCACATACTTGTGGCACTGCCGCCTTGGTCACATAGGTGTCAAACGCATGAAGAAGCTCCATGCTGATGGACTTTTAGAGTCTCTTGATTACGAATCATTTGACACGTGCGAACCATGCCTCATGGGTAAAATGACCAAGACTCCGTTCTCAGGAACAATGGAGCGAGCAACCAACTTATTGGAAATCATACATACTGATGTGTGCGGTCCAATGAGTGTTGAGACTCGCGGTGGCTATCGTTATGTTCTCACCCTCACTGATGACTTGAGTAGATATGGGTATGTCTACTTAATGAAACACAAGTCTGAGACCTTTGAAAAGTTCAAAGAATTTCAGAGTGAGGTTGAGAATCAACGTGACAGGAAAATCAAGTTCCTGCGATCAGATCGTGAAGGAGAATACTTGAGTCACGATTTTGGCACACACTTAAGAAAATGTGGAATAGTTTCACAACTCACGCCGCCTGGAACACCTCAGCGTAATGGTGTGTCCGAACGTCGTAATCGCACTCTATTAGATATGGTGCAATCTATGATGTCTCTTACCGATTTACCGCTATCTTTTTGGGGCTATGCTTTAGAGACTGCCGCATTCGCTTTAAATAGGGCTCCGTCGAAATCCGTTGAGATGACACCGTATGAATTATGGTTTGTGAAGAAACCTAAGTTGTCGTTTCTAAAAGTTTGGGGATGCGATGCTTATGTCAAGAAACTTCAACTTGAAAAGCTCGAACCCAAGTCGGAAAAATGCGTCTTCATAGGATACCCTAAAGAAACTATTGGGTATACCTTCTACCTCAGATCCGAAGGCAAGATCTTTGTTGCCAAGAATGGATCATTTCTAGAGAAGGAGTTTCTCTCGAAAGAAGTAAGTGGGAGGAAAGTAGAACTTGATGAAGTATTACCTCTTGAACCGGAAAAAGGCGCAACTCAAGAAAATGTTCCTGAGGTGCCTGCACCGATTAGAGAGGAAGTTAATGATGATGATCAAGATACTTCTGATCAAGCTCCTACTGAAATTCGTAGGTCCACAAGGACACGTTCCGCACCAGAGTGGTACGGCAACCCTGTCTTGGAAATCATGTTGTTAGACAACGGTGAACCTTCGAACTATGAAGAAGCGATGGCGGGCCCGGATTCCGACAAATGGCTAGAAGCCATGAAATCCGAGATAGGATCCATGTATGAAAACGAAGTATGGACTTTGACTGACTTGCCCGTTGAGCGGCAAGCCATAGAAAATAAATGGATCTTCAAGAAGAAGACAGACGCGGATGGTAATGTGACCATCTATAAAGCTCGGCTTGTCGCTAAGGGTTATCGACAAGTTCAAGGGGTTGACTACCATGAGACTTTCTCACCGGTAGCGAAGCTAAAGTCCGTCCGAATCATGTTAGCAATTACCGCATTCTATGATTATGTAATATGGCAAATGGACGTCAAAACGGCATTCATTAATGGTTTCCTTAAGGAAGAATTGTATATGATGCAGCCGGAAGGTTTTGTCGATCCTAAGAATGCTGACAAGGTGTGCAAGCTCCAACACTCGATTTATGGGCTAGTGCAAGCATCTCGGAGTTGGAACATTCGCTTTGATGAGATGATCAAAGCGTTCGGGTTTACGCAGACTTATGGAGAAGCCTGTGTTTACAAGAAAGTGAGTGGGAGCTCTGTAGCATTTCTCATATTATATGTAGATGACATACTTTTGATGGGAAATGATATAGAACTCTTGGACAGCATTAAGGCCTACTTGAATAAGAGTTTTTCAATGAAGGACCTTGGAGAAGCTGCATATATATTAGGCATCAAGATCTATAGAGATAGATCAAGACGCCTCATAGGTCTTTCACAAAGCACATACCTTGATAAGATATTGAAGAAATTCAATATGGATCAGTCTAAGAAGGGGTTCTTGCATGTGTTACAAGGTGTGAAATTGAGCTCAGCTCAATGTCCGACCACGGCAGAAGATATAGAAGAGATGAGTGTCATCCCCTATGCCTCAGCCATATGTTCTATTATGTATGCCATGCTGTGTACCAGACCTGATGTAAACCTTGCCGTAAGTTTGGTAGGAAGGTACCAAAGTAATCCCGGCAAGGAACACTAGACATCGGTCAAGAATATCCTGAAGTACCTGAAAAGGACTAAGGAAATGTTTCTCGTTTATGGAGGTGACAAAGAGCTCGTCGTAAAAGGTTACGTCGACGCTAGCTTCGACACAGATCTGGATGACTCAAAGTCACAAACCGGATACGTGTATATTTTGAATGGTGGGGCAGTAAGCTGGTGCAGTTGCAAGCAGAGCGTCGTGGCGGGATCTACATGTGAAGCGGAGTACATGGCAGCCTCGGAGGCAGCACATGAAGCAATTTGGGTGAAGGAGTTCATCACCGACCTAGGAGTCATACCCAATGCGTCGGGGCCAATCAAACTCTTCTGTGACAACACTGGAGCTATTGCACTTGCCAAGGAGCCTAGGTTTCACAAGAAGACAAGGCACATCAAGCGTCGCTTCAACTCCATTCGTGAAAATGTTCAAAATGGAGACTTAGATATTTGTAAAGTACATACGGACCTGAATGTAGCAGATCCATTGACTAAACCTCTCCCTAGAGCAAAACATGATCAACACCAGAATTCCATGGGTGTTCGATTCATCACAATGTAACTAGATTATTGACTCTAGTGCAAGTGGGAGACTGTTGGAAATATGCCCTAGAGGCAATAATAAAAGGATTATTATTATATTTCCTTGTTCATGATAATTGTCTTTTATTCATGCTATAATTGTGTTATCCGGAAATCGTAATACATGTGTGAATAATAGACACCAACATGTCCCTAGTAAGCCTCTAGTTGACTAGCTCGTTGATCAACGGATAGTCATGGTTTCCTGACTATGGACATTGGATGTCATTGATAACGAGATCACATCATTAGGAGAATGATGTGATGGACAAGACCCAATCCTAAACATAGCACAAGATCGTATAGTTCGTTTGCTAGAGTTTTTCCAATGTCAAGTATCTTTTCCTTAGACCATGAGATCGTGTAACTCCCGGATACCGTAGGAGTGCTTTGGGTGTACCAAACGTCACAACGTAACTGGGTGACTATAAAGGTATACTACGGGTATCTCCGAAAGTGACTGTTGGGTTGACACGGATCAAGACTGGGATTTGTCACTCCATATGACGGAGAGGTATCACTGGGCCCACTCGGTAATGCATCATCATAATGAGCTCAAAATGACCAAGTGTCTGGTCACGGGATCATGCATTACGGTACGAGTAAAGTGACTTGCCGGTAACGAGATTGAACGAGGTATTGGGATACCGACGATCGGATCTCGGGCAAGTAACATACCGATTGACAAAGGGAATTGTATGCGGGATTGATTGAATCCTCGACATCGTGGTTCATCCGATGAGATCATCGAGGAGCATGTGGGAGCCAACATGGGTATCCAGACCCCGCTGTTGGTTATTGGCCGGAGAGTCGTCTCGGTCATGTCCACATGTCTCCCGAACCCGTAGGGTCTACACACTTAAGGTTCGGTGACGCTAGGGTTGTAGGGATATGTATATGCAGTAACCCGAATGTTGTTCGGAGTCCCGGATGAGATCCCGGACGTCAGGAGGAGTTCCGGAATGGTCCGGAGGTAAAGAATTATATATAGGAAGTGCTATTTCGGGCATCGGGACAAGTTTCGGGGTCACCGGTATTGTACCGGGACCACTGGAAGGGTCCCGGGGGTCCACCGGGTGGGGCCACCTGCCCCGGGGGGACACATGGGCTGTAGGGGGTGCGCCTTGGCCTGTATGGGCCAAGGCCACCAGCCCCAAAAGGCCCATGCGCCAAGAGATAAGGAAGGGAAGAGTCCCAAAGGGGGAAGGCACCTCCTAGGTGCCTTGGGGAGGAGGGATCCTCCCTTGGCCGCCGCCCCCCTAGGCTCCCTATATATAGTGGGGGGGAAGGAGGGCCTCTCAACCCACGCCTTTGGTGCCTCCCTCTCCCTCTCCAACACATCCTCCTCCTCCATAGTGCTTGGCGAAGCCCTGCCGGAGTACTGCAGCTCCACCACCACCACGCCGTCATGCTGCTGCTGGAGCCATCTTCCTCAACCTCTCCTTTCCCCTTGCTGGATCAAGAAGAAGGAGACGTTACGCTGACCGTACGTGTGTTGAACGCGGAGGTGCCGTCCGTTCGGCGCTAGGATCTCCGGTGATTTGGATCACGTTGAGTACGACTTCCTCATCCCCGTTCTTTGAACGCTTCCGCGCGTGATCTACAAAGGTATGTAGGTGCAATCCAATCACTCGTTGCTAGATGAACTCCTAGATGGATCTTGGTGAAACCGTAGGAAAATTTTTGTTTTCTGCAACGTTCCCCAACAAGTTATGCATATAATGAACACAAATTTAATATAGCAATGGATGATCTCAAAGCTGAGAGTGAGGAAGCTTGGAAGTGGCTTAGTGCAATACCCAAGACTAGGCTAGGCATGCATTTGACACAAATTCCAAGACTGACTTGGTTGTCAACAATTTGTCTGAGGTGTTTAACAAGTACATCCTAGATCATAGGAAAAAACCAATAAGAACTATGTTTGATGGCATAAAGGATAAGCAGATGGTTAGGTGACACATGAATAGAGAGAGTGGAAAGGAAGCTAGATGAGAGATCACACCACATTACAGTGAGAAGTTGGAGATTGAGAAGGAAAGGGCCTGGTACTGCAAACCCATCCAAGCAGGTGTTAACTTGTGGCAAGTAACTAGTGGGGAGCAAACACATGCTGTCAATTTGGAACTTGAAACCTGTGGTTGCAGAAAGTGGGACCTCAGTGGAGTCCCATGTAACCATGCCATCTCAACAATTAACAAGGCAAAAAGGTTTCCATAGGACTTTGTAAGCAAATTTTCCAAGAAACCATATTACTTAGCTGCATATGAACCAATGATATATTCTGTACCTGGTGAGCATGAGTAGACAAAGACCCCATGTCCAGACATAGAAACACCAACATTTAAAGTCAAGAAAGGGAGAAAGAAAGAGAAGAGGATAAAGAGAAAATGTGAAGTTCCAAAGCCAAAGTCCACCTCCAGAATGGGGACAATAACTTGTAGCAATTGTGGATTACAAGGGTATAAATACACAAGCTGCCTTAAACAGTTGAAACCTGAGTTGGCCTTAAGAAAGAACAAACATGTGGTAAGCCCCTTTGAACTAGTTCTTCAGTTTGATGTTTCTATAAATTACCTTTGTCCCTCGTACATTTCTTACTTGTAGTATTATTAAGTGTGTTTCCTTTGAATTGTTTTCCAAGCCTGCTGCAAGGAATTCATAAGGAAGAGGTGTTGCTCCTACAGCTCCTGCAGCAAAACCTAGAGCTACTTCAGCAACACCTAGTGCTCCTCCTCCAACAACTAGAGCTCCTGCACCAACAACTAGAGCTCCTGCACCAACACCAAGAGCTGGAAGAACTGGAAGTGCTGCTGGTAGAGGTGGTGGAAGTGGTGCTGGTAGAGGTGCTGGAAGAAGGGCTGGTGGTGGAAGAGGATCTTTTAGTGCTCAATCTTTTGCTGGGAGAGGTGCTCATTCTTCAAGGCCTTTCTCTGCCCCAAGGCAGTATGGTGCCTCAACTTCTAGTGCTCCTCCTTCACCAACTAATGGCACACACATTGGATGGATGGCCTGGTTCAATGCTAGTAGAGGTGGCAGAAGGTGATGCAAACTTCTGCTGATGCTACAATGTGCACCTACTACAATGTGGAATGTTATCTTCTGGTTTGATGTCACTCCAGTAACTACTGCTGATGCTTTATTTTGGTTTCATGCCACTGCAGAAACTTGTGCTGATGATACATTGTGCTTTATTTTGCTTTGATGATACAACAGCAACTTGTATTCATGGTACAATGTGTATTATTTAGAGTTTGATGCCACTACAATGTGTTTTCTTTTGGGTTTGATGCCACTAAAGCAACTTGTGCTGATGCTAATGGATATCTTGATGGTTCTGTTGGGGATAACTTGATGGTTCATGGATTGATGCCACTTTGGTGGATAACTTGATGTTGAGCTTGCGGTGCCTCGGGGTCGACGGAGCCACCTAAAACTAACCTTTAGGGTTTACGGTGCCTCGGTGTCGACGGAACCACAAAAACCTAAGCATTAGGGTTTATGGTGCCTCGGGGTCGACGGAACCACCTAAACCTAACCTTTAGTGTTCACGGTGCCTCGGTGTCGACGGAGCCACCAAAACCTAACCATTAGGGTTTACGGTGCCTCGGTGTCGATGGAGCCAACAAAACCTAACCATTAGGGTTTACGGTGCCTCGATGTCGACGGAGCCACCTAAAACTAAGCATTAGGGTTTACGATG